>NW_027472617.1:0-600000 GCF_030347505.1 Rhynchophorus ferrugineus | reverse complement strand
TATCGATAATTTACACCTTAGGCTCTGCTTCTAACTTGGGCCCAAATTGTAAAATGGTCTTATCTATTGGCGATTTCGTTCCAATTCACATTCCAAGTAATATCCGGCATGCTAATTACATTGCCGGTTGCCAAATTGAATTATCTCTTATAGTTTCCGAGATATGGACTATCGATAATTTAAGGTTCGTCCATCGATCGATGGACGAACCTATTTACACCTTAGGCTCTGCTTCTAACTTGGGCCCAAATTGTAAAATGGTCTTATCTATTGGCGATTTCGTTCCAATTCACATTCCAAGTAATATTCGGCATGCTAATTACGTTGCCGGTTGCCAAATTGCATTATCTCTTATAGTTTCCGAGATATGGACTATCGATAATTTACATCTTAGGCTCTGCTTTTAACTTGGGCCCAAATTGTAAAATGGTCTTATCTATTGGCGATTTCGTTCCAATTCACATTCCAAGTAATATTCGGCATGCTAATTACATTGCCGGTTGCCAAATTGCATTATCTCTTATAGTTTCCGAGATATGGACTATCGATAATTTACACCTTAGGCTCTGCTTCTAACTTGGGCCCAAATTGTAAAATGGTCTTATCTATTGGCGATTTCGTTCCAATTCACATTCCAAGTGATATTCGGCATGCTAATTACATTGCCGGTTGCGAAATTGCATTATCTCTTATAGTTTCCGAGATATGGACTATCGATAATTTACACCTTAGGCTCTGCTTCTAACTTGGGCCCAAATTGTAAAATGGTCTTATCTATTGGCGATTTCGTTCTAATTCACATTCCAAGTAATATTCGGCATGCTAATTACATTGCCGGTTGCCAAATTGCATTATCTCTTATAGTTTCCGAGATATGGACTATCGATAATTTACACCTTAGGCTCTGCTTCTAACTTGGGCCCAAATTGTAAAATGGTCTTATCTATTGGCGATTTCGTTCCAATTCACATTCCAAGTAATATTCGGCATGCTAATTACATTGCCGGTTGCCAAATTGCATTATCTCTTATAGTTTCCGAGATATGGACTATCGATAATTTACACCTTAGGCTCTGCTTCTAACTTGGGCCCAAATTGTAAAATGGTCTTATCTATTGGCGATTTCGTTCCAATTCACATTCCAAGTAATATTCGGCATGCTAATTACATTGCCGGTTGCCAAATTGCATTATCTCTTATAGTTTCCGAGATATGGACTATCGATAATTTACACCTTAGGCTCTGCTTCTAACTTGGGCCCAAATTGTAAAATGGTCTTATCTATTGGCGTTTTCGTTCCAATTCACATTCCAAGTAATATTCGGCATGCTAATTACATTGCCGGTTGCCAAATTGCATTATCTCTTATAGTTTCCGAGATATGGACTATCGATAATTTACACCTTAGGCTCTGCTTCTAACTTGGGCCCAAATTGTAAAATGGTCTTACCTATTGGCGATTTCGTTCCAATTCACATTCCAAGTAATATTCGGCATGCTAATTACATTGCCGGTTGCCAAATTGCATTATCTCTTATAGTTTCCGAGATATGGACTATCGATAATTTACACCTTAGGCTCTGCTTCTAACTTGGGCCCAAATTGTAAAATGGTCTTCTCTATTGGCGATTTCGTTCCAATTCACATTCCAAGTAATATTCGGCATGCTAATTACATTGCCGGTTGCCAAATTGCATTATCTCTTATAGTTTCCGAGATATGGACTATCGATAATTTACACCTTAGGCTCTGCTTCTAACTTGGGCCCAAATTGTAAAATGGTCTTATCTATTGGCGATTTCGTTCCAATTCACATTCCAAGTAATATTCGGCATGCTAATTACATTGCCGGTTGCCAAATTGCATTATCTCTTATAGATTCCGAGATATGGACTATCGATAATTTACACCTTAGGCTCTGCTTCTAACTTGGGCCCAAATTGTAAAATGGTCTTCTCTATTGGCGATTTCGTTCCAATTCACATTCCAAGTAATATTCGGCATGCTAATTACATTGCCGGTTGCCAAATGGCATTATCTCTTATAGTTTCCGAGATATGGACTATCGATAATTTACACCTTAGGCTCTGCTTCTAACTTGGGCCCAAATTGTAAAATGGTCTTACCTATTGGCGATTTCGTTCCAATTCACACTCCAAGTAATATTCGGCATGCTAATTACATTGCCGGTTGCGAAATTGCATTATCTCTTATAGTTTCCGAGATATGGACTATCAATAATTTACACCTTAGGCTCTGCTTCTAGCTTGGGCCCAAATTGTAAAATGGCCTTATCTATTGGCGATTTCGTTCCAATTCACATTCCAAGTAATATTCGGCATGCTAATTATATTGCCGGTTGCCAAATTGCATTATCTCTTATAGTTTCCGAGATATGGACTATCGATAATTTACACCTTAGGCTCTGCTTCTAACTTGGGCCCAAATTGTAAAATGGTCTTATCTATTGGCGATTTCGTTCCAATTCACATTCCAAGTAATATTCGGCATGCTAATTACATTGCCGGTTGCCAAATTGCATTATCTCTTATAGATTCCGAGATATGGACTATCGATAATTTACACCTTAGGCTCTGCTTCTAACTTGGGCCCAAATTGTAAAATGGTCTTCTCTATTGGCGATTTCGTTCCAATTCACATTCCAAGTAATATTCGGCATGCTAATTACATTGCCGGTTGCCAAATGGCATTATCTCTTATAGTTTCCGAGATATGGACTATCGATAATTTACACCTTAGGCTCTGCTTCTAACTTGGGCCCAAATTGTAAAATGGTCTTACCTATTGGCGATTTCGTTCCAATTCACACTCCAAGTAATATTCGGCATGCTAATTACATTGCCGGTTGCGAAATTGCATTATCTCTTATAGTTTCCGAGATATGGACTATCAATAATTTACACCTTAGGCTCTGCTTCTAGCTTGGGCCCAAATTGTAAAATGGCCTTATCTATTGGCGATTTCGTTCCAATTCACATTCCAAGTAATATTCGGCATGCTAATTACATTGCCGGTTGCCAAATTGCATTATCTCTTATAGTTTCCGAGATATGGACTCTCGATAATTTACACCTTAGGCTCTGCTTCTAACTTGGGCCCAAATTGTAAAATGGTCTTATCTATTGGCGATTTCGTTCCAATTCACATTCCAAGTAATATTCGGCATGCTAATTACATTGCCGGTTGCCAAATTGCATTATCTCTTATAGTTTTCGAGATATGGACTATCGATAATTTACACCTTAGGCTCTGCTTCTAACTTGGGCCCAAATTGTAAAATGGTCTTATCTATTGGCGATTTCGTCCCAATTCACATTCCAAGTGATATTCGGCATGCTAATTACATTGCCGATTGCGAAATTGCATTATCTCTTATAGTTTCCGAGATATGGACTATCAATAATTTAATTACACCTTAGACTCTGCTTCTAACTTGGGCCCAAATTGTAAAATGGTCTTATCTATTGGCGATTTCGTTCCAATTCACACTCCAAGTAATATTCGGCATGCTAATTACATTGCCGCTTGCGAAATTGCATTATCTCTTATAGTTTCCGAGATATGGACTATCAATAATTTACACCTTAGGCTCTGCTTCTAACTTGGACCCAAATTGTAAAATGGTCTTATCTATTGGCGATTTCGTTCCAATTCACATTCCAAGTAATATTCGGCATGCTAATTATATTGCCGGTTGCCAAATTGCATTATCTCTTATAGTTTCCGAGATATGGACTATCGATAATTTACACCTTAGGCTCTGCTTCTAACTTGGGCCCAAATTGTAAAATTGTCTTATCTATTGGCGATTTCGTTCCGATTCACATTCCAAGTAATATTCGGCATGCTAATTACATTTCCGGTTGCCAAATTGCATTATCTCTTATAGTTTCCGAGATATGGACTATCGATAATTTACACCTTAGCCTCTGCTTCTAACTTGGGCCCAAATTGTAAAATGGTCTTATCTATTGGCGTTTTCGTTCTAATTCACATTCCAAGTAATATTCGGCATGCTAATTACATTGCCGGTTGCCAAATTGCATTATCTCTTATAGTTTCCGAGATATGGACTATCGATAATTTACACCTTAGGCTGTGCTTCTAACTTGGGCCCAAATTGTAAAATGGTCTTCTCTATTGGCGATTTCGTTCCAATTCACATTCCAAGTAATATTCGGCATGCTAATTACATTGCCGGTTGCCAAATTGCATTATCTCTTATAGTTTCCGAGATATGGACTATCGATAATTTACACCTTAGGCTCTGCTTCTAACTTGGGCCCAAATTGTAAAATGGTCTTATCTATTGGCGATTTCGTTCCAATTCACATTCCAAGTAATATTCGGCATGCTAATTACATTGCCGGTTGCCAAATTGCATTATCTCTTATAGTTTCCGAGATATGGACTATCGATAATTTACACCTTAGGCTCTGCTTCTAACTTGGGCCCAAATTGTAAAATGGTCTTCTCTATTGGCGATTTCGTTCCAATTCACATTCCAAGTAATATTCGGCATGCTAATTACATTGCCGGTTGCCAAATTGCATTATCTCTTATAGTTTCCGAGATATGGACTATCGATAATTTACACCTTAGGCTCTGCTTCTAACTTGGGCCCAAATTGTAAAATCGTCTTATCTATTGGCTATTTCGTTCCAATTCACATTCCAAGTAATAATCGGCATGCTAATTACATTGCCGGTTGCCAAATTGCATTATCTCTTATAGTTTCCGAGATATGGACTATCGATAATTTACACCTTAGGCTCTGCTTCTAACTTGGGCCCAAATTGTAAAATGGTCTTACCTATTGGCGATTTCGTTCCAATTCACATTCCAAGTAATATTCGGCATGCTAATTACATTGCCGGTTGCCAAATTGCATTATCTCTTATAGTTTCCGAGATATGGACTATCGATAATTTACACCTTAGGCTCTGCTTCTAACTTGGGCCCAAATTGTAAAATGGTCTTATCTATTGGCGATTTCGTTCCAATTCACATTCCAAGTAATATCCGGCATGCTAATTACATTGCCGGTTGCCAAATTGAATTATCTCTTATAGTTTCCGAGATATGGACTATCGATAATTTACACCTTAGGCTCTGCTTCTAACTTGGGCCCAAATTGTAAAATGGTCTTATCTATTGGCGATTTCGTTCCAATTCACATTCCAAGTAATATTCGGCATGCTAATTACGTTGCCGGTTGCCAAATTGCATTATCTCTTATAGTTTCCGAGATATGGACTATCGATAATTTACATCTTAGGCTCTGCTTCTAACTTGGGCCCAAATTGTAAAATGGTCTTATCTATTGGCGATTTCGTTCCAATTCACATTCCAAGTAATATTCGGCATGCTAATTACATTGCCGGTTGCCAAATTGCATTATCTCTTATAGTTTCCGAGATATGGACTATCGATAATTTACACCTTAGGCTCTGCTTCTAACTTGGGCCCAAATTGTAAAATGGTCTTATCTATTGGCGATTTCGTCCCAATTCACATTCCAAGTGATATTCGGCATGCTAATTACATTGCCGGTTGCCAAATTGCATTATCTCTTATAGTTTCCGAGATATGGACTATCGATAATTTACACCTTAGGCTCTGCTTCTAACTTGGGCCCAAATTGTAAAATGGTCTTATCTATTGGCGATTTCGTTCCAATTCACATTCCAAGTGATATTCGGCATGCTAATTACATTGCCGGTTGCCAAATTGCATTATCTCTTATAGTTTCCGAGATATGGACTATCGATAATTTACACCTTAGGCTCTGCTTCTAACTTGGGCCCAAATTGTAAAATGGTCTTATCTATTGGCGATTTCGTTCCAATTCACATTCCAAGTAATATTCGGCGTGCTAATTACATTGCCGGTTGCCAAATTGCATTATCTCTTATAGTTTCCGAGATATGGACTATCGATAATTTACACCTTAGGCTCTGCTTCTAACTTGGGCCCAAATTGTAAAATGGTCTTATCTATTGGCGTTTTCGTTCCAATTCACATTCCAAGTAATATTCGGCATGCTAATTACATTGCCGGTTGCCAAATTGCATTATCTCTAATAGTTTCCGAGATATGGACTATCGATAATTTACACCTTAGGCTCTGCTTCTAACTTGGGCCCAAATTGTAAAATGGCCTTATCTATTGGCGATTTCGTTCCAATTCACATTCCAAGTAATATTCGGCATGCTAATTACATTGCCGGTTGCCAAATTGCATTATCTCTTATAGTTTCCGAGATATGGACTATCGATAATTTACACCTTAGGCTCTGCTTCTAACTTGGGCCCAAATTGTAAAATGGTCTTACCTATTGGCGATTTCGTTCCAATTCACACTCCAAGTAATATTCGGCATGCTAATTACATTGCCGGTTGCCAAATTGCATTATCTCTTATAGTTTCCGAGATATGGACTATCGATAATTTACACCTTAGGCTCTGCTTCTAACTTGGTCCCAAATTGTAAAATGGTCTTATCTATTGGCGATTTCGTTCCAATTCACATTCCAAGTAATATTCGGCATGCTAATTACATTGCCGGTTGCCAAATTGCATTATCTCTTATAGTTTCCGAGATATGGACTATCGATAATTTACACCTTAGGCTCTGCTTCTAACTTGGGCCCAAATTGTAAAATGGCCTTATCTATTGGCGATTTCGTTCCAATTCACATTCCAAGTAATATTCGGCATGCTAATTACATTGCCGGTTGCCAAATTGCATTATCTCTTATAGTTTCCGAGATATGGACTATCGATAATTTACACCTTAGGCTCTGCTTCTAACTTGGGCCCAAATTGTAAAATGGTCTTACCTATTGGCGATTTCGTTCCAATTCACACTCCAAGTAATATTCGGCATGCTAATTACATTGCCGGTTGCGAAATTGCATTATCTCTTATAGTTTCCGAGATATGGACTATCAATAATTTACACCTTAGGCTCTGCTTCTAACTTGGGCCCAAATTGTAAAATGGCCTTATCTATTGGCGATTTCGTTCCAATTCACATTCCAAGTGATATTCGGCATGCTAATTACATTGCCGATTGCGAAATTGCATTATCTCTTATAGTTTCCGAGATATGGACTATCAATAATTTAATTACACCTTAGGCTCTGCTTCTAACTTGGGCCCAAATTGTAAAATGGTCTTATCTATTGGCGATTTCGTTCCAATTCACATTCCAAGTAATATTCGGCATGCTAATTACATTGCCGGTTGCCAAATTGCATTATCTCTTATAGTTTCCGAGATATGGACTATCGATAATTTACACCTTAGGCTCTGCTTCTAACTTGGGCCCAAATTGTAAAATGGTCTTATCTATTGGCGATTTCGTTCCAATTCACATTCCAACTAATACTCGGCATGCTAATTACATTGCCGGTTGCCAAATTGCATTATCTCTTATAGTTTCCGAGATATGGACTATCGATAATTTACACCTTAGGCTCTGCTTCTAACTTGGGCCCAAATTGTAATATGGTCTTATCTATTGGCGATTTCGTTCCAATTCACATTCCAAGTAATATTCGGCATGCTAATTACATTGCCGGTTGCCAAATTGCATTATCTCTTATAGTTTCCGAGATATGGACTATCGATAATTTACACCTTAGGCTCTGCTTCTAACTTGGGCCCAAATTGTAAAATGGTCTTATCTATTGGCGATTTCGTTCCAATTCACACTCCAAGTAATATTCGGCATGCTAATTACATTGCCGCTTGCGAAATTGCATTATCTCTTATAGTTTCCGAGATATGGACTATCAATAATTTACACCTTAGGCTCTGCTTCTAACTTGGGCCCAAATTGTAAAATGGTCTTATCTATTGGCTATTTCGTTCCAATTCACATTCCAAGTAATATTCGGCATGCTAATTACATTGCCGGTTGCCAAATTGCATTATCTCTTATAGTTTCCGAGATATGGACTATCGATAATTTACACCTTAGGCTCTGCTTCTAACTTGGGCCCAAATTGTAAAATGGTCTTATCTATTGGCGATTTCGTTCCAATTCACATTCCAAGTAATATTCGGCATGCTAATTACATTTCCGGTTGCCAAATTGCATTATCTCTTATAGTTTCCGAGATATGGACTATCGATAATTTACACCTTAGCCTCTGCTTCTAACTTGGGCCCAAATTGTAAAATGGTCTTATCTATTGGCGTTTTCGTTCCAATTCACATTCCAAGTAATATTCGGCATGCTAATTACATTGCCGGTTGCCAAATTGCATTATCTTTTATAGTTTCCGAGATATGGACTATCGATAATTTACACCTTAGGCTTTGCTTCTAACTTGGGCCCAAATTGTAAAATGGTCTTCTCTATTGGCGATTTCGTTCCAATTCACATTCCTAGTAATATTCGGCATGCTAATTACATTGCCGGTTGCCAAATTGCATTATCTCTTATAGTTTCCGAGATATGGACTATCGATAATTTACACCTTAGGCTCTGCTTCTAACTTGGGCCCAAATTGTAAAATGGTCTTATCTATTGGCGATTTCGTTCCAATTCACATTCCAAGTAATATTCGGCATGCTAATTACATTGCCGGTTGCCAAATTGCATTATCTCTTATAGATTCCGAGATATGGACTATCGATAATTTACACCTTAGGCTCTGCTTCTAACTTGGGCCCAAATTGTAAAATGGTCTTCTCTATTGGCGATTTCGTTCCAATTCACATTCCAAGTAATATTCGACATGCTAATTACATTTCCGGTTGCCAAATTGCATTATCTCTTATAGTTTCCGAGATATGGACTATCGATAATTTACACCTTAGCCTCTGCTTCTAACTTGGGCCCAAATTGTAAAATGGTCTTATCTATTGGCGTTTTCGTTCCAATTCACATTCCAAGTAATATTCGGCATGCTAATTACATTGCCGGTTGCCAAATTGCATTATCTTTTATAGTTTCCGAGATATGGACTATCGATAATTTACACCTTAGGCTCTGCTTCTAACTTGGGCCCAAATTGTAAAATGGTCTTCTCTATTGGCGATTTCGTTCCAATTCACATTCCTAGTAATATTCGGCATGCTAATTACATTGCCGGTTGCCAAATTGCATTATCTCTTATAGTTTCCGAGATATGGACTATCGATAATTTACACCTTAGGCTCTGCTTCTAACTTGGGCCCAAATTGTAAAATGGTCTTATCTATTGGCGATTTCGTTCCAATTCACATTCCAAGTAATATTCGGCATGCTAATTACATTGCCGGTTGCCAAATTGCATTATCTCTTATAGTTTCCGAGATATGGACTATCGATAATTTTCACCTTAGGCTCTGCTTCTAACTTGGGCCCAAATTGTAAAATGGTCTTATCTATTGGCTATTTCGTTCCAATTCACATTCCAAGTAATATTCGGCATGCTAATTACATTTCCGGTTGCCAAATTGCATTATCTCTTATAGTTTCCGAGATATGGACTATCGATAATTTACACCTTAGGCTCTGCTTCTAACTTGGGCCCAAATTGTAAAATGCTCTTATCTATTGGCGATTTCGTTCCAATTCACATTCCAAGTAATATTCGGCATGCTAATTACATTTCCGGTTGCCAAATTGCATTATCTCTTATAGTTTCCGAGATATGGACTATCGATAATTTACACCTTAGCCTCTGCTTCTAACTTGGGCCCAAATTGTAAAATGGTCTTATCTATTGGCGTTTTCGTTCCAATTCACATTCCAAGTAATATTCGGCATGCTAATTACATTGCCGGTTGCCAAATTGCATTATCTTTTATAGTTTCCGAGATATGGACTATCGATAATTTACACCTTAGGCTCTGCTTCTAACTTGGGCCCAAATTGTAAAATGGTCTTCTCTATTGGCGATTTCGTTCCAATTCACATTCCTAGTAATATTCGGCATGCTACTTACATTGCCGGTTGCCAAATTGCATTATCTCTTATAGTTTCCGAGATATGGACTATCGATAATTTACACCTTAGGCTCTGCTTCTAACTTGGGCCCAAATTGTAAAATGGTCTTATCTATTGGCGATTTCGTTCCAATTCACATTCCAAGCAATATTCGGCATGCTAATTACATTGCCGGTTGCCAAATTGCATTATCTCTTATAGATTCCGAGATATGGACTATCGATAATTTACACCTTAGGCTCTGCTTCTAACTTGGGCCCAAATTGTAAAATGGTCTTCTCTATTGGCGATTTCGTTCCAATTCACATTCCAAGTAATATTCGGCATGCTAATTACATTTCCGGTTGCCAAATTGCATTATCTCTTATAGTTTCCGAGATATGGACTATCGATAATTTACACCTTAGCCTCTGCTTCTAACTTGGGCCCAAATTGTAAAATGGTCTTATCTATTGGCGTTTTCGTTCCAATTCACATTCCAAGTAATATTCGGCATGCTAATTACATTGCCGGTTGCCAAATTGCATTATCTTTTATAGTTTCCGAGATATGGACTATCGATAATTTACACCTTAGGCTCTGCTTCTAACTTGGGCCCAAATTGTAAAATGGTCTTCTCTATTGGCGATTTCGTTCCAATTCACACTCCTAGTAATATTCGGCATGCTAATTACATTGCCGGTTGCCAAATTGCATTATCTCTTATAGTTTCCGAGATATGGACTATCGATAATTTACACCTTAGGCTCTGCTTCTAACTTGGACCCAAATTGTAAAATGGTCTTATCTATTGGCGATTTCGTTCCAATTCACATTCCAAGTAATATTCGGCATGCTAATTACATTGCCGGTTGCCAAATTGCATTATCTCTTATAGTTTCCGAGATATGGACTATCGATAATTTACACCTTAGGCTCTGCTTCTAACTTGGGCCCAAATTGTAAAATGGTCTTACCTATTGGCGATTTCGTTCCAATTCACACTCCAAGTAATATTCGGCATGCTAATTACATTGCCGGTTGCGAAATTGCATTATCTCTTATAGTTTCCGAGATATGGACTATCAATAATTTACACCTTAGGCTCTGCTTCTAACTTGGGCCCAAATTGTAAAATGGCCTTATCTATTGGCGATTTCGTTCCAATTCACATTCCAAGTGATATTCGGCATGCTAATTACATTGCCGATTGCGAAATTGCATTATCTCTTATAGTTTCCGAGATATGGACTATCAATAATTTAATTACACCTTAGGCTCTGCTTCTAACTTGGGCCCAAATTGTAAAATGGTCTTATCTATTGGCGATTTCGTTCCAATTCACATTCCAAGTAATATTCGGCATGCTAATTACATTGCCGGTTGCCAAATTGCATTATCTCTTATAGTTTCCGAGATATGGACTATCGATAATTTACACCTTAGGCTCTGCTTCTAACTTGGGCCCAAATTGTAAAATGGTCTTATCTATTGGCGATTTCGTTCCAATTCACATTCCAAGTAAAACTCGGCATGCTAATTACATTGCCGGTTGCCAAATTGCATTATCTCTTATAGTTTCCGAGATATGGACTATCGATAATTTACACCTTAGGCTCTGCTTCTAACTTGGGCCCAAATTGTAAAATGGTCTTATCTATTGGCGATTTCGTTCCAATTCACACTCCAAGTAATATTCGGCATGCTAATTACATTGCCGCTTGCGAAATTGCATTATCTCTTATAGTTTCCGAGATATGGACTATCAATAATTTACACCTTAGGCTCTGCTTCTAACTTGGGCCCAAATTGTAAAATGGTCTTATCTATTGGCTATTTCGTTCCAATTCACATTCCAAGTAATATTCGGCATGCTAATTACATTGCCGGTTGCCAAATTGCATTATCTCTTATAGTTTCCGAGATATGGACTATCGATAATTTACACCTTAGGCTCTGCTTCTAACTTGGGCCCAAATTGTAAAATGGTCTTATCTATTGGCGATTTCGTTCCAATTCACATTCCAAGTAATATTCGGCATGCTAATTACATTGCCGGTTGCCAAATTGCATTATCTCTTATAGATTCCGAGATATGGACTATCGATAATTTACACCTTAGGCTCTGCTTCTAACTTGGGCCCAAATTGTAAAATGGTCTTCTCTATTGGCGATTTCGTTCCAATTCACATTCCAAGTAATATTCGGCATGCTAATTACATTGCCGGTTGCCAAATAGCATTATCTCTTATAGTTTCCGAGATATGGACTATCGATAATTTACACCTTAGGCTCTGCTTCTAACTTGGGCCCAAATTGTAAAATGGTCTTACCTATTGGCGATTTCGTTCCAATTTACACTCCAAGTAATATTCGGCATGCTAATTACATTGCCGGTTGTGAAATTGCATTATCTCTTATAGTTTCCGAGATATGGACTATCAATAATTTACACCTTAGGCTCTGCTTCCAACTTGGGCCCAAATTGTAAAATGGTCTTATCTATTGGCGATTTCGTTCCAATTCACATTCCAAGTAATATTCGGCATGCTAATTACATTGCCGGTTGCGAAATTGCATTATCTCTTATAGTTTCCGAGATATGGACTATCGATAATTTACACCTTAGGCTGTGCTTCTAACTTGGGCCCAAATTGTAAAATGGTCTTCTCTATTGGCGATTTCGTTCCAATTCACATTCCAAGTAATATTCGGCATGCTAATTACATTGCCGGTTGCCAAATTGCATTATCTCTTATAGTTTCCGAGATATGGACTATCGATAATTTACACCTTAGGCTCTGCTTCTAACTTGGGCCCAAATTGTAAAATGGTCTTATCTATTGGCGATTTCGTTCCAATTCACATTCCAAGTAATATTCGGCATGCTAATTACATTGCCGGTTGCCAAATTGCATTATCTCTTATAGTTTCCGAGATATGGACTATCGATAATTTACACCTTAGGCTCTGCTTCTAACTTGGGCCCAAATTGTAAAATGGTCTTACCTATTGGCGATTTCGTTCCAATTCACACTCCAAGTAATATTCGGCATGCTAATTACATTGCCGGTTGCGAAATTGCATTATCTCTTATAGTTTCCGAGATATGGACTATCAATAATTTACACCTTAGGCTCTGCTTCTAACTTGGGCCCAAATTGTAAAATGGCCTTATCTATTGGCGATTTCGTTCCAATTCACATTCCAAGTAATATTCGGCATGCTAATTACATTGCCGGTTGCCAAATTGCATTATCTCTTATAGTTTCCGAGATATGGACTCTCGATAATTTACACCTTTGGCTCTGCTTCTAACTTGGGCCCAAATTGTAAAATGGTCTTATCTATTGGCGATTTCGTTCCAATTCACATTCCAAGTAATATTCGGCATGCTAATTACATTGCCGGTTGCCAAATTGCATTATCTCTTATAGTTTCCGAGATATGGACTATCGATAATTTACACCTTAGGCTCTGCTTCTAACTTGGGCCCAAATTGTAAAATGGTCTTATCTATTGGCGATTTCGTCCCAATTCACATTCCAAGTGATATTCGGCATGCTAATTACATTGCCGATTGCGAAATTGCATTATCTCTTATAGTTTCCGAGATATGGACTATCAATAATTTAATTACACCTTAGGCTCTGCTTCTAACTTGGGCCCAAATTGTAAAATGGTCTTATCTATTGGCGATTTCGTTCCAATTCACATTCCAAGTAATATTCGGCATGCTAATTACATTGCCGGTTGCCAAATTGCATTATCTCTTATAGTTTCCGAGATATGGACTATCGATAACTTACCCTTTAGGCTCTGCTTCTAACTTGGGCCCAAATTGTAAAATGGTCTTATCTATTGGCGATTTCGTTCCAATTCACATTCCAAGTAATACTCGGCATGCTAATTACATTGCCGGTTGCCAAATTGCATTATCTCTTATAGTTTCCGAGATATGGACTATCGATAATTTACACCTTAGGCTCTGCTTCTAACTTGGGCCCAAATTGTAATATGGTCTTATCTATTGGCGATTTCGTTCCAATTCACATTCCAAGTAATATTCGGCATGCTAATTACATTGCCGGTTGCCAAATTGCATTATCTCTTATAGTTTCCGAGATATGGACTATCGATAATTTACACCTTAGGCTCTGCTTCTAACTTGGGCCCAAATTGTAAAATGGTCTTATCTATTGGCGATTTCGTTCCAATTCACACTCCAAGTAATATTCGGCATGCTAGTTACATTGCCGCTTGCGAAATTGCATTATCTCTTATAGTTTCCGAGATATGGACTATCAATAATTTACACCTTAGGCTCTGCTTCTAACTTGGGCCCAAATTGTAAAATGGTCTTATCTATTGGCTATTTCGTTCCAATTCACATTCCAAGTAATATTTGGCATGCTAATTACATTGCCGGTTGCCAAATTGCATTATCTCTTATAGTTTCCGAGATATGGACTATCGATAATTTACACCTTAGGCTCTGCTTCTAACTTGGGCCCAAATTGTAAAATGGTCTTATCTATTGGCGATTTCGTTCCAATTCACATTCCAAGTAATATTCGGCATGCTAATTACATTTCCGGTTGCCAAATTGCATTATCTCTTATAGTTTCCGAGATATGGACTATCGATAATTTACACCTTAGCCTCTGCTTCTAACTTGGGCCCAAATTGTAAAATGGTCTTATCTATTGGCGTTTTCGTTCCAATTCACATTCCAAGTAATATTCGGCATGCTAATTACATTGCCGGTTGCCAAATTGCATTATCTCTTATAGTTTCCGAGATATGGACTATCGATAATTTACACCTTAGGCTCTGCTTCTAACTTGGGCCCAAATTGTAAAATGGTCTTCTCTATTGGCGATTTCGTTCCAATTCACATTCCAAGTAATATTCGGCATGCTAATTACATTGCCGGTTGCCAAATTGCATTATCTCTTATAGTTTCCGAGATATGGACTATCGATAATTTACACCTTAGGCTCTGCTTCTAACTTGGGCCCAAATTGTAAAATGGTCTTATCTATTGGCGATTTCGTTCCAATTCACATTCCAAGTAATATTCGGCATGCTAATTACATTGCCGGTTGCCAAATTGCATTATCTCTTATAGATTCCGAGATATGGACTATCGATAATTTACACCTTAGGCTCTGCTTCTAACTTGGGCCCAAATTGTAAAATGGTCTTCTCTATTGGCGATTTCGTTCCAATTCACATTCCAAGTAATATTCGGCATGCTAATTACATTGCCGGTTGCCAAATAGCATTATCTCTTATAGTTTCCGAGATATGGACTATCGATAATTTACACCTTAGGCTCTGCTTCTAACTTGGGCCCAAATTGTAAAATGGTCTTATCTATTGGCGATTTCGTTCCAATTCACATTCCAAGTAATATTCGGCATGCTAATTACATTTCCGGTTGCCAAATTGCATTATCTCTTATAGTTTCCGAGATATGGACTATCGATAATTTACACCTTAGCCTCTGCTTCTAACTTGGGCCCAAATTGTAAAATGGTCTTATCTATTGGCGTTTTCGTTCCAATTCACATTCCAAGTAATATTCGGCATGCTAATTACATTGCCGGTTGCCAAATTGCATTATCTCTTATAGTTTCCGAGATATGGACTATCGATAATTTACACCTTAGGCTCTGCTTCTAACTTGGGCCCAAATTGTAAAATGGTCTTCTCTATTGGCGATTTCGTTCCAATTCACATTCCAAGTATTATTCGGCATGCTAATTACATTGCCGGTTGCCAAATTGCATTGTCTCTTATAGTTTCCGAGATATGGACTATCGATAATTTACACCTTAGGCTCTGCTTCTAACTTGGGCCCAAATTGTAAAATGGTCTTATCTATTGGCGATTTCGTTCCAATTCACATTCCAAGTAATATTCGGCATGCTAATTACATTGCCGGTTGCCAAATTGCATTATCTCTTATAGATTCCGAGATATGGACTATCGATAATTTACACCTTAGGCTCTGCTTCTAACTTGGGCCCAAATTGTAAAATGGTCTTCTCTATTGGCGATTTCGTTCCAATTCACATTCCAAGTAATATTCGGCATGCTAATTACATTGCCGGTTGCCAAATAGCATTATCTCTTATAGTTTCCGAGATATGGACTATCGATAATTTACACCTTAGGCTCTGCTTCTAACTTGGGCCCAAATTGTAAAATGGTCTTACCTATTGGCGATTTCGTTCCAATTCACACTCCAAGTAATATTCGGCATGCTAATTACATTGCCGGTTGCGAAATTGCATTATCTCTTATAGTTTCCGAGATATGGACTATCAATAATTTACACCTTAGGCTCTGCTTCTAACTTGGGCCCAAATTGTAAAATGGTCTTATCTATTGGCGATTTCGTTCCAATTCACATTCCAAGTAATATTCGGCATGCTAATTACATTGCCGGTTGCCAAATTGCATTATCTCTTATAGTTTCCGGGATATGGACTCTCGATAATTTACACCTTAGGCTCTGCTTCTAACTTGAGCCCAAATTGTAAAATGGTCTTATCTATTGGCGATTTCGTTCCAATTCACATTCCAAGTAATATTCGGCATGCTAATTACATTGCCGGTTGCCAAATTGCATTATCTCTTATAGTTTTCGAGATATGGACTATCGATAATTTACACCTTAGGCTCTGCTTCTAACTTGGGCCCAAATTGTAAAATGGTCTTATCTATTGGCGATTTCGTTCCAATTCACATTCCAAGTAATATTCGGCATGCTAATTACATTGCCGGTTGCCAAATTGCATTATCTCTTATAGATTCCGAGATATGGACTATCGATAATTTACACCTTAGGCTCTGCTTCTAACTTGGGCCCAAATTGTAAAATGGTCTTCTCTATTGGCGATTTCGTTCCAATTCACATTCCAAGTAATATTCGGCATGCTAATTACATTTCCGGTTGCCAAATTGCATTATCTCTTATAGTTTCCGAGATATGGACTATCGATAATTTACACCTTAGCCTCTGCTTCTAACTTGGGCCCAAATTGTAAAATGGTCTTATCTATTGGCGTTTTCGTTCCAATTCACATTCCAAGTAATATTCGGCATGCTAATTACATTGCCGGTTGCCAAATTGCATTATCTTTTATAGTTTCCGAGATATGGACTATCGATAATTTACACCTTAGGCTCTGCTTCTAACTTGGGCCCAAATTGTAAAATGGTCTTCTCTATTGGCGATTTCGTTCCAATTCACATTCCTAGTAATATTCGGCATGCTAATTACATTGCCGGTTGCCAAATTGCATTATCTCTTATAGTTTCCGAGATATGGACTATCGATAATTTACACCTTAGGCTCTGCTTCTAACTTGGGCCCAAATTGTAAAATGGTCTTATCTATTGGCGATTTCGTTCCAATTCACATTCCAAGTAATATTCGGCATGCTAATTACATTGCCGGTTGCCAAATTGCATTATCTCTTATAGTTTCCGAGATATGGAATATCGATAATTTTCACCTTAGGCTCTGCTTCTAACTTGGGCCCAAATTGTAAAATGGTCTTATCTATTGGCTATTTCGTTCCAATTCACATTCCAAGTAATATTCGGCATGCTAATTACATTGCCGGTTGCCAAATTGCATTATCTCTTATAGTTTCCGAGATATGGACTATCGATAATTTACACCTTAGGCTCTGCTTCTAACTTGGGCCCAAATTGTAAAATGGTCTTATCTATTGGCGATTTCGTTCCAATTCACATTCCAAGTAATATTCGGCATGCTAATTACATTTCCGGTTGCCAAATTGCATTATCTCTTATAGTTTCCGAGATATGGACTATCGATAATTTACACCTTAGCCTCTGCTTCTAACTTGGGCCCAAATTGTAAAATGGTCTTATCTATTGGCGTTTTCGTTCCAATTCACATTCCAAGTAATATTCGGCATGCTAATTACATTGCCGGTTGCCAAATTGCATTATCTTTTATAGTTTCCGAGATATGGACTATCGATAATTTACACCTTAGGCTCTGCTTCTAACTTGGGCCCAAATTGTAAAATGGTCTTCTCTATTGGCGATTTCGTTCCAATTCACATTCCTAGTAATATTCGGCATGCTACTTACATTGCCGGTTGCCAAATTGCATTATCTCTTATAGTTTCCGAGATATGGACTATCGATAATTTACACCTTAGGCTCTGCTTCTAACTTGGGCCCGAATTGTAAAATGGTCTTCTCTATTGGCGATTTCGTTCCAATTCACATTCCAAGTAATATTCGGCATGCTAATTACATTTCCGGTTGCCAAATTGCATTATCTCTTATAGTTTCCGAGATATGGACTATCGATAATTTACACCTTAGCCTCTGCTTCTAACTTGGGCCCAAATTGTAAAATGGTCTTATCTATTGGCGTTTTCGTTCCAATTCACATTCCAAGTAATATTCGGCATGATAATTACATTGCCGGTTGCCAAAATGCATTATCTTTTATAGTTTCCGAGATATGGACTATCGATAATTTACACCTTAGGCTCTGCTTCTAACTTGGGCCCAAATTGTAAAATGGTCTTCTCTATTGGCGATTTCGTTCCAATTCACATTCCTAGTAATATTCGGCATGCTAATTACATTGCCGGTTGCCAAATTGCATTATCTCTTATAGTTTCCGAGATATGGACTATCGATAATTTACACCTTAGGCTCTGCTTCTAACTTGGGCCCAAATTGTAAAATGGTCTTATCTATTGGCGATTTCGTTCCAATTCACATTCCAAGTAATATTCGGCATGCTAATTACATTGCCGGTTGCCAAATTGCATTATCTCTTATAGTTTCCGAGATATGGACTATCGATAATTTACACCTTAGGCTCTGCTTCTAACTTGGGCCCAAATTGTAAAATGGTCTTACCTATTGGCGATTTCGTTCCAATTCACACTCCAAGTAATATTCGGCATGCTAATTACATTGCCGGTTGCGAAATTGCATTATCTCTTATAGTTTCCGAGATATGGACTATCAATAATTTACACCTTAGGCTCTGCTTCTAACTTGGGCCCAAATTGTAAAATGGCCTTATCTATTGGCGATTTCGTTCCAATTCACATTCCAAGTGATATTCGGCATGCTAATTACATTGCCGATTGCGAAATTGCATTATCTCTTATAGTTTCCGAGATATGGACTATCAATAATTTAATTACACCTTAGGCTCTGCTTCTAACTTGGGCCCAAATTGTAAAATGGTCTTATCTATTGGCGATTTCGTTCCAATTCACATTCCAAGTAATATTCGGCATGCTAATTACATTGCCGGTTGCCAAATTGCATTATCTCTTATAGTTTCCGAGATATGGACTATCGATAATTTACACCTTAGGCTCTGCTTCTAACTTGGGCCCAAATTGTAAAATGGTCTTATCTATTGGCGATTTCGTTCCAATTCACATTCCAAGTAATACTCGGCATGCTAATTACATTGCCGGTTGCCAAATTGCATTATCTCTTATAGTTTCCGAGATATGGACTATCGATAATTTACACCTTAGGCTCTGCTTCTAACTTGGGCCCAAATTGTAAAATGGTCTTATCTATTGGCGATTTCGTTCCAATTCACACTCCAAGTAATATTCGGCATGCTAATTACATTGCCGCTTGCGAAATTGCATTATCTCTTATAGTTTCCGAGATATGGACTATCAATAATTTACACCTTAGGCTCTGCTTCTAACTTGGGCCCAAATTGTAAAATGGTCTTATCTATTGGCTATTTCGTTCCAATTCACATTCCAAGTAATATTCGGCATGCTAATTACATTGCCGGTTGCCAAATTGCATTATCTCTTATAGTTTCCGAGATATGGACTATCGATAATTTACACCTTAGGCTCTGCTTCTAACTTGGGCCCAAATTGTAAAATGGTCTTATCTATTGGCGATTTCGTTCCAATTCACATTCCAAGTAATATTCGGCATGCTAATTACATTGCCGGTTGCCAAATTGCATTATCTCTTATAGATTCCGAGATATGGACTATCGATAATTTACACCTTAGGCTCTGCTTCTAACTTGGGCCCAAATTGTAAAATGGTCTTCTCTATTGGCGATTTCGTTCCAATTCACATTCCAAGTAATATTCGGCATGCTAATTACATTGCCGGTTGCCAAATAGCATTATCTCTTATAGTTTCCGAGATATGGACTATCGATAATTTACACCTTAGGCTCTGCTTCTAACTTGGGCCCAAATTGTAAAATGGTCTTACCTATTGGCGATTTCGTTCCAATTTACACTCCAAGTAATATTCGGCATGCTAATTACATTGCCGGTTGTGAAATTGCATTATCTCTTATAGTTTCCGAGATATGGACTATCAATAATTTACACCTTAGGCTCTGCTTCCAACTTGGGCCCAAATTGTAAAATGGTCTTATCTATTGGCGATTTCGTTCCAATTCACATTCCAAGTAATATTCGGCATGCTAATTACATTGCCGGTTGCGAAATTGCATTATCTCTTATAGTTTCCGAGATATGGACTATCGATAATTTACACCTTAGGCTGTGCTTCTAACTTGGGCCCAAATTGTAAAATGGTCTTCTCTATTGGCGATTTCGTTCCAATTCACATTCCAAGTAATATTCGGCATGCTAATTACATTGCCGGTTGCCAAATTGCATTATCTCTTATAGTTTCCGAGATATGGACTATCGATAATTTACACCTTAGGCTCTGCTTCTAACTTGGGCCCAAATTGTAAAATGGTCTTATCTATTGGCGATTTCGTTCCAATTCACATTCCAAGTAATATTCGGCATGCTAATTACATTGCCGGTTGCCAAATTGCATTATCTCTTATAGTTTCCGAGATATGGACTATCGATAATTTACACCTTAGGCTCTGCTTCTAACTTGGGCCCAAATTGTAAAATGGTCTTACCTATTGGCGATTTCGTTCCAATTCACACTCCAAGTAATATTCGGCATGCTAATTACATTGCCGGTTGCGAAATTGCATTATCTCTTATAGTTTCCGAGATATGGACTATCAATAATTTACACCTTAGGCTCTGCTTCTAACTTGGGCCCAAATTGTAAAATGGCCTTATCTATTGGCGATTTCGTTCCAATTCACATTCCAAGTAATATTCGGCATGCTAATTACATTGCCGGTTGCCAAATTGCATTATCTCTTATAGTTTCCGAGATATGGACTCTCGATAATTTACACCTTTGGCTCTGCTTCTAACTTGGGCCCAAATTGTAAAATGGTCTTATCTATTGGCGATTTCGTTCCAATTCACATTCCAAGTAATATTCGGCATGCTAATTACATTGCCGGTTGCCAAATTGCATTATCTCTTATAGTTTCCGAGATATGGACTATCGATAATTTACACCTTAGGCTCTGCTTCTAACTTGGGCCCAAATTGTAAAATGGTCTTATCTATTGGCGATTTCGTCCCAATTCACATTCCAAGTGATATTCGGCATGCTAATTACATTGCCGATTGCGAAATTGCATTATCTCTTATAGTTTCCGAGATATGGACTATCAATAATTTAATTACACCTTAGGCTCTGCTTCTAACTTGGGCCCAAATTGTAAAATGGTCTTATCTATTGGCGATTTCGTTCCAATTCACATTCCAAGTAATATTCGGCATGCTAATTACATTGCCGGTTGCCAAATTGCATTATCTCTTATAGTTTCCGAGATATGGACTATCGATAACTTACCCTTTAGGCTCTGCTTCTAACTTGGGCCCAAATTGTAAAATGGTCTTATCTATTGGCGATTTCGTTCCAATTCACATTCCAAGTAATACTCGGCATGCTAATTACATTGCCGGTTGCCAAATTGCATTATCTCTTATAGTTTCCGATATATGGACTATCGATAATTTACACCTTAGGCTCTGCTTCTAACTTGGGCCCAAATTGTAATATGGTCTTATCTATTGGCGATTTCGTTCCAATTCACATTCCAAGTAATATTCGGCATGCTAATTACATTGCCGGTTGCCAAATTGCATTATCTCTTATAGTTTCCGAGATATGGACTATCGATAATTTACACCTTAGGCTCTGCTTCTAACTTGGGCCCAAATTGTAAAATGGTCTTATCTATTGGCGATTTCGTTCCAATTCACACTCCAAGTAATATTCGGCATGCTAGTTACATTGCCGCTTGCGAAATTGCATTATCTCTTATAGTTTCCGAGATATGGACTATCAATAATTTACACCTTAGGCTCTGCTTCTAACTTGGGCCCAAATTGTAAAATGGTCTTATCTATTGGCTATTTCGTTCCAATTCACATTCCAAGTAATATTCGGCATGCTAATTACATTGCCGGTTGCCAAATTGCATTGTCTCTTATAGTTTCCGAGATATGGACTATCGATAATTTACACCTTAGGCTCTGCTTCTAACTTGGGCCCAAATTGTAAAATGGTCTTATCTATTGGCGATTTCGTTCCAATTCACATTCCAAGTAATATTCGGCATGCTAATTACATTTCCGGTTGCCAAATTGCATTATCTCTTATAGTTTCCGAGATATGGACTATCGATAATTTACACCTTAGCCTCTGCTTCTAACTTGGGCCCAAATTGTAAAATGGTCTTATCTATTGGCGTTTTCGTTCCAATTCACATTCCAAGTAATATTCGGCATGCTAATTACATTGCCGGTTGCCAAATTGCATTATCTCTTATAGTTTCCGAGATATGGACTATCGATAATTTACACCTTAGGCTCTGCTTCTAACTTGGGCCCAAATTGTAAAATGGTCTTCTCTATTGGCGATTTCGTTCCAATTCACATTCCAAGTAATATTCGGCATGCTAATTACATTGCCGGTTGCCAAATTGCATTATCTCTTATAGTTTCCGAGATATGGACTATCGATAATTTACACCTTAGGCTCTGCTTCTAACTTGGGCCCAAATTGTAAAATGGTCTTATCTATTGGCGATTTCGTTCCAATTCACATTCCAAGTAATATTCGGCATGCTAATTACATTGCCGGTTGCCAAATTGCATTATCTCTTATAGATTCCGAGATATGGACTATCGATAATTTACACCTTAGGCTCTGCTTCTAACTTGGGCCCAAATTGTAAAATGGTCTTCTCTATTGGCGATTTCGTTCCAATTCACATTCCAAGTAATATTCGGCATGCTAATTACATTGCCGGTTGCCAAATAGCATTATCTCTTATAGTTTCCGAGATATGGACTATCGATAATTTACACCTTAGGCTCTGCTTCTAACTTGGGCCCAAATTGTAAAATGGTCTTATCTATTGGCGATTTCGTTCCAATTCACATTCCAAGTAATATTCGGCATGCTAATTACATTTCCGGTTGCCAAATTGCATTATCTCTTATAGTTTCCGAGATATGGACTATCGATAATTTACACCTTAGCCTCTGCTTCTAACTTGGGCCCAAATTGTAAAATGGTCTTATCTATTGGCGTTTTCGTTCCAATTCACATTCCAAGTAATATTCGGCATGCTAATTACATTGCCGGTTGCCAAATTGCATTATCCCTTATAGTTTCCGAGATATGGACTATCGATAATTTACACCTTAGGCTCTGCTTCTAACTTGGGCCCAAATTGTAAAATGGTCTTCTCTATTGGCGATTTCGTTCCAATTCACATTCCAAGTAATATTCGGCATGCTAATTACATTGCCGGTTGCAAAATTGCATTATCTCTTATAGTTTCCGAGATATGGACTATCGATAATTTACACCTTAGGCTCTGCTTCTAACTTGGGCCCAAATTGTAAAATGGTCTTATCTATTGGCGATTTCGTTCCAATTCACATTCCAAGTAATATTCGGCATGCTAATTACATTGCCGGTTGCCAAATTGCATTATCTCTTATAGATTCCGAGATATGGACTATCGATAATTTACACCTTAGGCTCTGCTTCTAACTTGGGCCCAAATTGTAAAATGGTCTTCTCTATTGGCGATTTCGTTCCAATTCACATTCCAAGTAATATTCGGCATGCTAATTACATTGCCGGTTGCCAAATAGCATTATCTCTTATAGTTTCCGAGATATGGACTATCGATAATTTACACCTTAGGCTCTGCTTCTAACTTGGGCCCAAATTGTAAAATGGTCTTACCTATTGGCGATTTCGTTCCAATTCACACTCCAAGTAATATTCGGCATGCTAATTACATTGCCGGTTGCGAAATTGCATTATCTCTTATAGTTTCCGAGATATGGACTATCAATAATTTACACCTTAGGCTCTGCTTCTAACTTGGGCCCAAATTGTAAAATGGTCTTATCTATTGGCGATTTCGTTCCAATTCACATTCCAAGTAATATTCGGCATGCTAATTACATTGCCGGTTGCCAAATTGCATTATCTCTTATAGTTTCCGGGATATGGACTCTCGATAATTTACACCTTAGGCTCTGCTTCTAACTTGAGCCCAAATTGTAAAATGGTCTTATCTATTGGCGATTTCGTTCCAATTCACATTCCAAGTAATATTCGGCATGCTAATTACATTGCCGGTTGCCAAATTGCATTATCTCTTATAGTTTTCGAGATATGGACTATCGATAATTTACACCTTAGGCTCTGCTTCTAACTTGGGCCCAAATTGTAAAATGGTCTTATCTATTGGCGATTTCGTTCCAATTCACATTCCAAGTGATATTCGGCATGCTAATTACATTGCCGATTGCGAAATTGCATTATCTCTTATAGTTTCCGAGATATGGACTATCAATAATTTAATTACACCTTAGGCTCTGCTTCTAACTTGGGCCCAAATTGTAAAATGGTCTTATCTATTGGCGATTTCGTTCCAATTCACACTCCAAGTAATATTCGGCATGCTAATTACATTGCCGCTTGCGAAATTGCATTATCTCTTATAGTTTCCGAGATATGGACTATCAATAATTTACACCTTAGGCTCTGCTTCTAACTTGGGCCCAAATTGTAAAATGGTCTTATCTATTGGCGATTTCGTTCCAATTCACATTCCAAGTAATATTCGGCATGCTAATTACATTGCCGGTTGCCAAATTGCATTATCTCTTATAGTTTCCGAGATATGGACTATCGATAATTTACACCTTAGGCTCTGCTTCTAACTTGGGCCCAAATTGTAAAATTGTCTTATCTATTGGCGATTTCGTTCCAATTCACATTCCAAGTAATATTCGGCATGCTAATTACATTTCCGGTTGCCAAATTGCATTATCTCTTATAGTTTCCGAGATATGGACTATCGATAATTTACACCTTAGCCTCTGCTTCTAACTTGGGCCCAAATTGTAAAATGGTCTTATCTATTGGCGTTTTCGTTCCAATTCACATTCCAAGTAATATTCGGCATGCTAATTACATTGCCGGTTGCCAAATTGCACTATCTCTTATAGTTTCCGAGATATGGACTATCGATAATTTACACCTTAGGCTGTGCTTCTAACTTGGGCCCAAATTGTAAAATGGTCTTCTCTATTGGCGATTTCGTTCCAATTCACATTCCAAGTAATATTCGGCATGCTAATTACATTGCCGGTTGCCAAATTGCATTATCTCTTATAGTTTCCGAGATATGGACTATCGATAATTTACATCTTAGGCTCTGCTTCTAACTTGGGCCCAAATTGTAAAATGGTCTTCTCTATTGGCGATTTCGTTCCAGTTCACATTCCAAGTTATATTCGGCATGCTAATTACATTGCCGGTTGCCAAATTGCATTATCTCTTATAGTTTCCGAGATATGGACTATCGATAATTTACACCTTAGGCTCTGCTTCTAACTTGGGCCCAAATTGTAAAATCGTCTTATCCATTGGCGATTTCGTTCCAATTCACATTCCAAGTAATATTCGGCATGCTAATTACATTGCCGGTTGCCAAATTGCATTATCTCTTATAGTTTCCGAGATATGGACTATCGATAATTTACACCTTAGGCTCTGCTTCTAACTTGGGCCCAAATTGTAAAATGGTCTTACCTATTGGCGATTTCGTTCCAATTCACATTCCAAGTAATATTCGGCATGCTAATTACATTGCCGGTTGCCAAATTGCATTATCTCTTATAGTTTCCGAGATATGGACTATCGATAATTTACACCTTAGGCTCTGCTTCTAACTTGGGCCCAAATTGTAAAATGGTCTTATCTATTGGCGATTTCGTTCCAATTCACATTCCAAGTAATATCCGGCATGCTAATTACATTGCCGGTTGCCAAATTGAATTATCTCTTATAGTTTCCGAGATATGGACTATCGATAATTTACACCTTAGGCTCTGCTTCTAACTTGGGCCCAAATTGTAAAATGGTCTTATCTATTGGCGATTTCGTTCCAATTCACATTCCAAGTAATATTCGGCATGCTAATTACGTTGCCGGTTGCCAAATTGCATTATCTCTTATAGTTTCCGAGATATGGACTATCGATAATTTACATCTTAGGCTCTGCTTCTAACTTGGGCCCAAATTGTAAAATGGTCTTATCTATTGGCGATTTCGTTCCAATTCACATTCCAAGTAATATTCGGCATGCTAATTACATTGCCGGTTGCCAAATTGCATTATCTCTTATAGTTTCCGAGATATGGACTATCGATAATTTACACCTTAGGCTCTGCTTCTAACTTGGGCCCAAATTGTAAAATGGTCTTATCTATTGGCGATTTCGTCCCAATTCACATTCCAAGTGATATTCGGCATGCTAATTACATTGCCGGTTGCGAAATTGCATTATCTCTTATAGTTTCCGAGATATGGACTATCAATAATTTACACCTTAGGCTCTGCTTCTAACTTGGGCCCAAATTGTAAAATGGTCTTATCTATTGGCGATTTCGTTCCAATTCACATTCCAAGTAATATTCGGCATGCTAATTACATTGCCGGTTGCCAAATTGCATTATCTCTTATAGTTTCCGAGATATGGACTATCGATAATTTACACCTTAGGCTCTGCTTCTAACTTGGGCCCAAATTGTAAAATGGTCTTATCTATTGGCGATTTCGTTCCAATTCACATTCCAAGTAATATTCGGCATGCTAATTACATTGCCGGTTGCCAAATTGCATTATCTCTTATAGTTTCCGAGAGATGGACTATCGATAATTTACACCTTAGGCTCTGCTTCTAACTTGGGCCCAAATTGTAAAATGGTCTTATCTATTGGCGATTTCGTTCCAATTCACATTCCAAGTAATATTCGGCGTGCTAATTACATTGCCGGTTGCCAAATTGCATTATCTCTTATAGTTTCCGAGATATGGACTATCGATAATTTACACCTTAGGCTCTGCTTCTAACTTGGGCCCAAATTGTAAAATGGTCTTATCTATTGGCGTTTTCGTTCCAATTCACATTCCAAGTAATATTCGGCATGCTAATTACATTGCCGGTTGCCAAATTGCATTATCTCTTATAGTTTCCGAGATATGGACTATCGATAATTTACACCTTAGGCTCTGCTTCTAACTTGGGCCCAAATTGTAAAATGGTCTTCTCTATTGGCGATTTCGTTCCAATTCACATTCCAAGTAATGTTCCGCATGCTAATTACATTGCCGGTTGCCAAATTGCATTATCTCTTATAGTTTCCGAGATATGGACTATCGATAATTTACACCTTAGGCTCTGCTTCTAACTTGGGCCCAAATTGTAAAATGGTCTTATCTATTGGCGTTTTCGTTCCAATTCACATTCCAAGTAATATTCGGCATGCTAATTACATTGCCGGTTGCCAAATTGCATTATCTCTTATAGTTTCCGAGATATGGACTATCGATAATTTACACCTTAGGCTCTGCTTCTAACTTGGGCCCAAATTGTAAAATGGCCTTCTCTATTGGCGATTTCGTTCCAATTCACATTCCAAGTAATATTCGGCATGCTAATTACATTGCCGGTTGCCAAATTGCATTATCTCTTATAGTTTCCGAGATATGGACTATCGATAATTTACACCTTAGGCTCTGCTTCTAACTTGGGCCCAAATTGTAAAATGGTCTTATCTATTGGCGATTTCGTTCCAATTCACATTCCAAGTAATATTCGGCATGCTAATTACATTGCCGGTTGCCAAATTGCATTATCTCTTATAGTTTCCGTGATATGGACTATCGATAATTTACACCTTAGGCTCTGCTTCTAACTTGGGCCCAAATTGTAAAATGGTCTTCTCTATTAGCGATTTCGTTCCAATTCACATTCCAAGTAATATTCGGCATGCTAATTACATTGCCGGTTGCCAAATTGCATTATCTCTTATAGTTTCCGAGATATGGACTATCGATAATTTACACCTTAGGCTCTGCTTCTAACTTGGGCCCAAATTGTAAAATGGTCTTCTCTATTGGCGATTTCGTTCCAATTCACATTCCAAGTAATATTCGGCATGCTAATTACATTGCCGGTTGCCAAATTGAATTATCTCTTATAGTTTCCGAGATATGGACTATCGATAATTTACACCTTAGGCTCTGCTTCTAACTTGGGCCCAAATTGTAAAATGGTCTTACCTATTGGCGATTTCGTTCCAATTCACATTTCAAGTAATATTCGGCATGCTAATTACATTGCCGGTTGCCAAATTGCATTATCTCTTATAGTTTCCGAGATATGGACTATCGATAATTTACACCTTAGGCTCTGCTTCTAACTTGGGCCCAAATTGTAAAATGGTCTTATCTATTGGCGATTTCGTTCCAATTCACATTCCAAATAATATTCGGCATGCTAATTACATTGCCGGTTGCCAAATTGCATTATCTCTTATAGTTTCCGAGATATGGACTATCGATAATTTACATCTTAGGCTCTGCTTCTAACTTGGGCCCAAATTGTAAAATCGTCTTATCTATTGGCGATTTCGTTCCAATTCACATTCCAAGTAATATTCGGCATGCTAATTACATTGCCGGTTGCCAAATTGCATTATCTCTTATAGTTTCCGAGATATGGACTATCGATAATTTACACCTTAGGCTCTGCTTCTAACTTGGGCCCAAATTGTAAAATGGTCTTATCTATTGGCGATTTCGTTCCAATTCACATTCCAAGTAATATCCGGCATGCTAATTACATTGCCGGTTGCCAAATTGAATTATCTCTTATAGTTTCCGAGATATGGACTATCGATAATTTACACCTTAGGCTCTGCTTCTAACTTGGGCCCAAATTGTAAAATGGTCTTATCTATTGGCGATTTCGTTCCAATTCACATTCCAAGTAATATTCGGCATGCTAATTACGTTGCCGGTTGCCAAATTGCATTATCTCTTATAGTTTCCGAGATATGGACTATCGATAATTTACATCTTAGGCTCTGCTTCTAACTTGGGCCCAAATTGTAAAATGGTCTTATCTATTGGCGATTTCGTTCCAATTCACATTCCAAGTAATATTCGGCATGCTAATTACATTGCCGGTTGCCAAATTGCATTATCTCTTATAGTTTCCGAGATATGGACTATCGATAATTTACACCTTAGGCTCTGCTTCTAACTTGGGCCCAAATTGTAAAATGGTCTTATCTATTGGCGATTTCGTCCCAATTCACATTCCAAGTGATATTCGGCATGCTAATTACATTGCCGGTTGCGAAATTGCATTATCTCTTATAGTTTCCGAGATATGGACTATCAATAATTTACACCTTAGGCTCTGCTTCTAACTTGGGCCCAAATTGTAAAATGGTCTTATCTATTGGCGATTTCGTTCCAATTCACATTCCAAGTAATATTCGGCATGCTAATTACATTGCCGGTTGCCAAATTGCATTATCTCTTATAGTTTCCGAGATATGGACTATCGATAATTTACACCTTAGGCTCTGCTTCTAACTTGGGCCCAAATTGTAAAATGGTCTTATCTATTGGCGATTTCGTTCCAATTCACATTCCAAGTAATATTCGGCATGCTAATTACATTGCCGGTTGCCAAATTGCATTATCTCTTATAGTTTCCGAGAGATGGACTATCGATAATTTACACCTTAGGCTCTGCTTCTAACTTGGGCCCAAATTGTAAAATGGTCTTATCTATTGGCGATTTCGTTCCAATTCACATTCCAAGTAATATTCGGCGTGCTAATTACATTGCCGGTTGCCAAATTGCATTATCTCTTATAGTTTCCGAGATATGGACTATCGATAATTTACACCTTAGGCTCTGCTTCTAACTTGGGCCCAAATTGTAAAATGGTCTTATCTATTGGCGTTTTCGTTCCAATTCACATTCCAAGTAATATTCGGCATGCTAATTACATTGCCGGTTGCCAAATTGCATTATCTCTTATAGTTTCCGAGATATGGACTATCGATAATTTACACCTTAGGCTCTGCTTCTAACTTGGGCCCAAATTGTAAAATGGTCTTCTCTATTGGCGATTTCGTTCCAATTCACATTCCAAGTAATGTTCCGCATGCTAATTACATTGCCGGTTGCCAAATTGCATTATCTCTTATAGTTTCCGAGATATGGACTATCGATAATTTACACCTTAGGCTCTGCTTCTAACTTGGGCCCAAATTGTAAAATGGTCTTATCTATTGGCGTTTTCGTTCCAATTCACATTCCAAGTAATATTCGGCATGCTAATTACATTGCCGGTTGCCAAATTGCATTATCTCTTATAGTTTCCGAGATATGGACTATCGATAATTTACACCTTAGGCTCTGCTTCTAACTTGGGCCCAAATTGTAAAATGGCCTTCTCTATTGGCGATTTCGTTCCAATTCACATTCCAAGTAATATTCGGCATGCTAATTACATTGCCGGTTGCCAAATAGCATTATCTCTTATAGTTTCCGAGATATGGACTATCGATAATTTACACCTTAGGCTCTGCTTCTAACTCGGGCCCAAATTGTAAAATGGTCTTATCTATTAGCGATTTCGTTCTAATTCACATTCCAAGTAATATTCGGCATGCTAATTACGTTGCCGATTGCCAAATTGCATTATCTCTTATAGTTTCCGAGATATGGACTATCGATAATTTACATCTTAGGCTCTGCTTCTAACTTGGGCCCAAATTGTAAAATGGTCTTATCTATTGGCGATTTCGTTCCAATTCACATTCCAAGTAATATTCGGCATGCTAATTACATTGCCGGTTGCCAAATTGCATTATCTCTTATAGTTTCCGAGATATGGACTATCGATAATTTACACCTTAGGCTCTGCTTCTAACTTGGGCCCAAATTGTAAAATGGTCTTCTCTATTGGCGATTTCGTTCCAATTCACATTCCAAGTGATATTCGGCATGCTAATTACATTGCCGGTTGCGAAATTGCATTATCTCTTATAGTTTCCGAGATATGGACTATCAATAATTTACACCTTAGGCTCTGCTTCTAACTTGGGCCCAAATTGTAAAATGGTCTTATCTATTGGCGATTTCGTTCCAATTCACATTCCAAGTAATATTCGGCATGCTAATTACATTGCCGGTTGCCAAATTGCATTATCTCTTATAGTTTCCGAGATATGGACTATCGATAATTTACACCTTAGGCTCTGCTTCTAACTTGGGCCCAAATTGTAAAATGGTCTTATCTATTGGCGATTTCGTTCCAATTCACATTCCAAGTAATATTCGGCATGCTAATTACATTGCCGGTTGCCAAATTGCATTATCTCTTATAGTTTCCGAGAGATGGACTATCGATAATTTACACCTTAGGCTCTGCTTCTAACTTGGGCCCAAATTGTAAAATGGTCTTATCTATTGGCGATTTCGTTCCAATTCACATTCCAAGTAATATTCGGCGTGCTAATTACATTGCCGGTTGCCAAATTGCATTATCTCTTATAGTTTCCGAGATATGGACTATCGATAATTTACACCTTAGGCTCTGCTTCTAACTTGGGCCCAAATTGTAAAATGGTCTTATCTATTGGCGTTTTCGTTCCAATTCACATTCCAAGTAATGTTCGGCATGCTAATTACATTGCCGGTTGCCAAATTGCATTATCTCTTATAGTTTCCGAGATATGGACTATCGATAATTTACACCTTAGGCTCTGCTTCTAACTTGGGCCCAAATTGTAAAATGGTCTTCTCTATTGGCGATTTCGTTCCAATTCACATTCCAAGTAATGTTCCGCATGCTAATTACATTGCCGGTTGCCAAATTGCATTATCTCTTATAGTTTCCGAGATATGGACTATCGATAATTTACACCTTAGGCTCTGCTTCTAACTTGGGCCCAAATTGTAAAATGGTCTTATCTATTGGCGTTTTCGTTCCAATTCACATTCCAAGTAATATTCGGCATGCTAATTACATTGCCGGTTGCCAAATTGCATTATCTCTTATAGTTTCCGAGATATGGACTATCGATAATTTACACCTTAGGCTCTGCTTCTAACTTGGGCCCAAATTGTAAAATGGCCTTCTCTATTGGCGATTTCGTTCCAATTCACATTCCAAGTAATATTCGGCATGCTAATTACATTGCCGGTTGCCAAATTGCATTATCTCTTATAGTTTCCGAGATATGGACTATCGATAATTTACACCTTAGGCTCTGCTTCTAACTTGGGCCCAAATTGTAAAATGGTCTTATCTATTGGCGATTTCGTTCTAATTCACATTCCAAGTAATATTCGGCATGCTAATTACATTGCCGGTTGCCAAATTGCATTATCTCTTATAGTTTCCGTGATATGGACTATCGATAATTTACACCTTAGGCTCTGCTTCTAACTTGGGCCCAAATTGTAAAATGGTCTTCTCTATTAGCGATTTCGTTCCAATTCACATTCCAAGTAATATTCGGCATGCTAATTACATTGCCGGTTGCCAAATTGCATTATCTCTTATAGTTTCCGAGATATGGACTATCGATAATTTACACCTTAGGCTCTGCTTCTAACTTGGGCCCAAATTGTAAAATGGTCTTCTCTATTGGCGATTTCGTTCCAATTCACATTCCAAGTAATATTCGGCATGCTAATTACATTGCCGGTTGCCAAATTGAATTATCTCTTATAGTTTCCGAGATATGGACTATCGATAATTTACACCTTAGGCTCTGCTTCTAACTTGGGCCCAAATTGTAAAATGGTCTTACCTATTGGCGATTTCGTTCCAATTCACATTCCAAGTAATATTCGGCATGCTAATTACATTGCCGGTTGCCAAATTGCATTATCTCTTATAGTTTCCGAGATATGGACTATCGATAATTTACACCTTAGGCTCTGCTTCTAACTTGGGCCCAAATTGTAAAATGGTCTTATCTATTGGCGATTTCGTTCCAATTCACATTCCAAATAATATTCGGCATGCTAATTACATTGCCGGTTGCCAAATTGCATTATCTCTTATAGTTTCCGAGATATGGACTATCGATAATTTACATCTTAGGCTCTGCTTCTAACTTGGGCCCAAATTGTAAAATCGTCTTATCTATTGGCGATTTCGTTCCAATTCACATTCCAAGTAATATTCGGCATGCTAATTACATTGCCGGTTGCCAAATTGCATTATCTCTTATAGTTTCCGAGATATGGACTATCGATAATTTACACCTTAGGCTCTGCTTCTAACTTGGGCCCAAATTGTAAAATGGTCTTATCTATTGGCGATTTCGTTCCAAATCACATTCCAAGTAATATCCGGCGTGCTAATTACATTGCCGGTTGCCAAATTGAATTATCTCTTATAGTTTCCGAGATATGGACAATCGATAATTTACACCTTAGGCTCTGCTTCTAACTTGGGCCCATACTGTAAAATGGTCTTATCTATTGGCGATTTCGTTCCAATTCACATTCCAAGTAATATTCGGCATGCTAATTACATTGCCGGTTGCCAAATTGCATTATCTCTTATAGTTTCCGAGATATTTACTATCGATAATTTACATCTTAGGCTCTGCTTCTAACTTGGGCCCAAATTGTAAAATGGTCTTATCTATTGGCGATTTCGTTCCAATTCACATTCCAAGTACTATTCGGCATGCTAATTACATTGCCGGTTGCCAAATTGCATTATCTCTTATAGTTTCCGAGATATGGACTATCGATAATTTACACCTTAGGCTCTGCTTCTAACTTGGGCCCAAATTGTAAAATGGTCTTATCTATTGGCGATTTCGTCCCAATTCACATTCCAAGTGATATTCGGCATGCTAATTACATTGCCGGTTGCGAAATTGCATTATCTCTTATAGTTTCCGAGATATGGACTATCACTAATTTACACCTTAGGCTCTGCTTCTAACTTGGGCCCAAATTGTAAAATGGCCTTATCTATTGGCGATTTCGTTCCAATTCACATTCCAAGTAATATTCGGCATGCTAATTACATTGCCGGGTGCCAAATTGCATTATCTCTTATAGTTTCCGAGATATGGACTATCGATAATTTACACCTTAGGCTCTGCTTCTAACTTGGGCCCAAATTGTAAAATGGTCTTATCTATTGGCGATTTCGTACCAATTCACATTCCAAGTAATATTCGGCATGCTAATTACATTGCCGGTTGCCAAATTGCACTATCTCTTATAGTTTCCGAGATATGGACTATCGATAATTTACACCTTAGGCTCCTCTTCTAACTTGGGCCCAAATTGTAAAATGGTCTTATCTATTGGCGATTTCGTTCCAATTCACATTCCAAGTAATATTCGGCATGCTAATTACATTGCCGGTTGCCAATTTGCATTATCTCTTATAGTTTCCGAGATATGGACTATCGATAATTTACACCTTAGGCTCTGCTTCTAACTTGGGCCCAATTTGTAAAATGGTCTTATCTATTGGCGATTTCGTTCCAATTCACATTCCAAGTAATATTCGGCATGCTAATTACATTGCCGGTTGCCAAATTGCATTATCTCTTATAGTTTCCGAGATATGGACTATCGATAATTTACACCTTAGGCTCTGCTTCTAACTTGGGCCCAAATTGTAAAATGGTCTTATCTATTGGCGATTTCGTTCCAATTCACATTCCAAGTAATATTCGGCATGCTAATTACATTGCCGGTTGCCAAATTGCATTATCTCTTATAGTTTCCGAGAGATGGACTATCGATAATTTACACCTTAGGCTCTGCTTCTAACTTGGGCCCAAATTGTAAAATGGTCTTATCTATTGGCGATTTCGTTCCAATTCACATTCCAAGTAATATTCGGCGTGCTAATTACATTGCCGGTTGCCAAATTGCATTATCTCTTATAGTTTCCGAGATATGGACTATCGATAATTTACACCTTAGGCTCTGCTTCTAACTTGGGCCCAAATTGTAAAATGGTCTTATCTATTGGCGTTTTCGTTCCAATTCACATTCCAAGTAATATTCGGCATGCTAATTACATTGCCGGTTGCCAAATTGCATTATCTCTTATAGTTTCCGAGATATGGACTATCGATAATTTACACCTTAGGCTCTGCTTCTAACTTGGGCCCAAATTGTAAAATGGTCTTCTCTATTGGCGATTTCGTTCCAATTCACATTCCAAGTAATGTTCCGCATGCTAATTACATTGCCGGTTGCCAAATTGCATTATCTCTTATAGTTTCCGAGATATGGACTATCGATAATTTACACCTTAGGCTCTGCTTCTAACTTGGGCCCAAATTGTAAAATGGTCTTATCTATTGGCGTTTTCGTTCCAATTCACATTCCAAGTAATATTCGGCATGCTAATTACATTGCCGGTTGCCAAATTGCATTATCTCTTATAGTTTCCGAGATATGGACTATCGATAATTTACACCTTAGGCTCTGCTTCTAACTTGGGCCCAAATTGTAAAATGGCCTTCTCTATTGGCGATTTCGTTCCAATTCACATTCCAAGTAATATTCGGCATGCTAATTACATTGCCGGTTGCCAAATTGCATTATCTCTTATAGTTTCCGAGATATGGACTATCGATAATTTACACCTTAGGCTCTGCTTCTAACTTGGGCCCAAATTGTAAAATGGTCTTATCTATTGGCGATTTCGTTCTAATTCACATTCCAAGTAATATTCGGCATGCTAATTACATTGCCGGTTGCCAAATTGCATTATCTCTTATAGTTTCCGTGATATGGACTATCGATAATTTACACCTTAGGCTCTGCTTCTAACTTGGGCCCAAATTGTAAAATGGTCTTCTCTATTAGCGATTTCGTTCCAATTCACATTCCAAGTAATATTCGGCATGCTAATTACATTGCCGGTTGCCAAATTGCATTATCTCTTATAGTTTCCGAGATATGGACTATCGATAATTTACACCTTAGGCTCTGCTTCTAACTTGGGCCCAAATTGTAAAATGGTCTTCTCTATTGGCGATTTCGTTCCAATTCACATTCCAAGTAATATTCGGCATGCTAATTACATTGCCGGTTGCCAAATTGAATTATCTCTTATAGTTTCCGAGATATGGACTATCGATAATTTACACCTTAGGCTCTGCTTCTAACTTGGGCCCAAATTGTAAAATGGTCTTACCTATTGGCGATTTCGTTCCAATTCACATTCCAAGTAATATTCGGCATGCTAATTACATTGCCGGTTGCCAAATTGCATTATCTCTTATAGTTTCCGAGATATGGACTATCGATAATTTACACCTTAGGCTCTGCTTCTAACTTGGGCCCAAATTGTAAAATGGTCTTATCTATTGGCGATTTCGTTCCAATTCACATTCCAAATAATATTCGGCATGCTAATTACATTGCCGGTTGCCAAATTGCATTATCTCTTATAGTTTCCGAGATATGGACTATCGATAATTTACATCTTAGGCTCTGCTTCTAACTTGGGCCCAAATTGTAAAATCGTCTTATCTATTGGCGATTTCGTTCCAATTCACATTCCAAGTAATATTCGGCATGCTAATTACATTGCCGGTTGCCAAATTGCATTATCTCTTATAGTTTCCGAGATATGGACTATCGATAATTTACACCTTAGGCTCTGCTTCTAACTTGGGCCCAAATTGTAAAATGGTCTTATCTATTGGCGATTTCGTTCCAAATCACATTCCAAGTAATATCCGGCGTGCTAATTACATTGCCGGTTGCCAAATTGAATTATCTCTTATAGTTTCCGAGATATGGACAATCGATAATTTACACCTTAGGCTCTGCTTCTAACTTGGGCCCATACTGTAAAATGGTCTTATCTATTGGCGATTTCGTTCCAATTCACATTCCAAGTAATATTCGGCATGCTAATTACATTGCCGGTTGCCAAATTGCATTATCTCTTATAGTTTCCGAGATATTTACTATCGATAATTTACATCTTAGGCTCTGCTTCTAACTTGGGCCCAAATTGTAAAATGGTCTTATCTATTGGCGATTTCGTTCCAATTCACATTCCAAGTACTATTCGGCATGCTAATTACATTGCCGGTTGCCAAATTGCATTATCTCTTATAGTTTCCGAGATATGGACTATCGATAATTTACACCTTAGGCTCTGCTTCTAACTTGGGCCCAAATTGTAAAATGGTCTTATCTATTGGCGATTTCGTCCCAATTCACATTCCAAGTGATATTCGGCATGCTAATTACATTGCCGGTTGCGAAATTGCATTATCTCTTATAGTTTCCGAGATATGGACTATCACTAATTTACACCTTAGGCTCTGCTTCTAACTTGGGCCCAAATTGTAAAATGGCCTTATCTATTGGCGATTTCGTTCCAATTCACATTCCAAGTAATATTCGGCATGCTAATTACATTGCCGGGTGCCAAATTGCATTATCTCTTATAGTTTCCGAGATATGGACTATCGATAATTTACACCTTAGGCTCTGCTTCTAACTTGGGCCCAAATTGTAAAATGGTCTTATCTATTGGCGATTTCGTACCAATTCACATTCCAAGTAATATTCGGCATGCTAATTACATTGCCGGTTGCCAAATTGCACTATCTCTTATAGTTTCCGAGATATGGACTATCGATAATTTACACCTTAGGCTCCTCTTCTAACTTGGGCCCAAATTGTAAAATGGTCTTATCTATTGGCGATTTCGTTCCAATTCACATTCCAAGTAATATTCGGCATGCTAATTACATTGCCGGTTGCCAATTTGCATTATCTCTTATAGTTTCCGAGATATGGACTATCGATAATTTACACCTTAGGCTCTGCTTCTAACTTGGGCCCAATTTGTAAAATGGTCTTATCTATTGGCGATTTCGTTCCAATTCACATTCCAAGTAATATTCGGCATGCTAATTACATTGCCGGTTGCCAAATTGCATTATCTCTTATAGTTTCCGAGATATGGACTATCGATAATTTACACCTTAGGCTCTGCTTCTAACTTGGGCCCAAATTGTAAAATGGTCTTATCTATTGGCGATTTCGTTCCAATTCACACTCCAAGTAATATTCGGCATGCTAATTACATTGCCGGTTGCGAAATTGCATTATCTCTTATAGTTTCCGAGATATGGACTATCAATAATTTACACCTTAGGCTCTGCTTCTAACTTGGGCCCAAATTGTAAAATGGTCTTATCTATTGGCGATTTCGTTCCAATTCACATTCCAAGTAATATTCGGCATGCTAATTACATTGCCGGTTGCCAAATTGCATTACCTCTTATAGTTTCCGAGATATGGACTATCGATAATTTACACCTTAGGCTCTGCTTCTAACTTGGGCCCAAATTGTAAAATGGTCTTATCTATTGGCGATTTCGTTCCAATGCACATTCCAAGTAATATTCGGCATGCTAATTACATTGCCGGTTGCCAAATTGCATTATCTCTTATAGTTTCCGAGATATGGACTATCGATAATTTACACCTTAGGCTCTGCTTCTAACTTGGGCCCAAATTGTAAAATGGTCTTGTCTATTGGCGATTTCGTTCCAATTCACATTCCAAGTAATATTCGGCATGCTAATTACATTGCCGGTTGCCAAATTGCATTATCTCTTATAGTTTCCGAGATATGGACTATCGATAATTTACACCTTAGGCTCTGCTTCTAACTTGGGCCCAAATTGTAAAATGGTCTTCTCTATTGGCGATTTCGTTCCAATTCACATTCCAAGTAATATTCATCATGCTAATTACATTGCCGGTTGCCAAATTGCATTACCTCTTATAGTTTCCGAGATATGGACTATCGATAATTTACACCTTAGGCTCTGCTTCTAACTTGGGCCCAAATTGTAAAATGGTCTTATCTATTGGCGATTTCGTTCCAATTCACATTCCAAGTAATATTCGGCATGCTAATTACATTGCCGGTTGCCAAATTGCATTATCTCTTATAGTTTCCGAGATATGGACTATCGATTATTTACACCTTAGGCTCTGCTTCTAACTTGGGCCCAAATTGTAAAGTGGTCTTCTCTATTGGCGATTTTGTTCCAATTCACATTCCAAGTAATATTCGGCATGTTAATTACATTGCCGGTTGCCAAATTGCATTATCTCTTATAGTTTCCGAGATATGGACTATCAATAATTTACACCTTAGGCTCTGCTTCTAACTTGGGCCCAAATTGTAAAATGGACTTATCTATTGGCGATTTCGTTCCAATTCACATTCCAAGTAATATTCGGCATGCTAATTACATTGCCGGTTGCCAAATTGAATTATCTCTTATAGTTTCCGAGATATGGACTATCGATAATTTACACCTTAGGCTCTGCTTCTAACTTGGGCCCAAATTGTAAAATGGTCTTATCTATTGGCGATTTCGTTCCAATTCACATTCGAAGTAATATTCGGCATGCTAATTACATTGCCGGTTGCCAAATTGCATTATCTCTTATAGTTTCCGAAATATGGACTACCGATAATTTACACCTTAGGCTCTGCTTCTAACTTGGGCCCAAATTGTAAAATGGTCTTACCTATTGGCGATTTCGTTCCAATTCACATTCCAAGTAATATTCGGCATGCTAATTACATTGCCGGTTGCCAAATTGCATTATCTCTTATAGTTTCCGAGATATGGACTATCGATAATTTACACCTTAGGCTCTGCTTCTAACTTGGGCCCAAATTGTAAAATGGTCTTATCTATTGGCGATTTCGTTCCAATTCACATTCCAAGTAATATTCGGCATGCTAATTACATTGCCGGTTGCCAAATTGCATTATCTCTTATAGTTTCCGAGATATGGACTATCGATAATTTACACCTTAGGCTCTGCTTCTAACTTGGGCCCAAATTGTAAAATGGTCTTATCTATTGGCGATTTCGTCCCAATTCACATTCCAAGTGATATTCGGCATGCTAATTACATTGCCGGTTGCGAAATTGCATTATCTCTTATAGTTTCCGAGATATGGACTATCAATAATTTACACCTTAGGCTCTGCTTCTAACTTGGGCCCAAATTGTAAAATGGTCTTATCTATTGGCGATTTCGTTCCAATTCACATTCGAAGTAATATTCGGCATGCTAATTACATTGCCGGTTGCCAAATTGCATTATCTCTTATAGTTTCCGAGATATGGACTATCGATAATTTACACCTTAGGCTCTGCTTCTAACTTGGGCCCAAATTGTAAAATGGTCTTATCTATTGGCGATTTCGTTCCAATTCACATTCCAAGTAATATTCGGCATGCTAATTACATTGCCGGTTGCCAAATTGCATTATCTCTTATAGTTTCCGAGATATGGACTATCGATAATTTACACCTTAGGCTCTGCTTCTAACTTGGGCCCAAATTGTAAAATGGTCTTATCTATTGACGATTTCGTTCCAATTCACATTCCAAGTAATATTCGGCATGCTAATTACATTGCCGGTTGCCAAATTGCATTATCTCTTATAGTTTCCGAGATATGGACTATCGATAATTTACACCTTAGGCTCTGCTTCTAACTTGGGCCCAAATTGTAAAATGGTCTTATCTATTGGCGATTTCGTTCCAATTCACATTCCAAGTATATTTGGCATGCTAATTACATTGCCGGTTGCCAAATTGCATTATCTCTTGTAGTTTCCGAGATATGGACTATCGATAATTTACACCTTAGGCTCTGCTTCTAACTTGGGCCCAAATTGTAAAATGGTATTATCTATTGGCGATTTCGTTCCAATTCACACTCCAAGTAATATTCGGCATACTAATTACATTGCCGGTTGCGAAATTGCATTATCTCTTATAGTTTCCGAGATATGGACTATCAATAATTTACACCTTAGGCTCTGCTTCTAACTTGGGCCCAAATTGTAAAATGGTCTTATCTATTGGCGATTTCGTTCCAATTCACATTCCAAGTAATATTCGGCATGCTAATTACATTGCCGGTTGCCAAATTGCATTATCTCTTATAGTTTCCGAGATATGGACTATCGATAATTTACACCTTAGGCTCTGCTTCTAACTTGGGCCCAAATTGTAAAATGGCCTTATCTATTGGCGATTTCGTTCCAATTCACATTCCAAGTAATATTCGGCATGCTAATTACATTGCCGGTTGCGAAATTGCATTATCTCTTATAGTTTCCGAGATATGGACTATCAATAATTTACACCTTAGGCTCTGCTTCTAACTTGGGCCCAAATTGTAAAATGGTCTTATATATTGGCGATTTCGTCCCAATTCACATTCCAAGTGATATTCGGCATGCTAATTACATTGCCGGTTGCGAAATTGCATTATCTCTTATAGTTTCCGAGATATGGACTATCAATAATTTACACCTTAGGCTCTGCTTTTAACTTGGGCCCAAATTGTAAAATGGTCTTATCTATTGGCGATTTCGTTCCAATTCACATTCCAAGTAATATTCGGCATGCTAATTACATTGCCGGTTGCCAAATTGCATTATCCCTTATAGTTTCCGAGATATGGACTATCGATAATTTACACCTTAGGCTCTGCTTCTAACTTGGGCCCAAATTGTAAAATGGTCTTATCTATTGGCGATTTCGTTCCAATTCACATTCCAAGTAATATTCGGCATGCTAATTACATTGCCGGTTGCCAAATTGCATTATCTCTTATAGTTTCCGAGATATGGACTATCAATAATTTACACCTTAGGCTCTGCTTCTAACTTGGGCCCAAATTGTAAAATGGTCTTACCTATTGGCGATTTCGTTCCAATTCACATTCCAAGTAATATTCGGCATGCTAATTACATTGCCGGTTGCCAAATTGCATTATCTCTTATAGTTTCCGAGATATGGACTATCGATAATTTACACCTTAGGCTCTGCTTCTAACTTGGGCCCAAATTGTAAAATGGTCTTATCTATTGGCGATTTCGTTCCAATTCACATTCCAAATAATATTCGGCATGCTAATTACATTGCCGGTTGCCAAATTGCATTATCTCTTATAGTTTCCGAGATATGGACTATCGATAATTTACATCTTAGGCTCTGCTTCTAACTTGGGCCCAAATTGTAAAATCGTCTTATCTATTGGCGATTTCGTTCCAATTCACATTCCAAGTAATATTCGGCATGCTAATTACATTGCCGGTTGCCAAATTGCATTATCTCTTATAGTTTCCGAGATATGGACTATCGATAATTTACACCTTAGGCTCTGCTTCTAACTTGGGCCCAAATTGTAAAATGGTCTTATCTATTGGCGATTTCGTTCCAAATCACATTCCAAGTAATATCCGGCGTGCTAATTACATTGCCGGTTGCCAAATTGAATTATCTCTTATAGTTTCCGAGATATGGACAATCGATAATTTACACCTTAGGCTCTGCTTCTAACTTGGGCCCATACTGTAAAATGGTCTTATCTATTGGCGATTTCGTTCCAATTCACATTCCAAGTAATATTCGGCATGCTAATTACATTGCCGGTTGCCAAATTGCATTATCTCTTATAGTTTCCGAGATATTTACTATCGATAATTTACATCTTAGGCTCTGCTTCTAACTTGGGCCCAAATTGTAAAATGGTCTTATCTATTGGCGATTTCGTTCCAATTCACATTCCAAGTACTATTCGGCATGCTAATTACATTGCCGGTTGCCAAATTGCATTATCTCTTATAGTTTCCGAGATATGGACTATCGATAATTTACACCTTAGGCTCTGCTTCTAACTTGGGCCCAAATTGTAAAATGGTCTTATCTATTGGCGATTTCGTCCCAATTCACATTCCAAGTGATATTCGGCATGCTAATTACATTGCCGGTTGCGAAATTGCATTATCTCTTATAGTTTCCGAGATATGGACTATCACTAATTTACACCTTAGGCTCTGCTTCTAACTTGGGCCCAAATTGTAAAATGGCCTTATCTATTGGCGATTTCGTTCCAATTCACATTCCAAGTAATATTCGGCATGCTAATTACATTGCCGGGTGCCAAATTGCATTATCTCTTATAGTTTCCGAGATATGGACTATCGATAATTTACACCTTAGGCTCTGCTTCTAACTTGGGCCCAAATTGTAAAATGGTCTTATCTATTGGCGATTTCGTACCAATTCACATTCCAAGTAATATTCGGCATGCTAATTACATTGCCGGTTGCCAAATTGCACTATCTCTTATAGTTTCCGAGATATGGACTATCGATAATTTACACCTTAGGCTCCTCTTCTAACTTGGGCCCAAATTGTAAAATGGTCTTATCTATTGGCGATTTCGTTCCAATTCACATTCCAAGTAATATTCGGCATGCTAATTACATTGCCGGTTGCCAATTTGCATTATCTCTTATAGTTTCCGAGATATGGACTATCGATAATTTACACCTTAGGCTCTGCTTCTAACTTGGGCCCAATTTGTAAAATGGTCTTATCTATTGGCGATTTCGTTCCAATTCACATTCCAAGTAATATTCGGCATGCTAATTACATTGCCGGTTGCCAAATTGCATTATCTCTTATAGTTTCCGAGATATGGACTATCGATAATTTACACCTTAGGCTCTGCTTCTAACTTGGGCCCAAATTGTAAAATGGTCTTATCTATTGGCGATTTCGTTCCAATTCACACTCCAAGTAATATTCGGCATGCTAATTACATTGCCGGTTGCGAAATTGCATTATCTCTTATAGTTTCCGAGATATGGACTATCAATAATTTACACCTTAGGCTCTGCTTCTAACTTGGGCCCAAATTGTAAAATGGTCTTATCTATTGGCGATTTCGTTCCAATTCACATTCCAAGTAATATTCGGCATGCTAATTACATTGCCGGTTGCCAAATTGCATTACCTCTTATAGTTTCCGAGATATGGACTATCGATAATTTACACCTTAGGCTCTGCTTCTAACTTGGGCCCAAATTGTAAAATGGTCTTATCTATTGGCGATTTCGTTCCAATGCACATTCCAAGTAATATTCGGCATGCTAATTACATTGCCGGTTGCCAAATTGCATTATCTCTTATAGTTTCCGAGATATGGACTATCGATAATTTACACCTTAGGCTCTGCTTCTAACTTGGGCCCAAATTGTAAAATGGTCTTGTCTATTGGCGATTTCGTTCCAATTCACATTCCAAGTAATATTCGGCATGCTAATTACATTGCCGGTTGCCAAATTGCATTATCTCTTATAGTTTCCGAGATATGGACTATCGATAATTTACACCTTAGGCTCTGCTTCTAACTTGGGCCCAAATTGTAAAATGGTCTTCTCTATTGGCGATTTCGTTCCAATTCACATTCCAAGTAATATTCATCATGCTAATTACATTGCCGGTTGCCAAATTGCATTACCTCTTATAGTTTCCGAGATATGGACTATCGATAATTTACACCTTAGGCTCTGCTTCTAACTTGGGCCCAAATTGTAAAATGGTCTTATCTATTGGCGATTTCGTTCCAATTCACATTCCAAGTAATATTCGGCATGCTAATTACATTGCCGGTTGCCAAATTGCATTATCTCTTATAGTTTCCGAGATATGGACTATCGATAATTTACACCTTAGGCTCTGCTTCTAACTTGGGCCCAAATTGTAAAGTGGTCTTCTCTATTGGCGATTTTGTTCCAATTCACATTCCAAGTAATATTCGGCATGTTAATTACATTGCCGGTTGCCAAATTGCATTATCTCTTATAGTTTCCGAGATATGGACTATCAATAATTTACACCTTAGGCTCTGCTTCTAACTTGGGCCCAAATTGTAAAATGGACTTATCTATTGGCGATTTCGTTCCAATTCACATTCCAAGTAATATTCGGCATGCTAATTACATTGCCGGTTGCCAAATTGAATTATCTCTTATAGTTTCCGAGATATGGACTATCGATAATTTACACCTTAGGCTCTGCTTCTAACTTGGGCCCAAATTGTAAAATGGTCTTATCTATTGGCGATTTCGTTCCAATTCACATTCGAAGTAATATTCGGCATGCTAATTACATTGCCGGTTGCCAAATTGCATTATCTCTTATAGTTTCCGAAATATGGACTACCGATAATTTACACCTTAGGCTCTGCTTCTAACTTGGGCCCAAATTGTAAAATGGTCTTACCTATTGGCGATTTCGTTCCAATTCACATTCCAAGTAATATTCGGCATGCTAATTACATTGCCGGTTGCCAAATTGCATTATCTCTTATAGTTTCCGAGATATGGACTATCGATAATTTACACCTTAGGCTCTGCTTCTAACTTGGGCCCAAATTGTAAAATGGTCTTATCTATTGGCGATTTCGTTCCAATTCACATTCCAAGTAATATTCGGCATGCTAATTACATTGCCGGTTGCCAAATTGCATTATCTCTTATAGTTTCCGAGATATGGACTATCGATAATTTACACCTTAGGCTCTGCTTCTAACTTGGGCCCAAATTGTAAAATGGTCTTATCTATTGGCGATTTCGTCCCAATTCACATTCCAAGTGATATTCGGCATGCTAATTACATTGCCGGTTGCGAAATTGCATTATCTCTTATAGTTTCCGAGATATGGACTATCAATAATTTACACCTTAGGCTCTGCTTCTAACTTGGGCCCAAATTGTAAAATGGTCTTATCTATTGGCGATTTCGTTCCAATTCACATTCGAAGTAATATTCGGCATGCTAATTACATTGCCGGTTGCCAAATTGCATTATCTCTTATAGTTTCCGAGATATGGACTACCGATAATTTACACCTTAGGCTCTGCTTCTAACTTGGGCCCAAATTGTAAAATGGTCTTACCTATTGGCGATTTCGTTCCAATTCACATTCCAAGTAATATTCGGCATGCTAATTACATTGCCGGTTGCCAAATTGCATTATCTCTTATAGTTTCCGAGATATGGACTATCGATAATTTACACCTTAGGCTCTGCTTCTAACTTGGGCCCAAATTGTAAAATGGTCTTATCTATTGGCGATTTCGTTCCAATTCACATTCCAAGTAATATTCGGCATGCTAATTACATTGCCGGTTGCCAAATTGCATTATCTCTTATAGTTTCCGAGATATGGACTATCGATAATTTACACCTTAGGCTCTGCTTCTAACTTGGGCCCAAATTGTAAAATGGTCTTATCTATTGGCGATTTCGTCCCAATTCACATTCCAAGTGATATTCGGCATGCTAATTACATTGCCGGTTGCGAAATTGCATTATCTCTTATAGTTTCCGAGATATGGACTATCAATAATTTACACCTTAGGCTCTGCTTCTAACTTGGGCCCAAATTGTAAAATGGTCTTATCTATTGGCGATTTCGTTCCAATTCACATTCGAAGTAATATTCGGCATGCTAATTACATTGCCGGTTGCCAAATTGCATTATCTCTTATAGTTTCCGAGATATGGACTATCGATAATTTACACCTTAGGCTCTGCTTCTAACTTGGGCCCAAATTGTAAAATGGTCTTATCTATTGGCGATTTCGTTCCAATTCACATTCAAAGTAATATTCGGCATGCTAATTACATTGCCGGTTGCCAAATTGCATTATCTCTTATAGTTTCCGAGATATGGACTATCGATAATTTACACCTTAGGCTCTGCTTCTAACTTGGGCCCAAATTGTAAAATGGTCTTATCTATTGACGATTTCGTTCCAATTCACATTCCAAGTAATATTCGGCATGCTAATTACATTGCCGGTTGCCAAATTGCATTATCTCTTATAGTTTCCGAGATATGGACTATCGATAATTTACACCTTAGGCTCTGCTTCTAACTTGGGCCCAAATTGTAAAATGGTCTTATCTATTGGCGATTTCGTTCCAATTCACATTCCAAGTATATTTGGCATGCTAATTACATTGCCGGTTGCCAAATTGCATTATCTCTTGTAGTTTCCGAGATATGGACTATCGATAATTTACACCTTAGGCTCTGCTTCTAACTTGGGCCCAAATTGTAAAATGGTATTATCTATTGGCGATTTCGTTCCAATTCACACTCCAAGTAATATTCGGCATACTAATTACATTGCCGGTTGCGAAATTGCATTATCTCTTATAGTTTCCGAGATATGGACTATCAATAATTTACACCTTAGGCTCTGCTTCTAACTTGGGCCCAAATTGTAAAATGGTCTTATCTATTGGCGATTTCGTTCCAATTCACATTCCAAGTAATATTCGGCATGCTAATTACATTGCCGGTTGCCAAATTGCATTATCTCTTATAGTTTCCGAGATATGGACTATCGATAATTTACACCTTAGGCTCTGCTTCTAACTTGGGCCCAAATTGTAAAATGGCCTTATCTATTGGCGATTTCGTTCCAATTCACATTCCAAGTAATATTCGGCATGCTAATTACATTGCCGGTTGCGAAATTGCATTATCTCTTATAGTTTCCGAGATATGGACTATCAATAATTTACACCTTAGGCTCTGCTTCTAACTTGGGCCCAAATTGTAAAATGGTCTTATATATTGGCGATTTCGTCCCAATTCACATTCCAAGTGATATTCGGCATGCTAATTACATTGCCGGTTGCGAAATTGCATTATCTCTTATAGTTTCCGAGATATGGACTATCAATAATTTACACCTTAGGCTCTGCTTTTAACTTGGGCCCAAATTGTAAAATGGTCTTATCTATTGGCGATTTCGTTCCAATTCACATTCCAAGTAATATTCGGCATGCTAATTACATTGCCGGTTGCCAAATTGCATTATCCCTTATAGTTTCCGAGATATGGACTATCGATAATTTACACCTTAGGCTCTGCTTCTAACTTGGGCCCAAATTGTAAAATGGTCTTATCTATTGGCGATTTCGTTCCAATTCACATTCCAAGTAATATTCGGCATGCTAATTACATTGCCGGTTGCCAAATTGCATTATCTCTTATAGTTTCCGAGATATGGACTATCAATAATTTACACCTTAGGCTCTGCTTCTAACTTGGGCCCAAATTGTAAAATGGTCTTACCTATTGGCGATTTCGTTCCAATTCACATTCCAAGTAATATTCGGCATGCTAATTACATTGCCGGTTGCCAAATTGCATTATCTCTTATAGTTTCCGAGATATGGACTATCGATAATTTACACCTTAGGCTCTGCTTCTAACTTGGGCCCAAATTGTAAAATGGTCTTATCTATTGGCGATTTCGTTCCAATTCACATTCCAAATAATATTCGGCATGCTAATTACATTGCCGGTTGCCAAATTGCATTATCTCTTATAGTTTCCGAGATATGGACTATCGATAATTTACATCTTAGGCTCTGCTTCTAACTTGGGCCCAAATTGTAAAATCGTCTTATCTATTGGCGATTTCGTTCCAATTCACATTCCAAGTAATATTCGGCATGCTAATTACATTGCCGGTTGCCAAATTGCATTATCTCTTATAGTTTCCGAGATATGGACTATCGATAATTTACACCTTAGGCTCTGCTTCTAACTTGGGCCCAAATTGTAAAATGGTCTTATCTATTGGCGATTTCGTTCCAAATCACATTCCAAGTAATATCCGGCGTGCTAATTACATTGCCGGTTGCCAAATTGAATTATCTCTTATAGTTTCCGAGATATGGACAATCGATAATTTACACCTTAGGCTCTGCTTCTAACTTGGGCCCATACTGTAAAATGGTCTTATCTATTGGCGATTTCGTTCCAATTCACATTCCAAGTAATATTCGGCATGCTAATTACATTGCCGGTTGCCAAATTGCATTATCTCTTATAGTTTCCGAGATATTTACTATCGATAATTTACATCTTAGGCTCTGCTTCTAACTTGGGCCCAAATTGTAAAATGGTCTTATCTATTGGCGATTTCGTTCCAATTCACATTCCAAGTACTATTCGGCATGCTAATTACATTGCCGGTTGCCAAATTGCATTATCTCTTATAGTTTCCGAGATATGGACTATCGATAATTTACACCTTAGGCTCTGCTTCTAACTTGGGCCCAAATTGTAAAATGGTCTTATCTATTGGCGATTTCGTCCCAATTCACATTCCAAGTGATATTCGGCATGCTAATTACATTGCCGGTTGCGAAATTGCATTATCTCTTATAGTTTCCGAGATATGGACTATCACTAATTTACACCTTAGGCTCTGCTTCTAACTTGGGCCCAAATTGTAAAATGGCCTTATCTATTGGCGATTTCGTTCCAATTCACATTCCAAGTAATATTCGGCATGCTAATTACATTGCCGGGTGCCAAATTGCATTATCTCTTATAGTTTCCGAGATATGGACTATCGATAATTTACACCTTAGGCTCTGCTTCTAACTTGGGCCCAAATTGTAAAATGGTCTTATCTATTGGCGATTTCGTACCAATTCACATTCCAAGTAATATTCGGCATGCTAATTACATTGCCGGTTGCCAAATTGCACTATCTCTTATAGTTTCCGAGATATGGACTATCGATAATTTACACCTTAGGCTCCTCTTCTAACTTGGGCCCAAATTGTAAAATGGTCTTATCTATTGGCGATTTCGTTCCAATTCACATTCCAAGTAATATTCGGCATGCTAATTACATTGCCGGTTGCCAATTTGCATTATCTCTTATAGTTTCCGAGATATGGACTATCGATAATTTACACCTTAGGCTCTGCTTCTAACTTGGGCCCAATTTGTAAAATGGTCTTATCTATTGGCGATTTCGTTCCAATTCACATTCCAAGTAATATTCGGCATGCTAATTACATTGCCGGTTGCCAAATTGCATTATCTCTTATAGTTTCCGAGATATGGACTATCGATAATTTACACCTTAGGCTCTGCTTCTAACTTGGGCCCAATTTGTAAAATGGTCTTATCTATTGGCGATTTCGTTCCAATTCACATTCCAAGTAATATTCGGCATGCTAATTACATTGCCGGTTGCCAAATTGCATTATCTCTTATAGTTTCCGAGATATGGACTATCGATAATTTACACCTTAGGCTCTGCTTCTAACTTGGGCCCAAATTGTAAAATGGTCTTATCTATTGGCGATTTCGTTCCAATTCACACTCCAAGTAATATTCGGCATGCTAATTACATTGCCGGTTGCGAAATTGCATTATCTCTTATAGTTTCCGAGATATGGACTATCAATAATTTACACCTTAGGCTCTGCTTCTAACTTGGGCCCAAATTGTAAAATGGTCTTATCTATTGGCGATTTCGTTCCAATTCACATTCCAAGTAATATTCGGCATGCTAATTACATTGCCGGTTGCCAAATTGCATTACCTCTTATAGTTTCCGAGATATGGACTATCGATAATTTACACCTTAGGCTCTGCTTCTAACTTGGGCCCAAATTGTAAAATGGTCTTATCTATTGGCGATTTCGTTCCAATGCACATTCCAAGTAATATTCGGCATGCTAATTACATTGCCGGTTGCCAAATTGCATTATCTCTTATAGTTTCCGAGATATGGACTATCGATAATTTACACCTTAGGCTCTGCTTCTAACTTGGGCCCAAATTGTAAAATGGTCTTGTCTATTGGCGATTTCGTTCCAATTCACATTCCAAGTAATATTCGGCATGCTAATTACATTGCCGGTTGCCAAATTGCATTATCTCTTATAGTTTCCGAGATATGGACTATCGATAATTTACACCTTAGGCTCTGCTTCTAACTTGGGCCCAAATTGTAAAATGGTCTTCTCTATTGGCGATTTCGTTCCAATTCACATTCCAAGTAATATTCATCATGCTAATTACATTGCCGGTTGCCAAATTGCATTACCTCTTATAGTTTCCGAGATATGGACTATCGATAATTTACACCTTAGGCTCTGCTTCTAACTTGGGCCCAAATTGTAAAATGGTCTTATCTATTGGCGATTTCGTTCCAATTCACATTCCAAGTAATATTCGGCATGCTAATTACATTGCCGGTTGCCAAATTGCATTATCTCTTATAGTTTCCGAGATATGGACTATCGATAATTTACACCTTAGGCTCTGCTTCTAACTTGGGCCCAAATTGTAAAGTGGTCTTCTCTATTGGCGATTTTGTTCCAATTCACATTCCAAGTAATATTCGGCATGTTAATTACATTGCCGGTTGCCAAATTGCATTATCTCTTATAGTTTCCGAGATATGGACTATCAATAATTTACACCTTAGGCTCTGCTTCTAACTTGGGCCCAAATTGTAAAATGGACTTATCTATTGGCGATTTCGTTCCAATTCACATTCCAAGTAATATTCGGCATGCTAATTACATTGCCGGTTGCCAAATTGAATTATCTCTTATAGTTTCCGAGATATGGACTATCGATAATTTACACCTTAGGCTCTGCTTCTAACTTGGGCCCAAATTGTAAAATGGTCTTATCTATTGGCGATTTCGTTCCAATTCACATTCGAAGTAATATTCGGCATGCTAATTACATTGCCGGTTGCCAAATTGCATTATCTCTTATAGTTTCCGAAATATGGACTACCGATAATTTACACCTTAGGCTCTGCTTCTAACTTGGGCCCAAATTGTAAAATGGTCTTACCTATTGGCGATTTCGTTCCAATTCACATTCCAAGTAATATTCGGCATGCTAATTACATTGCCGGTTGCCAAATTGCATTATCTCTTATAGTTTCCGAGATATGGACTATCGATAATTTACACCTTAGGCTCTGCTTCTAACTTGGGCCCAAATTGTAAAATGGTCTTATCTATTGGCGATTTCGTTCCAATTCACATTCCAAGTAATATTCGGCATGCTAATTACATTGCCGGTTGCCAAATTGCATTATCTCTTATAGTTTCCGAGATATGGACTATCGATAATTTACACCTTAGGCTCTGCTTCTAACTTGGGCCCAAATTGTAAAATGGTCTTATCTATTGGCGATTTCGTCCCAATTCACATTCCAAGTGATATTCGGCATGCTAATTACATTGCCGGTTGCGAAATTGCATTATCTCTTATAGTTTCCGAGATATGGACTATCAATAATTTACACCTTAGGCTCTGCTTCTAACTTGGGCCCAAATTGTAAAATGGTCTTATCTATTGGCGATTTCGTTCCAATTCACATTCGAAGTAATATTCGGCATGCTAATTACATTGCCGGTTGCCAAATTGCATTATCTCTTATAGTTTCCGAGATATGGACTATCGATAATTTACACCTTAGGCTCTGCTTCTAACTTGGGCCCAAATTGTAAAATGGTCTTATCTATTGGCGATTTCGTTCCAATTCACATTCCAAGTAATATTCGGCATGCTAATTACATTGCCGGTTGCCAAATTGCATTATCTCTTATAGTTTCCGAGATATGGACTATCGATAATTTACACCTTAGGCTCTGCTTCTAACTTGGGCCCAAATTGTAAAATGGTCTTATCTATTGACGATTTCGTTCCAATTCACATTCCAAGTAATATTCGGCATGCTAATTACATTGCCGGTTGCCAAATTGCATTATCTCTTATAGTTTCCGAGATATGGACTATCGATAATTTACACCTTAGGCTCTGCTTCTAACTTGGGCCCAAATTGTAAAATGGTCTTATCTATTGGCGATTTCGTTCCAATTCACATTCCAAGTATATTTGGCATGCTAATTACATTGCCGGTTGCCAAATTGCATTATCTCTTGTAGTTTCCGAGATATGGACTATCGATAATTTACACCTTAGGCTCTGCTTCTAACTTGGGCCCAAATTGTAAAATGGTATTATCTATTGGCGATTTCGTTCCAATTCACACTCCAAGTAATATTCGGCATACTAATTACATTGCCGGTTGCGAAATTGCATTATCTCTTATAGTTTCCGAGATATGGACTATCAATAATTTACACCTTAGGCTCTGCTTCTAACTTGGGCCCAAATTGTAAAATGGTCTTATCTATTGGCGATTTCGTTCCAATTCACATTCCAAGTAATATTCGGCATGCTAATTACATTGCCGGTTGCCAAATTGCATTATCTCTTATAGTTTCCGAGATATGGACTATCGATAATTTACACCTTAGGCTCTGCTTCTAACTTGGGCCCAAATTGTAAAATGGCCTTATCTATTGGCGATTTCGTTCCAATTCACATTCCAAGTAATATTCGGCATGCTAATTACATTGCCGGTTGCGAAATTGCATTATCTCTTATAGTTTCCGAGATATGGACTATCAATAATTTACACCTTAGGCTCTGCTTCTAACTTGGGCCCAAATTGTAAAATGGTCTTATATATTGGCGATTTCGTCCCAATTCACATTCCAAGTGATATTCGGCATGCTAATTACATTGCCGGTTGCGAAATTGCATTATCTCTTATAGTTTCCGAGATATGGACTATCAATAATTTACACCTTAGGCTCTGCTTTTAACTTGGGCCCAAATTGTAAAATGGTCTTATCTATTGGCGATTTCGTTCCAATTCACATTCCAAGTAATATTCGGCATGCTAATTACATTGCCGGTTGCCAAATTGCATTATCCCTTATAGTTTCCGAGATATGGACTATCGATAATTTACACCTTAGGCTCTGCTTCTAACTTGGGCCCAAATTGTAAAATGGTCTTATCTATTGGCGATTTCGTTCCAATTCACATTCCAAGTAATATTCGGCATGCTAATTACATTGCCGGTTGCCAAATTGCATTACCTCTTATAGTTGCCGAGATATGGACTATCGATAATTTACACCTTAGGCTCTGCTTCTAACTTGGGCCCAAATTGTAAAATGGTCTTATCTATTGGCGATTTCGTTCCAATTCACATTCCAAGTAATATTCGGCATGCTAATTACATTGCCGGTTGCCAAATTGCATTATCTCTTATAGTTTCCGAGATATGGACTATCGATAATTTACACCTTAGGCTCTGCTTCTAACTTGGGCCCAAATTGTAAAATGGTCTTCTCTATTGGCGATTTCGTTCCAATTCACATTCCAAGTAATATTCATCATGCTAATTACATTGCCGGTTGCCAAATTGCATTACCTCTTATAGTTTCCGAGATATGGACTATCGATAATTTACACCTTAGGCTCTGCTTCTAACTTGGGCCCAAATTGTAAAATGGTCTTATCTATTGGCGATTTCGTTCCAATTCACATTCCAAGTAATATTCGGCATGCTAATTACATTGCCGGTTGCCAAATTGCATTATCTCTTATAGTTTCCGAGATATGGACTATCGATAATTTACACCTTAGGCTCTGCTTCTAACTTGGACCCAAATTGTAAAGTGGTCTTCTCTATTGGCGATTTCGTTCCAATTCACATTCCAAGTAATATTCGGCATGTTAATTACATTGCCGGTTGCCAAATTGCATTATCTCTTATAGTTTCCGAGATATGGACTATCAATAATTTACACCTTAGGCTCTGCTTCTAACTTGGGCCCAAATTGTAAAATGGACTTATCTATTGGCGATTTCGTTCCAATTCACATTCCAAGTAATATTCGGCATGCTAATTACATTGCCGGTTGCCAAATTGAATTATCTCTTATAGTTTCCGAGATATGGACTATCGATAATTTACACCTTAGGCTCTGCTTCTAACTTGGGCCCAAATTGTAAAATGGTCTTATCTATTGGCGATTTCGTTCCAATTCACATTCGAAGTAATATTCGGCATGCTAATTACATTGCCGGTTGCCAAATTGCATTATCTCTTATAGTTTCCGAAATATGGACTACCGATAATTTACACCTTAGGCTCTGCTTCTAACTTGGGCCCAAATTGTAAAATGGTCTTACCTATTGGCGATTTCGTTCCAATTCACATTCCAAGTAATATTCGGCATGCTAATTACATTGCCGGTTGCCAAATTGCATTATCTCTTATAGTTTCCGAGATATGGACTATCGATAATTTACACCTTAGGCTCTGCTTCTAACTTGGGCCCAAATTGTAAAATGGTCTTATCTATTGGCGATTTCGTTCCAATTCACATTCCAAGTAATATTCGGCATGCTAATTACATTGCCGGTTGCCAAATTGCATTATCTCTTATAGTTTCGAGATATGGACTATCGATAATTTACACCTTAGGCTCTGCTTCTAACTTGGGCCCAAATTGTAAAATGGTCTTATCTATTGGCGATTTCGTCCCAATTCACATTCCAAGTGATATTCGGCATGCTAATTACATTGCCGGTTGCGAAATTGCATTATCTCTTATAGTTTCCGAGATATGGACTATCAATAATTTACACCTTAGGCTCTGCTTCTAACTTGGGCCCAAATTGTAAAATGGTCTTATCTATTGGCGATTTCGTTCCAATTCACATTCCAAGTAATATTCGGCATGCTAATTACATTGCCGGTTGCCAAATTGCATTATCTCTTATAGTTTCCGAGATATGGACTATCGATAATTTACACCTTAGGCTCTGCTTCTAACTTGGGCCCAAATTGTAAAATGGTCTTATCTATTGGCGATTTCGTTCCAATTCACATTCCAAGTAATATTCGGCATGCTAATTACATTGCCGGTTGCCAAATTGCATTATCTCTTATAGTTTCCGAGATATGGACTATCGATAATTTACACCTTAGGCTCTGCTTCTAACTTGGGCCCAAATTGTAAAATGGTCTTATCTATTGACGATTTCGTTCCAATTCACATTCCAAGTAATATTCGGCATGCTAATTACATTGCCGGTTGCCAAATTGCATTATCTCTTATAGTTTCCGAGATATGGACTATCGATAATTTACACCTTAGGCTCTGCTTCTAACTTGGGCCCAAATTGTAAAATGGTCTTATCTATTGGCGATTTCGTTCCAATTCACATTCCAAGTATATTCGGCATGCTAATTACATTGCCGGTTGCCAAATTGCATTATCTCTTGTAGTTTCCGAGATATGGACTATCGATAATTTACACCTTAGGCTCTGCTTCTAACTTGGGCCCAAATTGTAAAATGGTATTATCTATTGGCGATTTCGTTCCAATTCACACTCCAAGTAATATTCGGCATACTAATTACATTGCCGGTTGCGAAATTGCATTATCTCTTATAGTTTCCGAGATATGGACTATCAATAATTTACACCTTAGGCTCTGCTTCTAACTTGGGCCCAAATTGTAAAATGGTCTTATCTATTGGCGATTTCGTTCCATTTCACATTCCAAGTAATATTCGGCATGCTAATTACATTGCCGGTTGCCAAATTGCATTATCTCTTATAGTTTCCGAGATATGGACTATCGATAATTTACACCTTAGGCTCTGCTTCTAACTTGGGCCCAAATTGTAAAATGGCCTTATCTATTGGCGATTTCGTTCCAATTCACATTCCAAGTAATATTCGGCATGCTAATTACATTGCCGGTTGCGAAATTGCATTATCTCTTATAGTTTCCGAGATATGGACTATCGATAATTTACACCTTAGGCTCTGCTTCTAACTTGGGCCCAAATTGTAAAATGGTCTTATATATTGGCGATTTCGTCCCAATTCACATTCCAAGTGATATTCGGCATGCTAATTACATTGCCGGTTGCGAAATTGCATGATCTCTTATAGTTTCCGAGATATGGACTATCAATAATTTACACCTTAGGCTCTGCTTTTAACTTGGGCCCAAATTGTAAAATGGTCTTATCTATTGGCGATTTCGTTCCAATTCACATTCCAAGTAATATTCGGCATGCTAATTACATTGCCGGTTGCCAAATTGCATTATCTCTTATAGTTTCCGAGATATGGACTATCGATAATTTACACCTTAGGCTCTGCTTCTAACTTGGGCCCAAATTGTAAAATGGTCTTATCTATTGGCGATTTCGTTCCAATTCACATTCCAAGTAATATTCGGCATGCTAATTACATTGCCGGTTGCCAAATTGCATTATCTCTTATAGTTTCCGAGATATGGACTATCGATAATTTACACCTTAGGCTCTGCTTCTAACTTGGGCCCAAATTGTAAAATGGTCTTCTCTATTGGCGATTTCGTTCCAATTCACATTCCAAGTAATATTCATCATGCTAATTACATTGCCGGTTGCCAAATTGCATTACCTCTTATAGTTTCCGAGATATGGACTATCGATAATTTACACCTTAGGCTCTGCTTCTAACTTGGGCCCAAATTGTAAAATGGTCTTATCTATTGGCGATTTCGTTCCAATTCACATTCCAAGTAATATTCGGCATGCTAATTACATTGCCGGTTGCCAAATTGCATTATCTCTTATAGTTTCCGAGATATGGACTATCGATAATTTACACCTTAGGCTCTGCTTCTAACTTGGGCCCAAATTGTAAAGTGGTCTTCTCTATTGGCGATTTCGTTCCAATTCACATTCCAAGTAATATTCGGCATGTTAATTACATTGCCGGTTGCCAAATTGCATTATCTCTTATAGTTTCCGAGATATGGACTATCAATAATTTACACCTTAGGCTCTGCTTCTAACTTGGGCCCAAATTGTAAAATGGACTTATCTATTGGCGATTTCGTTCCAATTCACATTCCAAGTAATATTCGGCATGCTAATTACATTGCCGGTTGCCAAATTGAATTATCTCTTATAGTTTCCGAGATATGGACTATCGATAATTTACACCTTAGGCTCTGCTTCTAACTTGGGCCCAAATTGTAAAATGGTCTTATCTATTGGCGATTTCGTTCCAATTCACATTCGAAGTAATATTCGGCATGCTAATTACATTGCCGGTTGCGAAATTGCATTATCTCTTATAGTTTCCGAGATATGGACTACCGATAATTTACACCTTAGGCTCTGCTTCTAACTTGGGCCCAAATTGTAAAATGGTCTTATCTATTGGCGATTTCGTTCCAATTCACATTCCAAGTAATATTCGGCATGCTAATTACATTGCCGGTTGCCAAATTGCATTATCTCTTATAGTTTCCGAGATATGGACTATCGATAATTTACACCTTAGGCTCTGCTTCTAACTTGGGCCCAAATTGTAAAATGGTCTTATCTATTGGCGATTTCGTTCCAATTCACATTCCAAGTAATATTCGGCATGTTAATTACATTGCCGGTTGCCAAATTGCATTATCTCTTATAGTTTCCGAGATATGGACTATCAATAATTTACACCTTAGGCTCTGCTTCTAACTTGGGCCCAAATTGTAAAATGGACTTATCTATTGGCGATTTCGTTCCAATTCACATTCCAAGTAATATTCGGCATGCTAATTACATTGCCGGTTGCCAAATTGAATTATCTCTTATAGTTTCCGAGATATGGACTATCGATAATTTACACCTTAGGCTCTGCTTCTAACTTGGGCCCAAATTGTAAAATGGTCTTATCTATTGGCGATTTCGTTCCAATTCACATTCGAAGTAATATTCGGCATGCTAATTACATTGCCGGTTGCCAAATTGCATTATCTCTTATAGTTTCCGAGATATGGACTATCAATAATTTACACCTTAGGCTCTGCTTCTAACTTGGGCCCAAATTGTAAAATGGACTTATCTATTGGCGATTTCGTTCCAATTCACATTCCAAGTAATATTCGGCATGCTAATTACATTGCCGGTTGCCAAATTGAATTATCTCTTATAGTTTCCGAGATATGGACTATCGATAATTTACACCTTAGGCTCTGCTTCTAACTTGGGCCCAAATTGTAAAATGGTCTTATCTATTGGCGATTTCGTTCCAATTCACATTCGAAGTAATATTCGGCATGCTAATTACATTGCCGGTTGCCAAATTGCATTATCTCTTATAGTTTCTGAAATATGGACTACCGATAATTTACACCTTAGGCTCTGCTTCTAACTTGGGCCCAAATTGTAAAATGGTCTTACCTATTGGCGATTTCGTTCCAATTCACATTCCAAGTAATATTCGGCATGCTAATTACATTGCCGGTTGCCAAATTGCATTATCTCTTATAGTTTCCGAGATATGGACTATCGATAATTTACACCTTAGGCTCTGCTTCTAACTTGGGCCCAAATTGTAAAATGGTCTTATCTATTGGCGATTTCGTCCCAATTCACATTCCAAGTGATATTCGGCATGCTAATTACATTGCCGGTTGCGAAATTGCATTATCTCTTATAGTTTCCGAGATATGGACTATCAATAATTTACACCTTAGGCTCTGCTTCTAACTTGGGCCCAAATTGTAAAATGGTCTTATCTATTGGCGATTTCGTTCCAATTCACATTCCAAGTAATACTCGGCATGCTAATTACATTGCCGGTTGCCAAATTGCATTATCTCTTATAGTTTCCGAGATATGGACTATCGATAATTTACACCTTAGGCTCTGCTTCTAACTTGGGCCCAAATTGTAAAATGGTCTTATCTATTGGCGATTTCGTTCCAATTCACATTCCAAGTAATATTCGGCATGCTAATTACATTGCCGGTTGCCAAATTGCATTATCTCTTATAGTTTCCGAGATATGGACTATCGATAATTTACACCTTAGGCTCTGCTTCTAACTTGGGCCCAAATTGTAAAATGGTCTTATCTATTGACGATTTCGTTCCAATTCACATTCCAAGTAATATTCGGCATGCTAATTACATTGCCGGTTGCCAAATTGCATTATCTCTTATAGTTTCCGAGATATGGACTATCGATAATTTACACCTTAGGCTCTGCTTGTAACTTGGGCCCAAATTGTAAAATGGTCTTATCTATTGGCGATTTCGTTCCAATTCACATTCCAAGTATATTCGGCATGCTAATTACATTGCCGGTTGCCAAATTGCATTATCTCTTGTAGTTTCCGAGATATGGACTATCGATAATTTACACCTTAGGCTCTGCTTCTAACTTGGGCCCAAATTGTAAAATGGTATTATCTATTGGCGATTTCGTTCCAATTCACACTCCAAGTTATATTCGGCATACTAATTACATTGCCGGTTGCGAAATTGCATTATCTCTTATAGTTTCCGAGATATGGACTATCAATAATTTACACCTTAGGCTCTGCTTCTAACTTGGGCCCAAATTGTAAAATGGTCTTATCTATTGGCGATTTCGTTCCAATTCACATTCCAAGTAATATTCGGCATGCTAATTACATTGCCGGTTGCCAAATTGCATTATCTCTTATAGTTTCCGAGATATGGACTATCGATAATTTACACCTTAGGCTCTGCTTCTAACTTGGGCCCAAATTGTAAAATGGCCTTATCTATTGGCGATTTCGTTCCAATTCACATTCCAAGTAATATTCGGCATGCTAATTACATTGCCGGTTGCGAAATTGCATTATCTCTTATAGTTTCCGAGATATGGACTATCGATAATTTACACCTTAGGCTCTGCTTCTAACTTGGGCCCAAATTGTAAAATGGTCTTATATATTGGCGATTTCGTCCCAATTCACATTCCAAGTGATATTCGGCATGCTAATTACATTGCCGGTTGCGAAATTGCATTATCTCTTATAGTTTCCGAGATATGGACTATCAATAATTTACACCTTAGGCTCTGCTTTTAACTTGGGCCCAAATTGTAAAATGGTCTTATCTATTGGCGATTTCGTTCCAATTCACATTCCAAGTAATATTCGGCATGCTAATTACATTGCCGGTTGCCAAATTGCATTATCTCTTATAGTTTCCGAGATATGGACTATCGATAATTTACACCTTAGGCTCTGCTTCTAACTTGGGCCCAAATTGTAAAATGGTCTTATCTATTGGCGATTTCGTTCCAATTCACATTCCAAGTAATATTCGGCATGCTAATTACATTGCCGGTTGCCAAATTGCATTATCTCTTATAGTTTCCGAGATATGGACTATCGATAATTTACACCTTAGGCTCTGCTTCTAACTTGGGCCCAAATTGTAAAATGGTCTTCTCTATTGGCGATTTCGTTCCAATTCACATTCCACGTAATATTCATCATGCTAATTACATTGCCGGTTGCCAAATTGCATTACCTCTTATAGTTTCCGAGATATGGACTATCGATAATTTACACCTTAGGCTCTGCTTCTAACTTGGGCCCAAATTGTAAAATGGTCTTATCTATTGGCGATTTCGTTCCAATTCACATTCCAAGTAATATTCGGCATGCTAATTACATTGCCGGTTGCCAAATTGCATTATCTCTTATAGTTTCCGAGATATGGACTATCGATAATTTACACCTTAGGCTCTGCTTCTAACTTGGGCCCAAATTGTAAAATGGTCTTATCTATTGGCGATTTCGTTCCAATTCACACTCCAAGTAATATTCGGCATACTAATTACATTGCCGGTTGCGAAATTGCATTATCTCTTATAGTTTCCGAGATATGGACTATCAATAATTTACACCTTAGGCTCTGCTTCTAACTTGGGCCCAAATTGTAAAATGGTCTTATCTATTGGCGATTTCGTTCCAATTCACATTCCAAGTATATTCGGCATGCTAATTACATTGCCGGTTGCCAAATTGCATTATCTCTTATAGTTTCCGAGATATGGACTATCGATAATTTACACCTTAGGCTCTGCTTCTAACTTGGGCCCAAATTGTAAAATGGTCTTATCTATTGGCGATTTCGTTCCAATTCACACTCCAAGTAATATTCGGCATACTAATTACATTGCCGGTTGCGAAATTGCATTATCTCTTATAGTTTCCGAGATATGGACTATCAATAATTTACACCTTAGGCTCTGCTTCTAACTTGGGCCCAAATTGTAAAGTGGTCTTCTCTATTGGCGATTTCGTTCCAATTCACATTCCAAGTAATATTTGGCATGTTAATTACATTGCCGGTTGCCAAATTGCATTATCTCTTATAGTTTCCGAGATATGGACTATCAATAATTTACACCTTAGGCTCTGCTTCTAACTTGGGCCCAAATTGTAAAATGGACTTATCTATTGGCGATTTCGTTCCAATTCACATTCCAAGTAATATTCGGCATGCTAATTACATTGCCGGTTGCCAAATTGCATTATCTCTTATAGTTTCCGAGATATGGACTATCGATAATTTACACCTTAGGCTCTGCTTCTAACTTGGGCCCAAATTGTAAAATGGTCTTATCTATTGGCGATTTCGTTCCAATTCACATTCCAAGTATATTCGGCATGCTAATTACATTGCCGGTTGCCAAATTGCATTATCTCTTGTAGTTTCCGAGATATGAACTATCGATAATTTACACCTTAGGCTCTGCTTCTAACTTGGGCCCAAATTGTAAAATGGTATTATCTATTGGCGATTTCGTTCCAATTCACACTCCAAGTAATATTCGGCATACTAATTACATTGCCGGTTGCGAAATTGCATTATCTCTTATAGTTTCCGAGATATGGACTATCAATAATTTACACCTTAGGCTCTGCTTCTAACTTGGGCCCAAATTGTAAAATGGTCTTATCTATTGGCGATTTCGTTCCAATTCACATTCCAAGTAATATTCGGCATGCTAATTACATTGCCGGTTGCCAAATTGCATTATCTCTTATAGTTTCCGAGATATGGACTATCGATAATTTACACCTTAGGCTCTGCTTCTAACTTGGGCCCAAATTGTAAAATGGCCTTATCTATTGGCGATTTCGTTCCAATTCACATTCCAAGTAATATTCGGCATGCTAATTACATTGCCGGTTGCGAAATTGCATTATCTCTTATAGTTTCCGAGATATGGACTATCGATAATTTACAACTTAGGCTCTGCTTCTAACTTGGGCCCAAATTGTAAAATGGTCTTATATATTGGCGATTTCGTCCCAATTCACATTCCAAGTGATATTCGGCATGCTAATTACATTGCCGGTTGCGAAATTGCATTATCTCTTATAGTTTCCGAGATATGGACTATCAATAATTTACACCTTAGGCTCTGCTTTTAACTTGGGCCCAAATTGTAAAATGGTCTTATCTATTGGCGATTTCGTTCCAATTCACATTCCAAGTAATATTCGGCATGCTAATTACATTGCCGGTTGCCAAATTGCATTATCTCTTATAGTTTCCGAGATATGGACTATCGATAATTTACACCTTAGGCTCTGCTTCTAACTTGGGCCCAAATTGTAAAATGGTCTTATCTATTGGCGATTTCGTTCCAATTCACATTCCAAGTAATATTCGGCATGCTAATTACATTGCCGGTTGCCAAATTGCATTATCTCTTATAGTTTCCGAGATATGGACTATCGATAATTTACACCTTAGGCTCTGCTTCTAACTTGGGCCCAAATTGTAAAATGGTCTTCTCTATTGGCGATTTCGTTCCAATTCACATTCCAAGTAATATTCATCATGCTAATTACATTGCCGGTTGCCAAATTGCATTACCTCTTATAGTTTCCGAGATATGGACTATCGATAATTTACACCTTAGGCTCTGCTTCTAACTTGGGCCCAAATTGTAAAATGGTCTTATCTATTGGCGATTTCGTTCCAATTCACATTCCAAGTAATATTCGGCATGCTAATTACATTGCCGGTTGCCAGATTGCATTATCTCTTATAGTTTCCGAGATATGGACTATCGATAATTTACACCTTAGGCTCTGCTTCTAACTTGGGCCCAAATTGTAAAGTGGTCTTCTCTATTGGCGATTTCGTTCCAATTCACATTCCAAGTAATATTCGGCATGTTAATTACATTGCCGGTTGCCAAATTGCATTATCTCTTATAGTTTCCGAGATATGGACTATCAATAATTTACACCTTAGGCTCTGCTTCTAACTTGGGCCCAAATTGTAAAATGGACTTATCTATTGGCGATTTCGTTCCAATTCACATTCCAAGTAATATTCGGCATGCTAATTACATTGCCGGTTGCCAAATTGAATTATCTCTTATAGTTTCCGAGATATGGACTATCGATAATTTACACCTTAGGCTCTGCTTCTAACTTGGGCCCAAATTGTAAAATGGTCTTATCTATTGGCGATTTCGTTCCAATTCACATTCGAAGTAATATTCGGCATGCTAATTACATTGCCGGTTGCGAAATTGCATTATCTCTTATAGTTTCCGAGATATGGACTACCGATAATTTACACCTTAGGCTCTGCTTCTAACTTGGGCCCAAATTGTAAAATGGTCTTATCTATTGGCGATTTCGTTCCAATTCACATTCCAAGTAATATTCGGCATGCTAATTACATTGCCGGTTGCCAAATTGCATTATCTCTTATAGTTTCCGAGATATGGACTATCGATAATTTACACCTTAGGCTCTGCTTCTAACTTGGGCCCAAATTGTAAAATGGTCTTATCTATTGGCGATTTCGTTCCAATTCACATTCCAAGTAATATTCGGCATGTTAATTACATTGCCGGTTGCCAAATTGCATTATCTCTTATAGTTTCCGAGATATGGACTATCAATAATTTACACCTTAGGCTCTGCTTCTAACTTGGGCCCAAATTGTAAAATGGACTTATCTATTGGCGATTTCGTTCCAATTCACATTCCAAGTAATATTCGGCATGCTAATTACATTGCCGGTTGCCAAATTGAATTATCTCTTATAGTTTCCGAGATATGGACTATCGATAATTTACACCTTAGGCTCTGCTTCTAACTTGGGCCCAAATTGTAAAATGGTCTTATCTATTGGCGATTTCGTTCCAATTCACATTCGAAGTAATATTCGGCATGCTAATTACATTGCCGGTTGCCAAATTGCATTATCTCTTATAGTTTCCCAGATATGGACTATCAATAATTTACACCTTAGGCTCTGCTTCTAACTTGGGCCCAAATTGTAAAATGGACTTATCTATTGGCGATTTCGTTCCAATTCACATTCCAAGTAATATTCGGCATGCTAATTACATTGCCGGTTGCCAAATTGAATTATCTCTTATAGTTTCCGAGATATGGACTATCGATAATTTACACCTTAGGCTCTGCTTCTAACTTGGGCCCAAATTGTAAAATGGTCTTATCTATTGGCGATTTCGTTCCAATTCACATTCCAAGTAATATTCGGCATGTTAATTACATTGCCGGTTGCCAAATTGCATTATCTCTTATAGTTTCCGAGATATGGACTATCAATAATTTACACCTTAGGCTCTGCTTCTAACTTGGGCCCAAATTGTAAAGTGGTCTTCTCTATTGGCGATTTCGTTCCAATTCACATTCCAAGTAATATTCGGCATGCTAATTACATTGCCGGTTGCCAGATTGCATTATCTCTTATAGTTTCCGAGATATGGACTATCGATAATTTACACCTTAGGCTCTGCTTCTAACTTGGGCCCAAATTGTAAAGTGGTCTTCTCTATTGGCGATTTCGTTCCAATTCACATTCCAAGTAATATTCGGCATGTTAATTACATTGCCGGTTGCCAAATTGCATTATCTCTTATAGTTTCCGAGATATGGACTATCAATAATTTACACCTTAGGCTCTGCTTCTAACTTGGGCCCAAATTGTAAAATGGACTTATCTATTGGCGATTTCGTTCCAATTCACATTCCAAGTAATATTCGGCATGCTAATTACATTGCCGGTTGCCAAATTGAATTATCTCTTATAGTTTCCGAGATATGGACTATCGATAATTTACACCTTAGGCTCTGCTTCTAACTTGGGCCCAAATTGTAAAATGGTCTTATCTATTGGCGATTTCGTTCCAATTCACATTCGAAGTAATATTCGGCATGCTAATTACATTGCCGGTTGCGAAATTGCATTATCTCTTATAGTTTCCGAGATATGGACTACAGATAATTTACACCTTAGGCTCTGCTTCTAACTTGGGCCCAAATTGTAAAATGGTCTTATCTATTGGCGATTTCGTTCCAATTCACATTCCAAGTAATATTCGGCATGCTAATTACATTGCCGGTTGCCAAATTGCATTATCCCTTATAGTTTCCGAGATATGGACTATCGATAATTTACACCTTAGGCTCTGCTTCTAACTTGGGCCCAAATTGTAAAATGGTCTTATCTATTGGCGATTTCGTTCCAATTCACATTCCAAGTAATATTCGGCATGCTAATTACATTGCCGGTTGCCAAATTGCATTACCTCTTATAGTTGCCGAGATATGGACTATCGATAATTTACACCTTAGGCTCTGCTTCTAACTTGGGCCCAAATTGTAAAATGGTCTTATCTATTGGCGATTTCGTTCCAATTCACATTCCAAGTAATATTCGGCATGCTAATTACATTGCCGGTTGCCAAATTGCATTATCTCTTATAGTTTCCGAGATATGGACTATCGATAATTTACACCTTAGGCTCTGCTTCTAACTTGGGCCCAAATTGTAAAATGGTCTTCTCTATTGGCGATTTCGTTCCAATTCACATTCCAAGTAATATTCATCATGCTAATTACATTGCCGGTTGCCAAATTGCATTACCTCTTATAGTTTCCGAGATATGGACTATCGATAATTTACACCTTAGGCTCTGCTTCTAACTTGGGCCCAAATTGTAAAATGGTCTTATCTATTGGCGATTTCGTTCCAATTCACATTCCAAGTAATATTCGGCATGCTAATTACATTGCCGGTTGCCAAATTGCATTATCTCTTATAGTTTCCGAGATATGGACTATCGATAATTTACACCTTAGGCTCTGCTTCTAACTTGGACCCAAATTGTAAAGTGGTCTTCTCTATTGGCGATTTCGTTCCAATTCACATTCCAAGTAATATTCGGCATGTTAATTACATTGCCGGTTGCCAAATTGCATTATCTCTTATAGTTTCCGAGATATGGACTATCAATAATTTACACCTTAGGCTCTGCTTCTAACTTGGGCCCAAATTGTAAAATGGACTTATCTATTGGCGATTTCGTTCCAATTCACATTCCAAGTAATATTCGGCATGCTAATTACATTGCCGGTTGCCAAATTGAATTATCTCTTATAGTTTCCGAGATATGGACTATCGATAATTTACACCTTAGGCTCTGCTTCTAACTTGGGCCCAAATTGTAAAATGGTCTTATCTATTGGCGATTTCGTTCCAATTCACATTCGAAGTAATATTCGGCATGCTAATTACATTGCCGGTTGCCAAATTGCATTATCTCTTATAGTTTCCGAAATATGGACTACCGATAATTTACACCTTAGGCTCTGCTTCTAACTTGGGCCCAAATTGTAAAATGGTCTTACCTATTGGCGATTTCGTTCCAATTCACATTCCAAGTAATATTCGGCATGCTAATTACATTGCCGGTTGCCAAATTGCATTATCTCTTATAGTTTCCGAGATATGGACTATCGATAATTTACACCTTAGGCTCTGCTTCTAACTTGGGCCCAAATTGTAAAATGGTCTTATCTATTGGCGATTTCGTTCCAATTCACATTCCAAGTAATATTCGGCATGCTAATTACATTGCCGGTTGCCAAATTGCATTATCTCTTATAGTTTCGAGATATGGACTATCGATAATTTACACCTTAGGCTCTGCTTCTAACTTGGGCCCAAATTGTAAAATGGTCTTATCTATTGGCGATTTCGTCCCAATTCACATTCCAAGTGATATTCGGCATGCTAATTACATTGCCGGTTGCGAAATTGCATTATCTCTTATAGTTTCCGAGATATGGACTATCAATAATTTACACCTTAGGCTCTGCTTCTAACTTGGGCCCAAATTGTAAAATGGTCTTATCTATTGGCGATTTCGTTCCAATTCACATTCCAAGTAATATTCGGCATGCTAATTACATTGCCGGTTGCCAAATTGCATTATCTCTTATAGTTTCCGAGATATGGACTATCGATAATTTACACCTTAGGCTCTGCTTCTAACTTGGGCCCAAATTGTAAAATGGTCTTATCTATTGGCGATTTCGTTCCAATTCACATTCCAAGTAATATTCGGCATGCTAATTACATTGCCGGTTGCCAAATTGCATTATCTCTTATAGTTTCCGAGATATGGACTATCGATAATTTACACCTTAGGCTCTGCTTCTAACTTGGGCCCAAATTGTAAAATGGTCTTATCTATTGACGATTTCGTTCCAATTCACATTCCAAGTAATATTCGGCATGCTAATTACATTGCCGGTTGCCAAATTGCATTATCTCTTATAGTTTCCGAGATATGGACTATCGATAATTTACACCTTAGGCTCTGCTTCTAACTTGGGCCCAAATTGTAAAATGGTCTTATCTATTGGCGATTTCGTTCCAATTCACATTCCAAGTATATTCGGCATGCTAATTACATTGCCGGTTGCCAAATTGCATTATCTCTTGTAGTTTCCGAGATATGGACTATCGATAATTTACACCTTAGGCTCTGCTTCTAACTTGGGCCCAAATTGTAAAATGGTATTATCTATTGGCGATTTCGTTCCAATTCACACTCCAAGTAATATTCGGCATACTAATTACATTGCCGGTTGCGAAATTGCATTATCTCTTATAGTTTCCGAGATATGGACTATCAATAATTTACACCTTAGGCTCTGCTTCTAACTTGGGCCCAAATTGTAAAATGGTCTTATCTATTGGCGATTTCGTTCCATTTCACATTCCAAGTAATATTCGGCATGCTAATTACATTGCCGGTTGCCAAATTGCATTATCTCTTATAGTTTCCGAGATATGGACTATCGATAATTTACACCTTAGGCTCTGCTTCTAACTTGGGCCCAAATTGTAAAATGGCCTTATCTATTGGCGATTTCGTTCCAATTCACATTCCAAGTAATATTCGGCATGCTAATTACATTGCCGGTTGCGAAATTGCATTATCTCTTATAGTTTCCGAGATATGGACTATCGATAATTTACACCTTAGGCTCTGCTTCTAACTTGGGCCCAAATTGTAAAATGGTCTTATATATTGGCGATTTCGTCCCAATTCACATTCCAAGTGATATTCGGCATGCTAATTACATTGCCGGTTGCGAAATTGCATGATCTCTTATAGTTTCCGAGATATGGACTATCAATAATTTACACCTTAGGCTCTGCTTTTAACTTGGGCCCAAATTGTAAAATGGTCTTATCTATTGGCGATTTCGTTCCAATTCACATTCCAAGTAATATTCGGCATGCTAATTACATTGCCGGTTGCCAAATTGCATTATCTCTTATAGTTTCCGAGATATGGACTATCGATAATTTACACCTTAGGCTCTGCTTCTAACTTGGGCCCAAATTGTAAAATGGTCTTATCTATTGGCGATTTCGTTCCAATTCACATTCCAAGTAATATTCGGCATGCTAATTACATTGCCGGTTGCCAAATTGCATTATCTCTTATAGTTTCCGAGATATGGACTATCGATAATTTACACCTTAGGCTCTGCTTCTAACTTGGGCCCAAATTGTAAAATGGTCTTCTCTATTGGCGATTTCGTTCCAATTCACATTCCAAGTAATATTCATCATGCTAATTACATTGCCGGTTGCCAAATTGCATTACCTCTTATAGTTTCCGAGATATGGACTATCGATAATTTACACCTTAGGCTCTGCTTCTAACTTGGGCCCAAATTGTAAAATGGTCTTATCTATTGGCGATTTCGTTCCAATTCACATTCCAAGTAATATTCGGCATGCTAATTACATTGCCGGTTGCCAAATTGCATTATCTCTTATAGTTTCCGAGATATGGACTATCGATAATTTACACCTTAGGCTCTGCTTCTAACTTGGGCCCAAATTGTAAAGTGGTCTTCTCTATTGGCGATTTCGTTCCAATTCACATTCCAAGTAATATTCGGCATGTTAATTACATTGCCGGTTGCCAAATTGCATTATCTCTTATAGTTTCCGAGATATGGACTATCAATAATTTACACCTTAGGCTCTGCTTCTAACTTGGGCCCAAATTGTAAAATGGACTTATCTATTGGCGATTTCGTTCCAATTCACATTCCAAGTAATATTCGGCATGCTAATTACATTGCCGGTTGCCAAATTGAATTATCTCTTATAGTTTCCGAGATATGGACTATCGATAATTTACACCTTAGGCTCTGCTTCTAACTTGGGCCCAAATTGTAAAATGGTCTTATCTATTGGCGATTTCGTTCCAATTCACATTCGAAGTAATATTCGGCATGCTAATTACATTGCCGGTTGCGAAATTGCATTATCTCTTATAGTTTCCGAGATATGGACTACCGATAATTTACACCTTAGGCTCTGCTTCTAACTTGGGCCCAAATTGTAAAATGGTCTTATCTATTGGCGATTTCGTTCCAATTCACATTCCAAGTAATATTCGGCATGCTAATTACATTGCCGGTTGCCAAATTGCATTATCTCTTATAGTTTCCGAGATATGGACTATCGATAATTTACACCTTAGGCTCTGCTTCTAACTTGGGCCCAAATTGTAAAATGGTCTTATCTATTGGCGATTTCGTTCCAATTCACATTCCAAGTAATATTCGGCATGTTAATTACATTGCCGGTTGCCAAATTGCATTATCTCTTATAGTTTCCGAGATATGGACTATCAATAATTTACACCTTAGGCTCTGCTTCTAACTTGGGCCCAAATTGTAAAATGGACTTATCTATTGGCGATTTCGTTCCAATTCACATTCCAAGTAATATTCGGCATGCTAATTACATTGCCGGTTGCCAAATTGAATTATCTCTTATAGTTTCCGAGATATGGACTATCGATAATTTACACCTTAGGCTCTGCTTCTAACTTGGGCCCAAATTGTAAAATGGTCTTATCTATTGGCGATTTCGTTCCAATTCACATTCGAAGTAATATTCGGCATGCTAATTACATTGCCGGTTGCCAAATTGCATTATCTCTTATAGTTTCCGAGATATGGACTATCAATAATTTACACCTTAGGCTCTGCTTCTAACTTGGGCCCAAATTGTAAAATGGACTTATCTATTGGCGATTTCGTTCCAATTCACATTCCAAGTAATATTCGGCATGCTAATTACATTGCCGGTTGCCAAATTGAATTATCTCTTATAGTTTCCGAGATATGGACTATCGATAATTTACACCTTAGGCTCTGCTTCTAACTTGGGCCCAAATTGTAAAATGGTCTTATCTATTGGCGATTTCGTTCCAATTCACATTCGAAGTAATATTCGGCATGCTAATTACATTGCCGGTTGCCAAATTGCATTATCTCTTATAGTTTCTGAAATATGGACTACCGATAATTTACACCTTAGGCTCTGCTTCTAACTTGGGCCCAAATTGTAAAATGGTCTTACCTATTGGCGATTTCGTTCCAATTCACATTCCAAGTAATATTCGGCATGCTAATTACATTGCCGGTTGCCAAATTGCATTATCTCTTATAGTTTCCGAGATATGGACTATCGATAATTTACACCTTAGGCTCTGCTTCTAACTTGGGCCCAAATTGTAAAATGGTCTTATCTATTGGCGATTTCGTCCCAATTCACATTCCAAGTGATATTCGGCATGCTAATTACATTGCCGGTTGCGAAATTGCATTATCTCTTATAGTTTCCGAGATATGGACTATCAATAATTTACACCTTAGGCTCTGCTTCTAACTTGGGCCCAAATTGTAAAATGGTCTTATCTATTGGCGATTTCGTTCCAATTCACATTCCAAGTAATACTCGGCATGCTAATTACATTGCCGGTTGCCAAATTGCATTATCTCTTATAGTTTCCGAGATATGGACTATCGATAATTTACACCTTAGGCTCTGCTTCTAACTTGGGCCCAAATTGTAAAATGGTCTTATCTATTGGCGATTTCGTTCCAATTCACATTCCAAGTAATATTCGGCATGCTAATTACATTGCCGGTTGCCAAATTGCATTATCTCTTATAGTTTCCGAGATATGGACTATCGATAATTTACACCTTAGGCTCTGCTTCTAACTTGGGCCCAAATTGTAAAATGGTCTTATCTATTGACGATTTCGTTCCAATTCACATTCCAAGTAATATTCGGCATGCTAATTACATTGCCGGTTGCCAAATTGCATTATCTCTTATAGTTTCCGAGATATGGACTATCGATAATTTACACCTTAGGCTCTGCTTGTAACTTGGGCCCAAATTGTAAAATGGTCTTATCTATTGGCGATTTCGTTCCAATTCACATTCCAAGTATATTCGGCATGCTAATTACATTGCCGGTTGCCAAATTGCATTATCTCTTGTAGTTTCCGAGATATGGACTATCGATAATTTACACCTTAGGCTCTGCTTCTAACTTGGGCCCAAATTGTAAAATGGTATTATCTATTGGCGATTTCGTTCCAATTCACACTCCAAGTTATATTCGGCATACTAATTACATTGCCGGTTGCGAAATTGCATTATCTCTTATAGTTTCCGAGATATGGACTATCAATAATTTACACCTTAGGCTCTGCTTCTAACTTGGGCCCAAATTGTAAAATGGTCTTATCTATTGGCGATTTCGTTCCAATTCACATTCCAAGTAATATTCGGCATGCTAATTACATTGCCGGTTGCCAAATTGCATTATCTCTTATAGTTTCCGAGATATGGACTATCGATAATTTACACCTTAGGCTCTGCTTCTAACTTGGGCCCAAATTGTAAAATGGCCTTATCTATTGGCGATTTCGTTCCAATTCACATTCCAAGTAATATTCGGCATGCTAATTACATTGCCGGTTGCGAAATTGCATTATCTCTTATAGTTTCCGAGATATGGACTATCGATAATTTACACCTTAGGCTCTGCTTCTAACTTGGGCCCAAATTGTAAAATGGTCTTATATATTGGCGATTTCGTCCCAATTCACATTCCAAGTGATATTCGGCATGCTAATTACATTGCCGGTTGCGAAATTGCATTATCTCTTATAGTTTCCGAGATATGGACTATCAATAATTTACACCTTAGGCTCTGCTTTTAACTTGGGCCCAAATTGTAAAATGGTCTTATCTATTGGCGATTTCGTTCCAATTCACATTCCAAGTAATATTCGGCATGCTAATTACATTGCCGGTTGCCAAATTGCATTATCTCTTATAGTTTCCGAGATATGGACTATCGATAATTTACACCTTAGGCTCTGCTTCTAACTTGGGCCCAAATTGTAAAATGGTCTTATCTATTGGCGATTTCGTTCCAATTCACATTCCAAGTAATATTCGGCATGCTAATTACATTGCCGGTTGCCAAATTGCATTATCTCTTATAGTTTCCGAGATATGGACTATCGATAATTTACACCTTAGGCTCTGCTTCTAACTTGGGCCCAAATTGTAAAATGGTCTTCTCTATTGGCGATTTCGTTCCAATTCACATTCCACGTAATATTCATCATGCTAATTACATTGCCGGTTGCCAAATTGCATTACCTCTTATAGTTTCCGAGATATGGACTATCGATAATTTACACCTTAGGCTCTGCTTCTAACTTGGGCCCAAATTGTAAAATGGTCTTATCTATTGGCGATTTCGTTCCAATTCACATTCCAAGTAATATTCGGCATGCTAATTACATTGCCGGTTGCCAAATTGCATTATCTCTTATAGTTTCCGAGATATGGACTATCGATAATTTACACCTTAGGCTCTGCTTCTAACTTGGGCCCAAATTGTAAAATGGTCTTATCTATTGGCGATTTCGTTCCAATTCACACTCCAAGTAATATTCGGCATACTAATTACATTGCCGGTTGCGAAATTGCATTATCTCTTATAGTTTCCGAGATATGGACTATCAATAATTTACACCTTAGGCTCTGCTTCTAACTTGGGCCCAAATTGTAAAATGGTCTTATCTATTGGCGATTTCGTTCCAATTCACATTCCAAGTATATTCGGCATGCTAATTACATTGCCGGTTGCCAAATTGCATTATCTCTTATAGTTTCCGAGATATGGACTATCGATAATTTACACCTTAGGCTCTGCTTCTAACTTGGGCCCAAATTGTAAAATGGTCTTATCTATTGGCGATTTCGTTCCAATTCACACTCCAAGTAATATTCGGCATACTAATTACATTGCCGGTTGCGAAATTGCATTATCTCTTATAGTTTCCGAGATATGGACTATCAATAATTTACACCTTAGGCTCTGCTTCTAACTTGGGCCCAAATTGTAAAGTGGTCTTCTCTATTGGCGATTTCGTTCCAATTCACATTCCAAGTAATATTTGGCATGTTAATTACATTGCCGGTTGCCAAATTGCATTATCTCTTATAGTTTCCGAGATATGGACTATCAATAATTTACACCTTAGGCTCTGCTTCTAACTTGGGCCCAAATTGTAAAATGGACTTATCTATTGGCGATTTCGTTCCAATTCACATTCCAAGTAATATTCGGCATGCTAATTACATTGCCGGTTGCCAAATTGCATTATCTCTTATAGTTTCCGAGATATGGACTATCGATAATTTACACCTTAGGCTCTGCTTCTAACTTGGGCCCAAATTGTAAAATGGTCTTATCTATTGGCGATTTCGTTCCAATTCACATTCCAAGTATATTCGGCATGCTAATTACATTGCCGGTTGCCAAATTGCATTATCTCTTGTAGTTTCCGAGATATGAACTATCGATAATTTACACCTTAGGCTCTGCTTCTAACTTGGGCCCAAATTGTAAAATGGTATTATCTATTGGCGATTTCGTTCCAATTCACACTCCAAGTAATATTCGGCATACTAATTACATTGCCGGTTGCGAAATTGCATTATCTCTTATAGTTTCCGAGATATGGACTATCAATAATTTACACCTTAGGCTCTGCTTCTAACTTGGGCCCAAATTGTAAAATGGTCTTATCTATTGGCGATTTCGTTCCAATTCACATTCCAAGTAATATTCGGCATGCTAATTACATTGCCGGTTGCCAAATTGCATTATCTCTTATAGTTTCCGAGATATGGACTATCGATAATTTACACCTTAGGCTCTGCTTCTAACTTGGGCCCAAATTGTAAAATGGCCTTATCTATTGGCGATTTCGTTCCAATTCACATTCCAAGTAATATTCGGCATGCTAATTACATTGCCGGTTGCGAAATTGCATTATCTCTTATAGTTTCCGAGATATGGACTATCGATAATTTACAACTTAGGCTCTGCTTCTAACTTGGGCCCAAATTGTAAAATGGTCTTATATATTGGCGATTTCGTCCCAATTCACATTCCAAGTGATATTCGGCATGCTAATTACATTGCCGGTTGCGAAATTGCATTATCTCTTATAGTTTCCGAGATATGGACTATCAATAATTTACACCTTAGGCTCTGCTTTTAACTTGGGCCCAAATTGTAAAATGGTCTTATCTATTGGCGATTTCGTTCCAATTCACATTCCAAGTAATATTCGGCATGCTAATTACATTGCCGGTTGCCAAATTGCATTATCTCTTATAGTTTCCGAGATATGGACTATCGATAATTTACACCTTAGGCTCTGCTTCTAACTTGGGCCCAAATTGTAAAATGGTCTTATCTATTGGCGATTTCGTTCCAATTCACATTCCAAGTAATATTCGGCATGCTAATTACATTGCCGGTTGCCAAATTGCATTATCTCTTATAGTTTCCGAGATATGGACTATCGATAATTTACACCTTAGGCTCTGCTTCTAACTTGGGCCCAAATTGTAAAATGGTCTTCTCTATTGGCGATTTCGTTCCAATTCACATTCCAAGTAATATTCATCATGCTAATTACATTGCCGGTTGCCAAATTGCATTACCTCTTATAGTTTCCGAGATATGGACTATCGATAATTTACACCTTAGGCTCTGCTTCTAACTTGGGCCCAAATTGTAAAATGGTCTTATCTATTGGCGATTTCGTTCCAATTCACATTCCAAGTAATATTCGGCATGCTAATTACATTGCCGGTTGCCAGATTGCATTATCTCTTATAGTTTCCGAGATATGGACTATCGATAATTTACACCTTAGGCTCTGCTTCTAACTTGGGCCCAAATTGTAAAGTGGTCTTCTCTATTGGCGATTTCGTTCCAATTCACATTCCAAGTAATATTCGGCATGTTAATTACATTGCCGGTTGCCAAATTGCATTATCTCTTATAGTTTCCGAGATATGGACTATCAATAATTTACACCTTAGGCTCTGCTTCTAACTTGGGCCCAAATTGTAAAATGGACTTATCTATTGGCGATTTCGTTCCAATTCACATTCCAAGTAATATTCGGCATGCTAATTACATTGCCGGTTGCCAAATTGAATTATCTCTTATAGTTTCCGAGATATGGACTATCGATAATTTACACCTTAGGCTCTGCTTCTAACTTGGGCCCAAATTGTAAAATGGTCTTATCTATTGGCGATTTCGTTCCAATTCACATTCGAAGTAATATTCGGCATGCTAATTACATTGCCGGTTGCGAAATTGCATTATCTCTTATAGTTTCCGAGATATGGACTACCGATAATTTACACCTTAGGCTCTGCTTCTAACTTGGGCCCAAATTGTAAAATGGTCTTATCTATTGGCGATTTCGTTCCAATTCACATTCCAAGTAATATTCGGCATGCTAATTACATTGCCGGTTGCCAAATTGCATTATCTCTTATAGTTTCCGAGATATGGACTATCGATAATTTACACCTTAGGCTCTGCTTCTAACTTGGGCCCAAATTGTAAAATGGTCTTATCTATTGGCGATTTCGTTCCAATTCACATTCCAAGTAATATTCGGCATGTTAATTACATTGCCGGTTGCCAAATTGCATTATCTCTTATAGTTTCCGAGATATGGACTATCAATAATTTACACCTTAGGCTCTGCTTCTAACTTGGGCCCAAATTGTAAAATGGACTTATCTATTGGCGATTTCGTTCCAATTCACATTCCAAGTAATATTCGGCATGCTAATTACATTGCCGGTTGCCAAATTGAATTATCTCTTATAGTTTCCGAGATATGGACTATCGATAATTTACACCTTAGGCTCTGCTTCTAACTTGGGCCCAAATTGTAAAATGGTCTTATCTATTGGCGATTTCGTTCCAATTCACATTCGAAGTAATATTCGGCATGCTAATTACATTGCCGGTTGCCAAATTGCATTATCTCTTATAGTTTCCCAGATATGGACTATCAATAATTTACACCTTAGGCTCTGCTTCTAACTTGGGCCCAAATTGTAAAATGGACTTATCTATTGGCGATTTCGTTCCAATTCACATTCCAAGTAATATTCGGCATGCTAATTACATTGCCGGTTGCCAAATTGAATTATCTCTTATAGTTTCCGAGATATGGACTATCGATAATTTACACCTTAGGCTCTGCTTCTAACTTGGGCCCAAATTGTAAAATGGTCTTATCTATTGGCGATTTCGTTCCAATTCACATTCCAAGTAATATTCGGCATGTTAATTACATTGCCGGTTGCCAAATTGCATTATCTCTTATAGTTTCCGAGATATGGACTATCAATAATTTACACCTTAGGCTCTGCTTCTAACTTGGGCCCAAATTGTAAAGTGGTCTTCTCTATTGGCGATTTCGTTCCAATTCACATTCCAAGTAATATTCGGCATGCTAATTACATTGCCGGTTGCCAGATTGCATTATCTCTTATAGTTTCCGAGATATGGACTATCGATAATTTACACCTTAGGCTCTGCTTCTAACTTGGGCCCAAATTGTAAAGTGGTCTTCTCTATTGGCGATTTCGTTCCAATTCACATTCCAAGTAATATTCGGCATGTTAATTACATTGCCGGTTGCCAAATTGCATTATCTCTTATAGTTTCCGAGATATGGACTATCAATAATTTACACCTTAGGCTCTGCTTCTAACTTGGGCCCAAATTGTAAAATGGACTTATCTATTGGCGATTTCGTTCCAATTCACATTCCAAGTAATATTCGGCATGCTAATTACATTGCCGGTTGCCAAATTGAATTATCTCTTATAGTTTCCGAGATATGGACTATCGATAATTTACACCTTAGGCTCTGCTTCTAACTTGGGCCCAAATTGTAAAATGGTCTTATCTATTGGCGATTTCGTTCCAATTCACATTCGAAGTAATATTCGGCATGCTAATTACATTGCCGGTTGCGAAATTGCATTATCTCTTATAGTTTCCGAGATATGGACTACAGATAATTTACACCTTAGGCTCTGCTTCTAACTTGGGCCCAAATTGTAAAATGGTCTTATCTATTGGCGATTTCGTTCCAATTCACATTCCAAGTAATATTCGGCATGCTAATTACATTGCCGGTTGCCAAATTGCATTATCTCTTATAGTTTCCGAGATATGGACTATCGATAATTTACACCTTAGGCTCTGCTTCTAACTTGGGCCCAAATTGTAAAATGGTCTTATCTATTGGCGATTTCGTTCCAATTCACATTCCAAGTAATATTCGGCATGTTAATTACATTGCCGGTTGCCAAATTGCATTATCTCTTATAGTTTCCGAGATATGGACTATCAATAATTTACACCTTAGGCTCTGCTTCTAACTTGGGCCCAAATTGTAAAATGGACTTATCTATTGGCGATTTCGTTCCAATTCACATTCCAAGTAATATTCGGCATGCTAATTACATTGCCGGTTGCCAAATTGAATTATCTCTTATAGTTTCCGAGATATGGACTATCGATAATTTACACCTTAGGCTCTGCTTCTAACTTGGGCCCAAATTGTAAAATGGTCTTATCTATTGGCGATTTCGTTCCAATTCACATTCGAAGTAATATTCGGCATGCTAATTACATTGCCGGTTGCCAAATTGCATTATCTCTTATAGTTTCTGAAATATGGACTACCGATAATTTACACCTTAGGCTCTGCTTCTAACTTGGGCCCAAATTGTAAAATGGTCTTACCTATTGGCGATTTCGTTCCAATTCACATTCCAAGTAATATTCGGCATGCTAATTACATTGCCGGTTGCCAAATTGCATTATCTCTTATAGTTTCCGAGATATGGACTATCGATAATTTACACCTTAGGCTCTGCTTCTAACTTGGGCCCAAATTGTAAAATGGTCTTATCTATTGGCGATTTCGTCCCAATTCACATTCCAAATGATATTCGGCATGCTAATTACATTGCCGGTTGCGAAATTGCATTATCTCTTATAGTTTCCGAGATATGGACTATCAATAATTTACACCTTAGGCTCTGCTTCTAACTTGGGCCCAAATTGTAAAATGGTCTTATCTATTGGCGATTTCGTTCCAATTCACATTCCAAGTAATATTCGGCATGCTAATTACATTGCCGGTTGCCAAATTGCATTATCTCTTATAGTTTCTGAAATATGGACTACCGATAATTTACACCTTAGGCTCTGCTTCTAACTTGGGCCCAAATTGTAAAATGGTCTTACCTATTGGCGATTTCGTTCCAATTCACATTCCAAGTAATATTCGGCATGCTAATTACATTGCCGGTTGCCAAATTGCATTATCTCTTATAGTTTCCGAGATATGGACTATCGATAATTTACACCTTAGGCTCTGCTTCTAACTTGGGCCCAAATTGTAAAATGGTCTTATCTATTGGCGATTTCGTTCCAATTCACATTCGAAGTAATATTCGGCATGCTAATTACATTGCCGGTTGCCAAATTGCATTATCTCTTATAGTTTCCGAAATATGGACTACCGATAATTTACACCTTAGGCTCTGCTTCTAACTTGGGCCCAAATTGTAAAATGGTCTTACCTATTGGCGATTTCGTTCCAATTCACATTCCAAGTAATATTCGGCATGCTAATTACATTGCCGGTTGCCAAATTGCATTATCTCTTATAGTTTCCGAGATATGGACTATCGATAATTTACACCTTAGGCTCTGCTTCTAACTTGGGCCCAAATTGTAAAATGGTCTTATCTATTGGCGATTTCGTTCCAATTCACATTCCAAGTAATATTCGGCATGCTAATTACATTGCCGGTTGCCAAATTGCATTATCTCTTATAGTTTCGAGATATGGACTATCGATAATTTACACCTTAGGCTCTGCTTCTAACTTGGGCCCAAATTGTAAAATGGTCTTATCTATTGGCGATTTCGTCCCAATTCACATTCCAAGTGATATTCGGCATGCTAATTACATTGCCGGTTGCGAAATTGCATTATCTCTTATAGTTTCCGAGATATGGACTATCAATAATTTACACCTTAGGCTCTGCTTCTAACTTGGGCCCAAATTGTAAAATGGTCTTATCTATTGGCGATTTCGTTCCAATTCACATTCCAAGTAATATTCGGCATGCTAATTACATTGCCGGTTGCCAAATTGCATTATCTCTTATAGTTTCCGAGATATGGACTATCGATAATTTACACCTTAGGCTCTGCTTCTAACTTGGGCCCAAATTGTAAAATGGTCTTATCTATTGGCGATTTCGTTCCAATTCACATTCCAAGTAATATTCGGCATGCTAATTACATTGCCGGTTGCCAAATTGCATTATCTCTTATAGTTTCCGAGATATGGACTATCGATAATTTACACCTTAGGCTCTGCTTCTAACTTGGGCCCAAATTGTAAAATGGTCTTATCTATTGACGATTTCGTTCCAATTCACATTCCAAGTAATATTCGGCATGCTAATTACATTGCCGGTTGCCAAATTGCATTATCTCTTATAGTTTCCGAGATATGGACTATCGATAATTTACACCTTAGGCTCTGCTTCTAACTTGGGCCCAAATTGTAAAATGGTCTTATCTATTGGCGATTTCGTTCCAATTCACATTCCAAGTATATTCGGCATGCTAATTACATTGCCGGTTGCCAAATTGCATTATCTCTTGTAGTTTCCGAGATATGGACTATCGATAATTTACACCTTAGGCTCTGCTTCTAACTTGGGCCCAAATTGTAAAATGGTATTATCTATTGGCGATTTCGTTCCAATTCACACTCCAAGTAATATTCGGCATACTAATTACATTGCCGGTTGCGAAATTGCATTATCTCTTATAGTTTCCGAGATATGGACTATCAATAATTTACACCTTAGGCTCTGCTTCTAACTTGGGCCCAAATTGTAAAATGGTCTTATCTATTGGCGATTTCGTTCCAATTCACATTCCAAGTAATATTCGGCATGCTAATTACATTGCCGGTTGCCAAATTGCATTATCTCTTATAGTTTCCGAGATATGGACTATCGATAATTTACACCTTAGGCTCTGCTTCTAACTTGGGCCCAAATTGTAAAATGGCCTTATCTATTGGCGATTTCGTTCCAATTCACATTCCAAGTAATATTCGGCATGCTAATTACATTGCCGGTTGCGAAATTGCATTATCTCTTATAGTTTCCGAGATATGGACTATCGATAATTTACACCTTAGGCTCTGCTTCTAACTTGGGCCCAAATTGTAAAATGGTCTTATATATTGGCGATTTCGTCCCAATTCACATTCCAAGTGATATTCGGCATGCTAATTACATTGCCGGTTGCGAAATTGCATTATCTCTTATAGTTTCCGAGATATGGACTATCAATAATTTACACCTTAGGCTCTGCTTTTAACTTGGGCCCAAATTGTAAAATGGTCTTATCTATTGGCGATTTCGTTCCAATTCACATTCCAAGTAATATTCGGCATGCTAATTACATTGCCGGTTGCCAAATTGCATTATCTCTTATAGTTTCCGAGATATGGACTATCGATAATTTACACCTTAGGCTCTGCTTCTAACTTGGGCCCAAATTGTAAAATGGTCTTATCTATTGGCGATTTCGTTCCAATTCACATTCCAAGTAATATTCGGCATGCTAATTACATTGCCGGTTGCCAAATTGCATTATCTCTTATAGTTTCCGAGATATGGACTATCGATAATTTACACCTTAGGCTCTGCTTCTAACTTGGGCCCAAATTGTAAAATGGTCTTCTCTATTGGCGATTTCGTTCCAATTCACATTCCAAGTAATATTCATCATGCTAATTACATTGCCGGTTGCCAAATTGCATTACCTCTTATAGTTTCCGAGATATGGACTATCGATAATTTACACCTTAGGCTCTGCTTCTAACTTGGGCCCAAATTGTAAAATGGTCTTATCTATTGGCGATTTCGTTCCAATTCACATTCCAAGTAATATTCGGCATGCTAATTACATTGCCGGTTGCCAAATTGCATTATCTCTTATAGTTTCCGAGATATGGACTATCGATAATTTACACCTTAGGCTCTGCTTCTAACTTGGGCCCAAATTGTAAAGTGGTCTTCTCTATTGGCGATTTCGTTCCAATTCACATTCCAAGTAATATTCGGCATGTTAATTACATTGCCGGTTGCCAAATTGCATTATCTCTTATAGTTTCCGAGATATGGACTATCAATAATTTACACCTTAGGCTCTGCTTCTAACTTGGGCCCAAATTGTAAAATGGACTTATCTATTGGCGATTTCGTTCCAATTCACATTCCAAGTAATATTCGGCATGCTAATTACATTGCCGGTTGCCAAATTGAATTATCTCTTATAGTTTCCGAGATATGGACTATCGATAATTTACACCTTAGGCTCTGCTTCTAACTTGTTCCCAAATTGTAAAATGGTCTTATCTATTGGCGATTTCGTTCCAATTCACATTCGAAGTAATATTCGGCATGCTAATTACATTGCCGGTTGCGAAATTGCATTATCTCTTATAGTTTCCGAGATATGGACTACCGATAATTTACACCTTAGGCTCTGCTTCTAACTTGGGCCCAAATTGTAAAATGGTCTTATCTATTGGCGATTTCGTTCCAATTCACATTCCAAGTAATATTCGGCATGCTAATTACATTGCCGGTTGCCAAATTGCATTATCTCTTATAGTTTCCGAGATATGGACTATCGATAATTTACACCTTAGGCTCTGCTTCTAACTTGGGCCCAAATTGTAAAATGGTCTTATCTATTGGCGATTTCGTTCCAATTCACATTCCAAGTAATATTCGGCATGTTAATTACATTGCCGGTTGCCAAATTGCATTATCTCTTATAGTTTCCGAGATATGGACTATCAATAATTTACACCTTAGGCTCTGCTTCTAACTTGGGCCCAAATTGTAAAATGGACTTATCTATTGGCGATTTCGTTCCAATTCACATTCCAAGTAATATTCGGCATGCTAATTACATTGCCGGTTGCCAAATTGAATTATCTCTTATAGTTTCCGAGATATGGACTATCGATAATTTACACCTTAGGCTCTGCTTCTAACTTGGGCCCAAATTGTAAAATGGTCTTATCTATTGGCGATTTCGTTCCAATTCACATTCGAAGTAATATTCGGCATGCTAATTACATTGCCGGTTGCCAAATTGCATTATCTCTTATAGTTTCCGAGATATGGACTATCAATAATTTACACCTTAGGCTCTGCTTCTAACTTGGGCCCAAATTGTAAAATGGACTTATCTATTGGCGATTTCGTTCCAATTCACATTCCAAGTAATATTCGGCATGCTAATTACATTGCCGGTTGCCAAATTGAATTATCTCTTATAGTTTCCGAGATATGGACTATCGATAATTTACACCTTAGGCTCTGCTTCTAACTTGGGCCCAAATTGTAAAATGGTCTTATCTATTGGCGATTTCGTTCCAATTCACATTCGAAGTAATATTCGGCATGCTAATTACATTGCCGGTTGCCAAATTGCATTATCTCTTATAGTTTCTGAAATATGGACTACCGATAATTTACACCTTAGGCTCTGCTTCTAACTTGGGCCCAAATTGTAAAATGGTCTTACCTATTGGCGATTTCGTTCCAATTCACATTCCAAGTAATATTCGGCATGCTAATTACATTGCCGGTTGCCAAATTGCATTATCTCTTATAGTTTCCGAGATATGGACTATCGATAATTTACACCTTAGGCTCTGCTTCTAACTTGGGCCCAAATTGTAAAATGGTCTTATCTATTGGCGATTTCGTCCCAATTCACATTCCAAGTGATATTCGGCATGCTAATTACATTGCCGGTTGCGAAATTGCATTATCTCTTATAGTTTCCGAGATATGGACTATCAATAATTTACACCTTAGGCTCTGCTTCTAACTTGGGCCCAAATTGTAAAATGGTCTTATCTATTGGCGATTTCGTTCCAATTCACATTCCAAGTAATATTCGGCATGCTAATTACATTGCCGGTTGCCAAATTGCATTATCTCTTATAGTTTCCGAGATATGGACTATCGATAATTTACACCTTAGGCTCTGCTTCTAACTTGGGCCCAAATTGTAAAATGGTCTTATCTATTGGCGATTTCGTTCCAATTCACATTCAAAGTAATATTCGGCATGCTAATTACATTGCCGGTTGCCAAATTGCATTGTCTCTTATAGTTTCCGAGATATGGACTATCGATAATTTACACCTTAGGCTCTGCTTCTAACTTGGGCCCAAATTGTAAAATGGTCTTATCTATTGACGATTTCGTTCCAATTCACATTCCAAGTAATATTCGGCATGCTAATTACATTGCCGGTTGCCAAATTGCATTATCTCTTATAGTTTCCGAGATATGGACTATCGATAATTTACACCTTAGGCTCTGCTTGTAACTTGGGCCCAAATTGTAAAATGGTCTTATCTATTGGCGATTTCGTTCCAATTCACATTCCAAGTATATTCGGCATGCTAATTACATTGCCGGTTGCCAAATTGCATTATCTCTTGTAGTTTCCGAGATATGGACTATCGATAATTTACACCTTAGGCTCTGCTTCTAACTTGGGCCCAAATTGTAAAATGGTATTATCTATTGGCGATTTCGTTCCAATTCACACTCCAAGTTATATTCGGCATACTAATTACATTGCCGGTTGCGAAATTGCATTATCTCTTATAGTTTCCGAGATATGGACTATCAATAATTTACACCTTAGGCTCTGCTTCTAACTTGGGCCCAAATTGTAAAATGGTCTTATCTATTGGCGATTTCGTTCCAATTCACATTCCAAGTAATATTCGGCATGCTAATTACATTGCCGGTTGCCAAATTGCATTATCTCTTATAGTTTCCGAGATATGGACTATCGATAATTTACACCTTAGGCTCTGCTTCTAACTTGGGCCCAAATTGTAAAATGGCCTTATCTATTGGCGATTTCGTTCCAATTCACATTCCAAGTAATATTCGGCATGCTAATTACATTGCCGGTTGCGAAATTGCATTATCTCTTATAGTTTCCGAGATATGGACTATCGATAATTTACACCTTAGGCTCTGCTTCTAACTTGGGCCCAAATTGTAAAATGGTCTTATATATTGGCGATTTCGTCCCAATTCACATTCCAAGTGATATTCGGCATGCTAATTACATTGCCGGTTGCGAAATTGCATTATCTCTTATAGTTTCCGAGATATGGACTATCAATAATTTACACCTTAGGCTCTGCTTTTAACTTGGGCCCAAATTGTAAAATGGTCTTATCTATTGGCGATTTCGTTCCAATTCACATTCCAAGTAATATTCGGCATGCTAATTACATTGCCGGTTGCCAAATTGCATTATCTCTTATAGTTTCCGAGATATGGACTATCGATAATTTACACCTTAGGCTCTGCTTCTAACTTGGGCCCAAATTGTAAAATGGTCTTATCTATTGGCGATTTCGTTCCAATTCACATTCCAAGTAATATTCGGCATGCTAATTACATTGCCGGTTGCCAAATTGCATTATCTCTTATAGTTTCCGAGATATGGACTATCGATAATTTACACCTTAGGCTCTGCTTCTAACTTGGGCCCAAATTGTAAAATGGTCTTCTCTATTGGCGATTTCGTTCCAATTCACATTCCACGTAATATTCATCATGCTAATTACATTGCCGGTTGCCAAATTGCATTACCTCTTATAGTTTCCGAGATATGGACTATCGATAATTTACACCTTAGGCTCTGCTTCTAACTTGGGCCCAAATTGTAAAATGGTCTTATCTATTGGCGATTTCGTTCCAATTCACATTCCAAGTAATATTCGGCATGCTAATTACATTGCCGGTTGCCAAATTGCATTATCTCTTATAGTTTCCGAGATATGGACTATCGATAATTTACACCTTAGGCTCTGCTTCTAACTTGGGCCCAAATTGTAAAATGGTCTTATCTATTGGCGATTTCGTTCCAATTCACACTCCAAGTAATATTCGGCATACTAATTACATTGCCGGTTGCGAAATTGCATTATCTCTTATAGTTTCCGAGATATGGACTATCAATAATTTACACCTTAGGCTCTGCTTCTAACTTGGGCCCAAATTGTAAAATGGTCTTATCTATTGGCGATTTCGTTCCAATTCACATTCCAAGTATATTCGGCATGCTAATTACATTGCCGGTTGCCAAATTGCATTATCTCTTATAGTTTCCGAGATATGGACTATCGATAATTTACACCTTAGGCTCTGCTTCTAACTTGGGCCCAAATTGTAAAATGGTCTTATCTATTGGCGATTTCGTTCCAATTCACACTCCAAGTAATATTCGGCATACTAATTACATTGCCGGTTGCGAAATTGCATTATCTCTTATAGTTTCCGAGATATGGACTATCAATAATTTACACCTTAGGCTCTGCTTCTAACTTGGGCCCAAATTGTAAAGTGGTCTTCTCTATTGGCGATTTCGTTCCAATTCACATTCCAAGTAATATTTGGCATGTTAATTACATTGCCGGTTGCCAAATTGCATTATCTCTTATAGTTTCCGAGATATGGACTATCAATAATTTACACCTTAGGCTCTGCTTCTAACTTGGGCCCAAATTGTAAAATGGACTTATCTATTGGCGATTTCGTTCCAATTCACATTCCAAGTAATATTCGGCATGCTAATTACATTGCCGGTTGCCAAATTGCATTATCTCTTATAGTTTCCGAGATATGGACTATCGATAATTTACACCTTAGGCTCTGCTTCTAACTTGGGCCCAAATTGTAAAATGGTCTTATCTATTGGCGATTTCGTTCCAATTCACATTCCAAGTATATTCGGCATGCTAATTACATTGCCGGTTGCCAAATTGCATTATCTCTTGTAGTTTCCGAGATATGAACTATCGATAATTTACACCTTAGGCTCTGCTTCTAACTTGGGCCCAAATTGTAAAATGGTATTATCTATTGGCGATTTCGTTCCAATTCACACTCCAAGTAATATTCGGCATACTAATTACATTGCCGGTTGCGAAATTGCATTATCTCTTATAGTTTCCGAGATATGGACTATCAATAATTTACACCTTAGGCTCTGCTTCTAACTTGGGCCCAAATTGTAAAATGGTCTTATCTATTGGCGATTTCGTTCCAATTCACATTCCAAGTAATATTCGGCATGCTAATTACATTGCCGGTTGCCAAATTGCATTATCTCTTATAGTTTCCGAGATATGGACTATCGATAATTTACACCTTAGGCTCTGCTTCTAACTTGGGCCCAAATTGTAAAATGGCCTTATCTATTGGCGATTTCGTTCCAATTCACATTCCAAGTAATATTCGGCATGCTAATTACATTGCCGGTTGCGAAATTGCATTATCTCTTATAGTTTCCGAGATATGGACTATCGATAATTTACAACTTAGGCTCTGCTTCTAACTTGGGCCCAAATTGTAAAATGGTCTTATATATTGGCGATTTCGTCCCAATTCACATTCCAAGTGATATTCGGCATGCTAATTACATTGCCGGTTGCGAAATTGCATTATCTCTTATAGTTTCCGAGATATGGACTATCAATAATTTACACCTTAGGCTCTGCTTTTAACTTGGGCCCAAATTGTAAAATGGTCTTATCTATTGGCGATTTCGTTCCAATTCACATTCCAAGTAATATTCGGCATGCTAATTACATTGCCGGTTGCCAAATTGCATTATCTCTTATAGTTTCCGAGATATGGACTATCGATAATTTACACCTTAGGCTCTGCTTCTAACTTGGGCCCAAATTGTAAAATGGTCTTATCTATTGGCGATTTCGTTCCAATTCACATTCCAAGTAATATTCGGCATGCTAATTACATTGCCGGTTGCCAAATTGCATTATCTCTTATAGTTTCCGAGATATGGACTATCGATAATTTACACCTTAGGCTCTGCTTCTAACTTGGGCCCAAATTGTAAAATGGTCTTCTCTATTGGCGATTTCGTTCCAATTCACATTCCAAGTAATATTCATCATGCTAATTACATTGCCGGTTGCCAAATTGCATTACCTCTTATAGTTTCCGAGATATGGACTATCGATAATTTACACCTTAGGCTCTGCTTCTAACTTGGGCCCAAATTGTAAAATGGTCTTATCTATTGGCGATTTCGTTCCAATTCACATTCCAAGTAATATTCGGCATGCTAATTACATTGCCGGTTGCCAGATTGCATTATCTCTTATAGTTTCCGAGATATGGACTATCGATAATTTACACCTTAGGCTCTGCTTCTAACTTGGGCCCAAATTGTAAAGTGGTCTTCTCTATTGGCGATTTCGTTCCAATTCACATTCCAAGTAATATTCGGCATGTTAATTACATTGCCGGTTGCCAAATTGCATTATCTCTTATAGTTTCCGAGATATGGACTATCAATAATTTACACCTTAGGCTCTGCTTCTAACTTGGGCCCAAATTGTAAAATGGACTTATCTATTGGCGATTTCGTTCCAATTCACATTCCAAGTAATATTCGGCATGCTAATTACATTGCCGGTTGCCAAATTGAATTATCTCTTATAGTTTCCGAGATATGGACTATCGATAATTTACACCTTAGGCTCTGCTTCTAACTTGGGCCCAAATTGTAAAATGGTCTTATCTATTGGCGATTTCGTTCCAATTCACATTCGAAGTAATATTCGGCATGCTAATTACATTGCCGGTTGCGAAATTGCATTATCTCTTATAGTTTCCGAGATATGGACTACCGATAATTTACACCTTAGGCTCTGCTTCTAACTTGGGCCCAAATTGTAAAATGGTCTTATCTATTGGCGATTTCGTTCCAATTCACATTCCAAGTAATATTCGGCATGCTAATTACATTGCCGGTTGCCAAATTGCATTATCTCTTATAGTTTCCGAGATATGGACTATCGATAATTTACACCTTAGGCTCTGCTTCTAACTTGGGCCCAAATTGTAAAATGGTCTTATCTATTGGCGATTTCGTTCCAATTCACATTCCAAGTAATATTCGGCATGTTAATTACATTGCCGGTTGCCAAATTGCATTATCTCTTATAGTTTCCGAGATATGGACTATCAATAATTTACACCTTAGGCTCTGCTTCTAACTTGGGCCCAAATTGTAAAATGGACTTATCTATTGGCGATTTCGTTCCAATTCACATTCCAAGTAATATTCGGCATGCTAATTACATTGCCGGTTGCCAAATTGAATTATCTCTTATAGTTTCCGAGATATGGACTATCGATAATTTACACCTTAGGCTCTGCTTCTAACTTGGGCCCAAATTGTAAAATGGTCTTATCTATTGGCGATTTCGTTCCAATTCACATTCGAAGTAATATTCGGCATGCTAATTACATTGCCGGTTGCCAAATTGCATTATCTCTTATAGTTTCCCAGATATGGACTATCAATAATTTACACCTTAGGCTCTGCTTCTAACTTGGGCCCAAATTGTAAAATGGACTTATCTATTGGCGATTTCGTTCCAATTCACATTCCAAGTAATATTCGGCATGCTAATTACATTGCCGGTTGCCAAATTGAATTATCTCTTATAGTTTCCGAGATATGGACTATCGATAATTTACACCTTAGGCTCTGCTTCTAACTTGGGCCCAAATTGTAAAATGGTCTTATCTATTGGCGATTTCGTTCCAATTCACATTCGAAGTAATATTCGGCATGCTAATTACATTGCCGGTTGCCAAATTGCATTATCTCTTATAGTTTCTGAAATATGGACTACCGATAATTTACACCTTAGGCTCTGCTTCTAACTTGGGCCCAAATTGTAAAATGGTCTTACCTATTGGCGATTTCGTTCCAATTCACATTCCAAGTAATATTCATCATGCTAATTACATTGCCGGTTGCCAAATTGCATTACCTCTTATAGTTTCCGAGATATGGACTATCGATAATTTACACCTTAGGCTCTGCTTCTAACTTGGGCCCAAATTGTAAAATGGTCTTATCTATTGGCGATTTCGTTCCAATTCACATTCCAAGTAATATTCGGCATGCTAATTACATTGCCGGTTGCCAGATTGCATTATCTCTTATAGTTTCCGAGATATGGACTATCGATAATTTACACCTTAGGCTCTGCTTCTAACTTGGGCCCAAATTGTAAAGTGGTCTTCTCTATTGGCGATTTCGTTCCAATTCACATTCCAAGTAATATTCGGCATGTTAATTACATTGCCGGTTGCCAAATTGCATTATCTCTTATAGTTTCCGAGATATGGACTATCAATAATTTACACCTTAGGCTCTGCTTCTAACTTGGGCCCAAATTGTAAAATGGACTTATCTATTGGCGATTTCGTTCCAATTCACATTCCAAGTAATATTCGGCATGCTAATTACATTGCCGGTTGCCAAATTGAATTATCTCTTATAGTTTCCGAGATATGGACTATCGATAATTTACACCTTAGGCTCTGCTTCTAACTTGGGCCCAAATTGTAAAATGGTCTTATCTATTGGCGATTTCGTTCCAATTCACATTCGAAGTAATATTCGGCATGCTAATTACATTGCCGGTTGCGAAATTGCATTATCTCTTATAGTTTCCGAGATATGGACTACCGATAATTTACACCTTAGGCTCTGCTTCTAACTTGGGCCCAAATTGTAAAATGGTCTTATCTATTGGCGATTTCGTTCCAATTCACATTCCAAGTAATATTCGGCATGCTAATTACATTGCCGGTTGCCAAATTGCATTATCTCTTATAGTTTCCGAGATATGGACTATCGATAATTTACACCTTAGGCTCTGCTTCTAACTTGGGCCCAAATTGTAAAATGGTCTTATCTATTGGCGATTTCGTTCCAATTCACATTCCAAGTAATATTCGGCATGTTAATTACATTGCCGGTTGCCAAATTGCATTATCTCTTATAGTTTCCGAGATATGGACTATCAATAATTTACACCTTAGGCTCTGCTTCTAACTTGGGCCCAAATTGTAAAATGGACTTATCTATTGGCGATTTCGTTCCAATTCACATTCCAAGTAATATTCGGCATGCTAATTACATTGCCGGTTGCCAAATTGAATTATCTCTTATAGTTTCCGAGATATGGACTATCGATAATTTACACCTTAGGCTCTGCTTCTAACTTGGGCCCAAATTGTAAAATGGTCTTATCTATTGGCGATTTCGTTCCAATTCACATTCGAAGTAATATTCGGCATGCTAATTACATTGCCGGTTGCCAAATTGCATTATCTCTTATAGTTTCCCAGATATGGACTATCAATAATTTACACCTTAGGCTCTGCTTCTAACTTGGGCCCAAATTGTAAAATGGACTTATCTATTGGCGATTTCGTTCCAATTCACATTCCAAGTAATATTCGGCATGCTAATTACATTGCCGGTTGCCAAATTGAATTATCTCTTATAGTTTCCGAGATATGGACTATCGATAATTTACACCTTAGGCTCTGCTTCTAACTTGGGCCCAAATTGTAAAATGGTCTTATCTATTGGCGATTTCGTTCCAATTCACATTCGAAGTAATATTCGGCATGCTAATTACATTGCCGGTTGCCAAATTGCATTATCTCTTATAGTTTCTGAAATATGGACTACCGATAATTTACACCTTAGGCTCTGCTTCTAACTTGGGCCCAAATTGTAAAATGGTCTTACCTATTGGCGATTTCGTTCCAATTCACATTCCAAGTAATATTCGGCATGCTAATTACATTGCCGGTTGCCAAATTGCATTATCTCTTATAGTTTCCGAGATATGGACTATCGATAATTTACACCTTAGGCTCTGCTTCTAACTTGGGCCCAAATTGTAAAATGGTCTTATCTATTGGCGATTTCGTCCCAATTCACATTCCAAGTGATATTCGGCATGCTAATTACATTGCCGGTTGCGAAATTGCATTATCTCTTATAGTTTCCGAGATATGGACTATCAATAATTTACACCTTAGGCTCTGCTTCTAACTTGGGCCCAAATTGTAAAATGGTCTTATCTATTGGCGATTTCGTTCCAATTCACATTCCAAGTAATATTCGGCATGCTAATTACATTGCCGGTTGCCAAATTGCATTATCTCTTATAGTTTCCGAGATATGGACTATCGATAATTTACACCTTAGGCTCTGCTTCTAACTTGGGCCCAAATTGTAAAATGGTCTTATCTATTGGCGATTTCGTTCCAATTCACATTCCAAGTAATATTCGGCATGCTAATTACATTGCCGGTTGCCAAATTGCATTATCTCTTATAGTTTCCGAGATATGGACTATCGATAATTTACACCTTAGGCTCTGCTTCTAACTTGGGCCCAAATTGTAAAATGGTCTTATCTATTGACGATTTCGTTCCAATTCACATTCCAAGTAATATTCGGCATGCTAATTACATTGCCGGTTGCCAAATTGCATTATCTCTTATAGTTTCCGAGATATGGACTATCGATAATTTACACCTTAGGCTCTGCTTGTAACTTGGGCCCAAATTGTAAAATGGTCTTATCTATTGGCGATTTCGTTCCAATTCACATTCCAAGTATATTCGGCATGCTAATTACATTGCCGGTTGCCAAATTGCATTATCTCTTGTAGTTTCCGAGATATGGACTATCGATAATTTACACCTTAGGCTCTGCTTCTAACTTGGGCCCAAATTGTAAAATGGTATTATCTATTGGCGATTTCGTTCCAATTCACACTCCAAGTTATATTCGGCATACTAATTACATTGCCGGTTGCGAAATTGCATTATCTCTTATAGTTTCCGAGATATGGACTATCAATAATTTACACCTTAGGCTCTGCTTCTAACTTGGGCCCAAATTGTAAAATGGTCTTATCTATTGGCGATTTCGTTCCAATTCACATTCCAAGTAATATTCGGCATGCTAATTACATTGCCGGTTGCCAAATTGCATTATCTCTTATAGTTTCCGAGATATGGACTATCGATAATTTACACCTTAGGCTCTGCTTCTAACTTGGGCCCAAATTGTAAAATGGCCTTATCTATTGGCGATTTCGTTCCAATTCACATTCCAAGTAATATTCGGCATGCTAATTACATTGCCGGTTGCGAAATTGCATTATCTCTTATAGTTTCCGAGATATGGACTATCGATAATTTACACCTTAGGCTCTGCTTCTAACTTGGGCCCAAATTGTAAAATGGTCTTATATATTGGCGATTTCGTCCCAATTCACATTCCAAGTGATATTCGGCATGCTAATTACATTGCCGGTTGCGAAATTGCATTATCTCTTATAGTTTCCGAGATATGGACTATCAATAATTTACACCTTAGGCTCTGCTTTTAACTTGGGCCCAAATTGTAAAATGGTCTTATCTATTGGCGATTTCGTTCCAATTCACATTCCAAGTAATATTCGGCATGCTAATTACATTGCCGGTTGCCAAATTGCATTATCTCTTATAGTTTCCGAGATATGGACTATCGATAATTTACACCTTAGGCTCTGCTTCTAACTTGGGCCCAAATTGTAAAATGGTCTTATCTATAGGCGATTTCGTTCCAATTCACATTCCAAGTAATATTCGGCATGCTAATTACATTGCCGGTTGCCAAATTGCATTATCTCTTATAGTTTCCGAGATATGGACTATCGATAATTTACACCTTAGGCTCTGCTTCTAACTTGGGCCCAAATTGTAAAATGGTCTTCTCTATTGGCGATTTCGTTCCAATTCACATTCCACCTAATATTCATCATGCTAATTACATTGCCGGTTGCCAAATTGCATTACCTCTTATAGTTTCCGAGATATGGACTATCGATAATTTACACCTTAGGCTCTGCTTCTAACTTGGGCCCAAATTGTAAAATGGTCTTATCTATTGGCGATTTCGTTCCAATTCACATTCCAAGTAATATTCGGCATGCTAATTACATTGCCGGTTGCCAAATTGCATTATCTCTTATAGTTTCCGAGATATGGACTATCGATAATTTACACCTTAGGCTCTGCTTCTAACTTGGGCCCAAATTGTAAAGTGGTCTTCTCTATTGGCGATTTCGTTCCAATTCACATTCCAAGTAATATTCGGCATGTTAATTACATTGCCGGTTGCCAAATTGCATTATCTCTTATAGTTTCCGAGATATGGACTATCGATAATTTACACCTTAGGCTCTGCTTCTAACTTGGGCCCAAATTGTAAAATGGTCTTATCTATTGGCGATTTCGTTCCAATTCACATTCGAAGTAATATTCGGCATGCTAATTACATTGCCGGTTGCGAAATTGCATTATCTCTTATAGTTTCCGAGATATGGACTACCGATAATTTACACCTTAGGCTCTGCTTCTAACTTGGGCCCAAATTGTAAAATGGTCTTATCTATTGGCGATTTCGTTCCAATTCACATTCCAAGTAATATTCGGCATGCTAATTACATTGCCGGTTGCCAAATTGCATTATCTCTTATAGTTTCCGAGATATGGACTATCGATAATTTACACCTTAGGCTCTGCTTCTAACTTGGGCCCAAATTGTAAAATGGTCTTATCTATTGGCGATTTCGTTCCAATTCACATTCCAAGTAATATTCGGCATGCTAATTACATTGCCGGTTGCCAAATTGCATTATCTCTTATAGTTTCCGAGATATGGACTATCGATAATTTACACCTTAGGCTCTGCTTCTAACTTGGGCCCAAATTGTAAAATGGTCTTATCTATTGGCGATTTCGTCCCAATTCACATTCCAAGTGATATTCGGCATGCTAATTACATTGCCGGTTGCGAAATTGCATTATCTCTTATAGTTTCCGAGATATGGACTATCAATAATTTACACCTTAGGCTCTGCTTCTAACTTGGGCCCAAATTGTAAAATAGTCTTATCTATTGGCGATTTCGTTCCAATTCACATTCCAAGTAATATTCGGCATGCTAATTACATTGCCGATTGCCAAATTGCATTATCTCTTATAGTTTCCGAGATATGGACTATCGATAATTTACACCTTAGGCTCTGCTTCTAACTTGGGCCCAAATTGTAAAATGGTCTTATCTATTGGCGATTTCGTTCCAATTCACATTCCAAGTAATATTCGGCATGCTAATTACATTGCCGGTTGCCAAATTGCATTATCTCTTATAGTTTCCGAGATATGGACTATCGATAATTTACACCTTAGGCTCTGCTTCTAACTTGGGCCCAAATTGTAAAATGGTCTTATCTATTGACGATTTCGTTCCAATTCACATTCCAAGTAATATTCGGCATGCTAATTACATTGCCGGTTGCCAAATTGCATTATCTCTTATAGTTTCCGAGATATGGACTATCGATAATTTACACCTTAGGCTCTGCTTCTAACTTGGGCCCAAATTGTAAAATGGTCTTATCTATTGGCGATTTTGTTCCAATTCACATTCCAAGTATATTCGGCATGCTAATTACATTGCCGGTTGCCAAATAGCATTATCTCTTGTAGTTTCCGAGATATGGACTATCGATAATTTACACCTTAGGCTCTGCTTCTAACTTGGGCCCAAATTGTAAAATGGTATTATCTATTGGCGATTTCGTTCCAATTCACACTCCAAGTAATATTCGACATACTAATTACATTGCCGGTTGCGAAATTGCATTATCTCTTATAGTTTCCGAGATATGGACTATCAATAATTTACACCTTAGGCTCTGCTTCTAACTTGGGCCCAAATTGTAAAATGGTCTTATCTATTGGCGATTTCGTTCCAATTCACATTCCAAGTAATATTCGGCATGCTAATTACATTGCCGGTTGCCAAATTGCATTATCTCTTATAGTTTCCGAGATATGGACTATCGATAATTTACACCTTAGGCTCTGCCTCTAACTTGGGCCCAAATTGTAAAATGGTCTTATCTATTGGCGATTTCGTTCCAATTCACATTCCAAGTAATATTCGGCATGCTAATTACATTGCCGGTTGCCAAATTGCATTATCTCTTATAGTTTCCGAGATATGGACTATCGATAATTTACACCTTAGGCTCTGCCTCTAACTTGGGCCCAAATTGTAAAATGGTCTTCTCTATTGGCGATTTCGTTCCAATTCACATTCCAAGTAATATTCATCATGCTAATTACATTGCCGGTTGCCAAATTGCATTACCTCTTATAGTTTCCGAGATATGGACTATCGATAATTTACACCTTAGGCTCTGCTTCTAACTTGGGCCCAAATTGTAAAATGGTCTTATCTATTGGCGATTTCGTTCCAATTCACATTCCAAGTAATATTCGGCATGCTAATTACATTGCCGGTTGCCAAATTGCATTATCTCTTATAGTTTCCGAGATATGGACTTTCGATAATTTACACCTTAGGCTCTGCTTCTAACTTGGGCCCAAATTGTAAAGTGGTCTTCTCTATTGGCGATTTCGTTCCAATTCACATTCCAAGTAATATTCGGCATGTTAATTACATTGCCGGTTGCCAAATTGCATTATCTCTTATAGTTTCCGAGATATGGACTATCAATAATTTACACCTTAGGCTCTGCTTCTAACTTGGGCCCAAATTGTAAAATGGACTTATCTATTGGCGATTTCGTTCCAATTCACATTCCAAGTAATATTCGGCATGCTAATTACATTGCCGGTTGCCAAATTGAATTATCTCTTATAGTTTCCGAGATATGGACTATCGATAATTTACACCTTAGGCTCTGCTTCTAACTTGGGCCCAAATTGTAAAATGGTCTTATCTATTGGCGATTTCGTTCCAATTCACATTCGAAGTAATATTCGGCATGCTAATTACATTGCCGGTTGCGAAATTGCATTATCTCTTATAGTTTCCGAGATATGGACTACCGATAATTTACACCTTAGGCTCTGCTTCTAACTTGGGCCCAAATTGTAAAATGGTCTTATCTATTGGCGATTTCGTTCCAATTCACATTCCAAGTAATATTCGGCATGCTAATTACATTGCCGGTTGCCAAATTGCATTATCTCTTATAGTTTCCGAGATATGGACTATCGATAATTTACACCTTAGGCTCTGCTTCTAACTTGGGCCCAAATTGTAAAATGGTCTTATCTATTGGCGATTTCGTTCCAATTCACATTCCAAGTAATATTCGGCATGTTAATTACATTGCCGGTTGCCAAATTGCATTATCTCTTATAGTTTCCGAGATATGGACTATCAATAATTTACACCTTAGGCACTGCTTCTAACTTGGGCCCAAATTGTAAAATGGACTTATCTATTGGCGATTTCGTTCCAATTCACATTCCAAGTAATATTCGGCCTGCTAATTACATTGCCGGTTGCCAAATTGAATTATCTCTTATAGTTTCCGAGATATGGACTATCGATAATTTACACCTTAGGCTCTGCTTCTAACTTGGGCCCAAATTGTAAAATGGTCTTATCTATTGGCGATATCGTTCCAATTCACATTCGAAGTAATATTCGGCATGCTAATTACATTGCCGGTTGCCAAATTGCATTATCTCTTATAGTTTCCGAAATATGGACTACCGATAATTTACACCTTAGGCTCTGCTTCTAACTTGGGCCCAAATTGTAAAATGGTCTTACCTATTGGCGATTTCGTTCCAATTCACATTCCAAGTAATATTCGGCATGCTAATTACATTGCCGGTTGCCAAATTGCATTATCTCTTATAGTTTCCGAGATATGGACTATCGATAATTTACACCTTAGGCTCTGCTTCTAACTTGGGCCCAAATTGTAAAATGGTCTTATCTATTGGCGATTTCGTTCCAATTCACATTCCAAGTAATATTCGGCATGCTAATTACATTGCCGGTTGCCAAATTGCATTATCTCTTATAGTTTCCGAGATATGGACTATCGATAATTTACACCTTAGGCTCTGCTTCTAACTTGGGCCCAAATTGTAAAATGGTCTTATCTATTGGCGATTTCGTCCCAATTCACATTCCAAGTGATATTCGGCATGCTAATTACATTGCCGGTTGCGAAATTGCATTATCTCTTATAGTTTCCGAGATATTTTTTTTTTTTTTTTTTTTTTTTTTTTTTTTTTTTTTTTTTTTTTTTATTATTACTCTTCGTGAGTCCACAATCTGCCCTATTGGCAATAAGTATTTCTTCTGTTTATATTATATATACATGGCATGTAGAAAATCACTTCATTAAGCAATCTTCTGTATAAAATATTATCTTAATTAATTAGTCTTATTCTAATGCTTATTCTAAACTCTACATATGTCCAGTAATCAGATCAGATGGTGTTAAACGTTTTAGTCTACGCACTTCACTATCACGTCGCATATTTAGCTGATTAGCGAGTACATTGGGATGCACTGACACTCTTTCGAAGTACTTCACACAAACACGTTGGATTACACTCGTTATAGGTTCTAGAGGAATATCGCGTTGTATCACTTTATTTGAAATATAGTACGGAGCATCAACAATGGCACGCAACACCTTATTTTGGAACCGTTGAATGATGGATATATTGGATTTGCTAGCGGTACCCCATAGTTGAATTCCATATGTCCAAATGGGCTTGAGTATAGACTCATACAGCAATACCTTGTTATCTAATGATAACTTGGATTTGCGCCCAATGAGCCAATACATTTGATATAATTTTAGTCCTAGTTGTTTCCGTTTAGAGAGTATGTGCTTCTTCCAGGTTAGGCGTCGATCTAAATGCATACCAAGATATTTAACATGGTCTGCTTGGGGGAGTTGGCGATGATTGATATTTACTGGTGGACATGTTCTTCTACGCAGGGTAAACGTTATATGCGTGGATTTTGATTCATTGGCTTTAATGCGCCATGTCTTCAACCATAATTGGATTTGCTCCAGGTGGGTTTGTAGGTTTATTGATGCTGTGACTGGATCTTCATGGGATGCTAAGATTGCTGTATCGTCTGCATATGTTGCCACAGTAGTTATTTTTGTGGTGGGCAGATCAGCCGTATACAGAAGATACAGTACTGGACCCAGTACACTACCTTGCGGAACTCCTGAATATATGGGATTTAATTCGGTATGTTCATCGCCTTGATTTACAATAAAATGTCTGTCAGTGAGATACGATTTTAGTAGCTGATAGTCCGGATGAGGGAGAAGTTTCTTTAGTTTAACCTGCAAGCCCGTATGCCATACTTTGTCAAAAGCCTGAGATATGTCTAGGAAAGCAGCCGAACAATATCTTTTGGCATTTAGGTCAGCGTTTATTTGGTTTACAAGTCTATGCACTTGTTCTATAGTCCCATGCTTATTGCGAAAGCCAAACTGATGTTCTGGAATAATTTTTCTTTTTTCTATTATATAGTTTAGTTTTTTTATGTATAATTTCTCGAAAACTTTCGAGATTATTGGTAATAAACTTATAGGTCGGTAGGAGGTCACATCTTCTGGTATTTTTCCTGGTTTAAGTATCATTAATATTTTAGCTACTTTCCAGATACTAGGGAAGTAATTAATTCGTAGCATAGCATTAAATATATATGTTAATAGTTTTATAGCCTTTTCTGATAGTTCTTTTAAAATTTTGCCAGTAATTAAGTCATAACCAGGAGCTTTTTTAATATTAATCTCTCTCATTATTGTATGTTTAACTTTTTTGACCGTTAATTTCTCGTGCGGTAAATCCATTTGAAATGGCGAATCTAGAAAGCTAGTAATTTTATTTTCGTCATCTTTATGTAGCTGAGACTGGAAAGGTTTAAAAACATTTTTTAAGTGTTTTGAGAAAATGTCGGCCTTCTCTTTATTGCTTCTCGCCCAATTATTTTCGCTTGTTTTAATAGGTGGGTTATGCTGCTGGGATCTCCTAAGCTTTTTTGTTGCTTTCCACAACGAATAGTCTGTAGCCTCAGTTGATGTCAAGTTTTCTAGGTATTCTTGAATGCCTTGGTTCTGTTCGATTTGGATTAGATCTCTCAGCTCTTTTATGGCCCTATTAAATTTTCTTTTATTCTCTTCAGTCCTTTGCTGTTGCCAATTTCGTCGTAACTTTCTTTTTTCTGCTATCTTTTTCTGTATTGTACATGATATATGTGTATTTTTTCTTGGAAATGTTTCAATGTTGGGAGTCGCGGAATATGCTGCCTCCTGTATATTTTTTGTAAGATTTATTGCTGCTATTTCTATATCCATTTCAGTTTGTAACGGTAAGTTTAGAGAGATATTTTGGTCTAAGTTTTCTCTAAATGAGGGCCAGTTAGTTCTATTATTGCACAGAGAAGGGGGTTTATCTTTGATGGTAATTTTTGAAGAAATTGTTACTATTATTGGTGAATGATCAGAAGACAGGTCGAAACATGATTCTGCTTGACACTTTTTTGGATCAATATTTTTTGTAATACAGAAATCTATTGTATCTGGTTTTTTATTTCTGTCTGAAGGCCAATATGTTGGTTCACCAGTAGAGATATGTTGTAAGTTATCTATCCTTATGGCTTTGAGCAGTTCTCTACCTTTTGAGGTTATTATTCTTGAGCCCCACATTAAATGTTTTGCATTATAATCTCCTCCTGCTATAAATCTATTACCTAGCGTACGGAAGAATTCTTGAAATTGTTCTGCCTTGTTGTTATGTTTGGGTGGGCAATAAATCGCAGAAATTGTTAATGGTCCATGGGCTTCCTCTATGGTTATACTGGTGGCTTGCAGGTAGTCTTTGCGGAATTTTTCTTTTTCGAAATGCTTTATATCATCTCGAATTATTATGGCTGTACCTCCATGTGCTTTATCATCAGGGTGATTTGTATGATAAAGCTTATATTTAGGAACTTTCAAATAATTTTTGTCCGTAAAGTGTGTTTCGGAAACCATCATAACGTCAATATTTTGTTCAATTACGAACATTTTTAGTTCCCTGGCATGTTGTTGGAGCCCATTGGCATTCCAGACGGCGATTTTGTAGCTATTGGTTTCAGGCATTAGGCAAGTTTGCTTACGACGGTTGTGAGTAGACCAAGCATCGTACTCATTTGATCCATTAGTTTGGCCATCATATTTTCCAATCTTGAGATGTTGCTAGTTTCAGTAGGTTGAGATATTGTCTCTCGTTTTTGTGCTGAACCATTTTCAACTATTTGGGCATAAGTTATGTCTGGTTGACTTGTTCTGGTGGGTAGTGGTAAATTGGTAGTAGTGGATTGTTTTTGTTGATGCCTTTTTTCCCTTAAGGCAGGATAGAGTTTCTGCTGTAGTTGCTTGTGAACTGCGCAACCCTTGTAGTTCGCTGGATGATTTCCGTTACAGTTGACACATTTCACTTTTTCATCGCGAACTTTACGAGTACAATCTCCTGTCTTATGTTCTCCTGCACATTTTACGCATCTATATGATTTGCGACAGTAAGTCTTTGTGTGCCCGTGCGCTTGACACCTTGTGCATTGTGGTATAATTCTTTTTATATGTGGTGGTTCGCATTTAATAATATTATTTTCCAATTTGGTGATTTCATACACCGCCTTATTGTTTCCATTAGGTTTTATGTCTATATAAAACATAGGCAGAGGTTTTTTTGTCGTGTGATGTCGTATATTGTGAATATTTACGACCTCGTGGCCTTTTTCAGCTAGTGCTACCTTGATGGTGTTAAAGTCCGTCCCGTGATGTAATCCTTTTAGTACGAATTTAAATGTTCTCTCGGATTTTGGCCTGAATGTATGGTATTGGGTGTTTCTTTCATCTAATTCTTTTATAAGAACTTTAAAGTGATCCGCTTCGAACAATTGGATTTTAATTGTTTCATAGCTCACTGTTTTAATTGTATAGTTCGTAGTAATGGTTTTTAATAAATCATGGATGTTTTTTATTATTCCTACCTTATAGACTGTTATTGGTGGTGGTTTGGGAACAACTTTTTCAGGGCTTGGTTGTATGTTCTCTTCAATTTCTTCCGACAGGTTGCTAAAACTGTTTTTTGTCTCTATCGGTTTCTGCAACCAATAGTCACTGATTCTTGTTTGTTTCCTCGCGATTTCTTCTTCTGGACTTCTCAATCGTTTTTTGTTAACGACTGTAGTCCATTCTGATGGTGGAGTTTGCGTTATTGCTGTTTGTTCTAATCTTATATCAAAGTGTGCAGGTGATTTGGTTGAATCGCTATTGTTTGCCATTTTTTAATTTTTAATATTTTATTTAATTTACTTCCAGAGGATAAAAAAAAATTTACAATAAATAAATACATTGTTTATTTCACGCACTTCATTTTTCACTTACGTTATTTTAGCACTAGTTTTTTTACTATAAATAATATAAATGAATTTCAAAAGGACTGTTGTAAAATAAGATGAAATTATTTTAAACACTAATAAAAATGAGATGCAGTCCTTTTGTCTGGTCACGTAAACACGTATTCACTACACTTTAGGTCCACTGAGAGACGGATAGCCGCATCTGTTATGCGTTTTTAACACTCAATTAAATAACCGTAATAAAATACTGGGTTTTTTTAAAGAAAGGTATCTTTTTATAGCTTGGACCGTATTGAAAATACGTCTTCACCCTACGAAGGTTGGAACTGAACTAGTTTCCGAGATATGGACTATCAATAATTTACACCTTAGGCTCTGCTTCTAACTTGGGCCCAAATTGTAAAATGGTCTTATCTATTGGCGATTTCGTTCCAATTCACATTCCAAGTAATATTCGGCATGCTAATTACATTGCCGGTTGCCAAATTGCATTATCTCTTATAGTTTCCGAGATATGGACTATCGATAATTTACACCTTAGGCTCTGCTTCTAACTTGGGCCCAAATTGTAAAATGGTCTTATCTATTGGCGATTTCGTTCCAATTCACATTCCAAGTAATATTCGGCATGCTAATTACATTGCCGGTTGCCAAATTGCATTATCTCTTATAGTTTCCGAGATATGGACAATCGATAATTTACACCTTAGGCTCTGCTTCTAACTTGGGCCCAAATTGTAAAATGGTCTTATCTATTGACGATTTCGTTCCAATTCACATTCCAAGTAATATTCGGCATGCTAATTACATTGCCGGTTGCCAAATTGCATTATCTCTTATAGTTTCCGAGATATGGACTATCGATAATTTACACCTTAGGCTCTGCTTCTAACTTGGGCCCAAATTGTAAAATGGTCTTATCTATTGGCGATTTCGTTCCAATTCACATTCCAAGTATATTCGGCATGCTAATTACATTGCCGGTTGCCAAATTGCATTATCTCTTGTAGTTTCCGAGATATGGACTATCGATAATTTACACCTTAGGCTCTGCTTCTAACTTGGGCCCAAATTGTAAAATGGTATTATCTATTGGCGATTTCGTTCCAATTCACACTCCAAGTTATATTCGGCATACTAATTACATTGCCGGTTGCGAAATTGCATTATCTCTTATAGTTTCCGAGATATGGACTATCAATAATTTACACCTTAGGCTCTGCTTCTAACTTGGGCCCAAATTGTAAAATGGTCTTATCTATTGGCGATTTCGTTCCAATTCACATTCCAAGTAATATTCGGCATGCTAATTACATTGCCGGTTGCCAAATTGCATTATCTCTTATAGTTTCCGAGATATGGACTATCGATAATTTACACCTTAGGCTCTGCTTCTAACTTGGGCCCAAATTGTAAAATGGTCTTATCTATTTTCGATTTCGTTCCAATTCACATTCCAAGTAATATTCGGCATGCTAATTACATTGCCGGTTGCGAAATTGCATTATCTCTTATAGTTTCCGAGATATGGACTATCGATAATTTACACCTTAGGCTCTGCTTCTAACTTGGGCCCAAATTGTAAAATGGCCTTATCTATTGGCGATTTCGTTCCAATTCACATTCCAAGTAATATTCGGCATGCTAATTACATTGCCGGTTGCGAAATTGCATTATCTCTTATAGTTTCCGAGATATGGACTATCGATAATTTACACCTTAGGCTCTGCTTCTAACTTGGGCCCAAATTGTAAAATGGTCTTATATATTGGCGATTTCGTCCCAATTCACATTCCAAGTGATATTCGGCATGCTAATTACATTGCCGGTTGCGAAATTGCATTATCTCTTATAGTTTCCGAGATATGGACTATCAATAATTTACACCTTAGGCTCTGCTTTTAACTTGGGCCCAAATTGTAAAATGGTCTTATCTATTGGCGATTTCGTTCCAATTCACATTCCAAGTAATATTCGGCATGCTAATTACATTGCCGGTTGCCAAATTGCATTATCTCTTATAGTTTCCGAGATATGGACTATCGATAATTTACACCTTAGGCTCTGCTTCTAACTTGGGCCCAAATTGTAAAATGGTCTTATCTATTGGCGATTTCGTTCCAATTCACATTCCAAGTAATATTCGGCAAGCTAATTACATTGCCGGTTGCCAAATTGCATTATCTCTTATAGTTTCCGAGATATGGACTATCGATAATTTACACCTTAGGCTCTGCTTCTAACTTGGGCCCAAATTGTAAAATGGTCTTCTCTATTGGCGATTTCGTTCCAATTCACATTCCAAGTAATATTCATCATGCTAATTACATTGCCGGTTGCCAAATTGCATTACCTCTTATAGTTTCCGAGATATGGACTATCGATAATTTACACCTTAGGCTCTGCTTCTAACTTGGGCCCAAATTGTAAAATGGTCTTATCTATTGGCGATTTCGTTCCAATTCACATTCCAAGTAATATTCGGCATGCTAATTACATTGCCGGTTGCCAAATTGCATTATCTCTTATAGTTTCCGAGATATGGACTATCGATAATTTACACCTTAGGCTCTGCTTCTAACTTGGGCCCAAATTGTAAAATGGTCTTATCTATTGGCGATTTCGTTCCAATTCACATTCGAAGTAATATTCGGCATGCTAATTACATTGCCGGTTGCGAAATTGCATTATCTCTTATAGTTTCCGAGATATGGACTATCAATAATTTACACCTTAGGCTCTGCTTCTAACTTGGGCCCAAATTGTAAAATGGTCTTATCTATTGGCGATTTCGTTCCAATTCACATTCCAAGTAATATTCGGCATGCTAATTACATTGCCGGTTGCCAAATTGCATTATCTCTTATAGTTTCCGAGATATGGACTATCGATAATTTACACCTTAGGCTCTGCTTCTAACTTGGGCCCAAATTGTAAAGTGGTCTTCTCTATTGGCGATTTCGTTCCAATTCACATTCCAAGTAATATTCGGCATGTTAATTACATTGCCGGTTGCCAAATTGCATTATCTCTTATAGTTTCCGAGATATGGACTATCAATAATTTACACCTTAGGCTCTGCTTCTAACTTGGGCCCAAATTGTAAAATGGACTTATCTATTGGCGATTTCGTTCCAATTCACATTCCAAGTAATATTCGGCATGCTAATTACACTGCCGGTTGCCAAATTGAATTATCTCTTATAGTTTCCGAGATATGGACTATCGATAATTTACACCTTAGGCTCTGCTTCTAACTTGGGCCCAAATTGTAAAATGGTCTTATCTATTGGCGATTTCGTTCCAATTCACATTCGAAGTAATATTCGGCATGCTAATTACATTGCCGGTTGCGAAATTGCATTATCTCTTATAGTTTCCGAGATATGGACTACCGATAATTTACACCTTAGGCTCTGCTTCTAACTTGGGCCCAAATTGTAAAATGGTCTTATCTATTGGCGATTTCGTTCCAATTCACATTCCAAGTAATATTCGGCATGCTAATTACATTGCCGGTTGCCAAATTGCATTATCTCTTATAGTTTCCGAGATATGGACTATCGATAATTTACACCTTAGGCTCTGCTTCTAACTTGGGCCCAAATTGTAAAATGGTCTTATCTATTGGCGATTTCGTTGAAATTCACATTCCAAGTAATATTCGGCATGCTAATTACATTGCCGGTTGCCAAATTGCATTATCTCTTATAGTTTCCGAGATATGGACTATCGATAATTTACACCTTAGGCTCTGCTTCTAACTTGGGCCCAAATTGTAAAATGGTCTTATCTATTGGCGATTTCGTCCCAATTCACATTCCAAGTGATATTCGGCATGCTAATTACATTGCCGGTTGCGAAATTGCATTATCTCTTATAGTTTCCGAGATATGGACTATCAATAATTTACACCTTAGGCTCTGCTTCTAACTTGGGCCCAAATTGTAAAATGGTCTTATCTATTGGCGATTTCGTTCCAATTCACATTCCAAGTAATATTCGGCATGCTAATTACATTGCCGGTTGCCAAATTGCATTATCTCTTATAGTTTCCGAGATATGGACTATCGATAATTTACACCTTAGGCTCTGCTTCTAACTTGGGCCCAAATTGTAAAATGGTCTTATCTATTGACGATTTCGTTCCAATTCACATTCCAAGTAATATTCGGCATGCTAATTACATTGCCGGTTGCCAAATTGCATTATCTCTTATAGTTTCCGAGATATGGACTATCGATAATTTACACCTTAGGCTCTGCTTCTAACTTGGGCCCAAATTGTAAAATGGTTTTATCTATTGGCGATTTCGTTCCAATTCACATTCCAAGTATATTCGGCATGCTAATTACATTGCCGGTTGCCAAATTGCATTATCTCTTGTAGTTTCCGAGATATGGACTATCGATAATTTACACCTTAGGCTCTGCTTCTAACTTGGGCCCAAATTGTAAAATGGTATTATCTATTGGCGATTTCGTTCCAATTCACACTCCAAGTAATATTCGACATACTAATTACATTGCCGGTTGCGAAATTGCATTATCTCTTATAGTTTCCGAGATATGGACTATCAATAATTTACACCTTAGGCTCTGCTTCTAACTTGGGCCCAAATTGTAAAATGGTCTTATCTATTGGCGATTTCGTTCCAATTCACATTCCAAGTAATATTCGGCATGCTAATTACATTGCCGGTTGCCAAATTGCATTATCTCTTATAGTTTCCGAGATATGGACTATCGATAATTTACACCTTAGGCTCTGCTTCTAACTTGGGCCCAAATTGTAAAATGGCCTTATCTATTGGCGATTTCGTTCCAATTCACATTCCAAGTAATATTCGGCATGCTAATTACATTGCCGGTTGCGAAATTGCATTATCTCTTATAGTTTCCGAGATATGGACTATCGATAATTTACACCTTAGGCTCTGCTTCTAACTTGGGCCCAAATTGTAAAATGGTCTTATATATTGGCGATTTCGTCCCAATTCACATTCCAAGTGATATTCGGCATGCTAATTACATTGCCGGTTGCGAAATTGCATTATCTCTTATAGTTTCCGAGATATGGACTATCAATAATTTACACCTTAGGCTCTGCTTTTAACTTGGGCCCAAATTGTAAAATGGTCTTATCTATTGGCGATTTCGTTCCAATTCACATTCCAAGTAATATTCGGCATGCTAATTACATTGCCGGTTGCCAAATTGCATTATCTCTTATAGTTTCCGAGATATGGACTATCGATAATTTACACCTTAGGCTCTGCTTCTAACTTGGGCCCAAATTGTAAAATGGTCTTATCTATTGGCGATTTCGTTCCAATTCACATTCCAAGTAATATTCGGCATGCTAATTACATTGCCGGTTGCCAAATTGCATTATCTCTTGTAGTTTCCGAGATATGGACTATCGATAATTTACACCTTAGGCTCTGCTTCTAACTTGGGCCCAAATTGTAAAATGGTCTTATCTATTGGCGATTTCGTTCCAATTCACACTCCAAGTAATATTCGGCATGCTAATTACATTGCCGTTTGCGAAATTGCATTATCTCTTATAGTTTCCGAGATATGGACTATCAATAATTTACACCTTAGGCTCTGCTTCTAACTTGGGCCCAAATTGTAAAATGGTCTTATCTATTGGCGATTTCGTTCCAATTCACATTCCAAGTAATATTCGGCATGCTAATTACATTGCCGGTTGCCAAATTGCATTATCTCTTATAGTTTCCGAGATATGGACTATCGATAATTTACACCTTAGGCTCTGCTTCTAACTTGGGCCCAAATTGTAAAATGGTCTTATCTATTGGCGATTTCGTTCCAATTCACATTCCAAGTAATATTCGGCATGCTAATTACATTGCCGGTTGCCAAATTGCATTATCTCTTATAGTTTCCGAGATATGGACTATCGATAATTTACACCTTAGGCTCTGCTTCTAACTTGGGCCCAAATTGTAAAATGGTCTTATCTATTGGCGATTTCGTCCCAATTCACATTCCAAGTGATATTCGGCATGCTAATTACATTGCCGGTTGCGAAATTGCATTATCTCTTATAGTTTCCGAGATATGGACTATCAATAATTTACACCTTAGGCTCTGCTTCTAACTTGGGCCCAAATTGTAAAATGGTCTTATCTATTGGCGATTTCGTTCCAATTCACATTCCAAGTAATATTCGGCATGCTAATTACATTGCCGGTTGCCAAATTGCATTATCTCTTATAGTTTCCGAGATATGGACTATCGATAATTTACACCTTAGGCTCTGCTTCTAACTTGGGCCCAAATTGTAAAATGGTCTTATCTATTGGCGATTTCGTTCCAATTCACATTCCAAGTAATATTCGGCATGCTAATTACATTGCCGGTTGCCAAATTGCATTATCTCTTATAGTTTCCGAGATATGGACTATCGATAATTTACACCTTAGCCTCTGCTTCTAACTTGGGCCCAAATTGTAAAATGGTCTTATCTATTGGCGTTTTCGTTCCAATTCACATTCCAAGTAATATTCGGCATGCTAATTACATTGCCGATTGCCAAATTGCATTATCTCTTATAGTTTCCGAGATATGGACTATCGATAATTTACACCTTAGGCTCTGCTTCTAACTTGGGCCCAAATTGTAAAATGGTGTTCTCTATTGGCGATTTCGTTCCAATTCACATTCCAAGTAATATTCGGCATGCTAATTACATTGCCGGTTGCCAAATTGCATTATCTCTTATAGTTTCCGAGATATGGACTATCGATAATTTACACCTTAGGCTCTGCTTCTAACTAGGGCCCTAATTGTAAAATGGTCTTCTCTATTGGCGATTTTGTTCCAATTCACATTCCAAGTAATATTCGGCATGCTAATTACATTGCCGGTTGCCAAATTGCATTATCTCTTATATTTTACGAGATATGGACTAACGATAATTTACACCTTAGGCTCTGCTTCTAACTTGGGCCCAAATTGTAAAATGGGCTTATCTATTGGCGATTTCGTTCCAATTCACATTCCAAGTAATATTCGGCATGCTAATTACATTGCCGGTTGCCAAACTGCATTATCTCTTATAGTTTCCGAGATATGGACTATCGGTAATTTACACCTTAGGCTCTGCTTCTAACTTGGGCCCAAATTGTAAAATGGTCTTATCTATTGGCGATTTCGTTCCAATTCACATTCCAAGTAATATCCGGCATGCTAATTACATTGCCGGTTGCCAAATTGCATTATCTCTTATAGTTTCCGAGATATGGACTATCGATAATTTACACCTTAGGCTCTGCTTCTAACTTGGGCCCAAATTGTAAAATGGTCTTATCTATTGGCGATTTCGTTCCAATTCACATTCCAAGTAATATTCGGCATGCTAATTACATTGCCGGTTGCCAAATTGCATTATCTCTTATAGTTTCCGAGATATGGACTATCGATAATTTACACCTTAGGCTCTGCTTCTAACTTGGGCCCAAATTGTAAAATTGTGTTCTCTATTGGCGATTTCGTTCCAATTCACATTCCAAGTAATATTCGGCATGCTAATTACATTGCCGGTTGCCAAACAGCATTATCTCTTATAGTTTCCGAGATATGGACTATCGATAATTTACACCTTAGGCTCTGCTTCTAACTTGGGCCCAAATTGTAAAGTGGTCTTCTCTATTGGCGATTTCGTTCCAATTCACATTCCAAGTAATATTCGGCATGTTAATTACATTGCCGGTTGCCAAATTGCATTATCTCTTATAGTTTCCGAGATATGGACTATCAATAATTTACACCTTAGGCTCTGCTTCTAACTTGGGCCCAAATTGTAAAATGGACTTATCTATTGGCGATTTCGTTCCAATTCACATTCCAAGTAATATTCGGCATGCTAATTACATTGCCGGTTGCCAAATTGAATTATCTCTTATAGTTTCCGAGATATGGACTATCGATAATTTACACCTTAGGCTCTGCTTCTAACTTGGGCCCAAATTGTAAAATGGTCTTATCTATTGGCGATTTCGTTCCAATTCACATTCGAAGTAATATTCGGCATGCTAATTACATTGCCGGTTGCGAAATTGCATTATCTCTTATAGTTTCCGAGATATGGACTACCGATAATTTACACCTTAGGCTCTGCTTCTAACTTGGGCCCAAATTGTAAAATGGTCTTATCTATTGGCGATTTCGTTCCAATTCACATTCCAAGTAATATTCGGCATGCTAATTACATTGCCGGTTGCCAAATTGCATTATCTCTTATAGTTTCCGAGATATGGACTATCGATAATTTACACCTTAGGCTCTGCTTCTAACTTGGGCCCAAATTGTAAAATGGTCTTATCTATTGGCGATTTCGTTCCAATTCACATTCCAAGTAATATTCGGCATGTTAATTACATTGCCGGTTGCCAAATTGCATTATCTCTTATAGTTTCCGAGATATGGACTATCAATAATTTACACCTTAGGCTCTGCTTCTAACTTGGGCCCAAATTGTAAAATGGACTTATCTATTGGCGATTTCGTTCCAATTCACATTCCAAGTAATATTCGGCATGCTAATTACATTGCCGGTTGCCAAATTGAATTATCTCTTATAGTTTCCGAGATATGGACTATCGATAATTTACACCTTAGGCTCTGCTTCTAACTTGGGCCCAAATTGTAAAATGGTCTTATCTATTGGCGATTTCGTTCCAATTCACATTCGAAGTAATATTCGGCATGCTAATTACATTGCCGGTTGCCAAATTGCATTATCTCTTATAGTTTCCCAGATATGGACTATCAATAATTTACACCTTAGGCTCTGCTTCTAACTTGGGCCCAAATTGTAAAATGGACTTATCTATTGGCGATTTCGTTCCAATTCACATTCCAAGTAATATTCGGCATGCTAATTACATTGCCGGTTGCCAAATTGAATTATCTCTTATAGTTTCCGAGATATGGACTATCGATAATTTACACCTTAGGCTCTGCTTCTAACTTGGGCCCAAATTGTAAAATGGTCTTATCTATTGGCGATTTCGTTCCAATTCACATTCCAAGTAATATTCGGCATGTTAATTACATTGCCGGTTGCCAAATTGCATTATCTCTTATAGTTTCCGAGATATGGACTATCAATAATTTACACCTTAGGCTCTGCTTCTAACTTGGGCCCAAATTGTAAAGTGGTCTTCTCTATTGGCGATTTCGTTCCAATTCACATTCCAAGTAATATTCGGCATGCTAATTACATTGCCGGTTGCCAGATTGCATTATCTCTTATAGTTTCCGAGATATGGACTATCGATAATTTACACCTTAGGCTCTGCTTCTAACTTGGGCCCAAATTGTAAAGTGGTCTTCTCTATTGGCGATTTCGTTCCAATTCACATTCCAAGTAATATTCGGCATGTTAATTACATTGCCGGTTGCCAAATTGCATTATCTCTTATAGTTTCCGAGATATGGACTATCAATAATTTACACCTTAGGCTCTGCTTCTAACTTGGGCCCAAATTGTAAAATGGACTTATCTATTGGCGATTTCGTTCCAATTCACATTCCAAGTAATATTCGGCATGCTAATTACATTGCCGGTTGCCAAATTGAATTATCTCTTATAGTTTCCGAGATATGGACTATCGATAATTTACACCTTAGGCTCTGCTTCTAACTTGGGCCCAAATTGTAAAATGGTCTTATCTATTGGCGATTTCGTTCCAATTCACATTCGAAGTAATATTCGGCATGCTAATTACATTGCCGGTTGCGAAATTGCATTATCTCTTATAGTTTCCGAGATATGGACTACCGATAATTTACACCTTAGGCTCTGCTTCTAACTTGGGCCCAAATTGTAAAATGGTCTTATCTATTGGCGATTTCGTTCCAATTCACATTCCAAGTAATATTCGGCATGCTAATTACATTGCCGGTTGCCAAATTGCATTATCTCTTATAGTTTCCGAGATATGGACTATCGATAATTTACACCTTAGGCTCTGCTTCTAACTTGGGCCCAAATTGTAAAATGGTCTTATCTATTGGCGATTTCGTTCCAATTCACATTCCAAGTAATATTCGGCATGTTAATTACATTGCCGGTTGCCAAATTGCATTATCTCTTATAGTTTCCGAGATATGGACTATCAATAATTTACACCTTAGGCTCTGCTTCTAACTTGGGCCCAAATTGTAAAATGGACTTATCTATTGGCGATTTCGTTCCAATTCACATTCCAAGTAATATTCGGCATGCTAATTACATTGCCGGTTGCCAAATTGAATTATCTCTTATAGTTTCCGAGATATGGACTATCGATAATTTACACCTTAGGCTCTGCTTCTAACTTGGGCCCAAATTGTAAAATGGTCTTATCTATTGGCGATTTCGTTCCAATTCACATTCGAAGTAATATTCGGCATGCTAATTACATTGCCGGTTGCCAAATTGCATTATCTCTTATAGTTTCCCAGATATGGACTATCAATAATTTACACCTTAGGCTCTGCTTCTAACTTGGGCCCAAATTGTAAAATGGACTTATCTATTGGCGATTTCGTTCCAATTCACATTCCAAGTAATATTCGGCATGCTAATTACATTGCCGGTTGCCAAATTGAATTATCTCTTATAGTTTCCGAGATATGGACTATCGATAATTTACACCTTAGGCTCTGCTTCTAACTTGGGCCCAAATTGTAAAATGGTCTTATCTATTGGCGATTTCGTTCCAATTCACATTCGAAGTAATATTCGGCATGCTAATTACATTGCCGGTTGCCAAATTGCATTATCTCTTATAGTTTCTGAAATATGGACTACCGATAATTTACACCTTAGGCTCTGCTTCTAACTTGGGCCCAAATTGTAAAATGGTCTTACCTATTGGCGATTTCGTTCCAATTCACATTCCAAGTAATATTCGGCATGCTAATTACATTGCCGGTTGCCAAATTGCATTATCTCTTATAGTTTCCGAGATATGGACTATCGATAATTTACACCTTAGGCTCTGCTTCTAACTTGGGCCCAAATTGTAAAATGGTCTTATCTATTGGCGATTTCGTCCCAATTCACATTCCAAATGATATTCGGCATGCTAATTACATTGCCGGTTGCGAAATTGCATTATCTCTTATAGTTTCCGAGATATGGACTATCAATAATTTACACCTTAGGCTCTGCTTCTAACTTGGGCCCAAATTGTAAAATGGTCTTATCTATTGGCGATTTCGTTCCAATTCACATTCCAAGTAATATTCGGCATGCTAATTACATTGCCGGTTGCCAAATTGCATTATCTCTTATAGTTTCTGAAATATGGACTACCGATAATTTACACCTTAGGCTCTGCTTCTAACTTGGGCCCAAATTGTAAAATGGTCTTACCTATTGGCGATTTCGTTCCAATTCACATTCCAAGTAATATTCGGCATGCTAATTACATTGCCGGTTGCCAAATTGCATTATCTCTTATAGTTTCCGAGATATGGACTATCGATAATTTACACCTTAGGCTCTGCTTCTAACTTGGGCCCAAATTGTAAAATGGTCTTATCTATTGGCGATTTCGTTCCAATTCACATTCGAAGTAATATTCGGCATGCTAATTACATTGCCGGTTGCCAAATTGCATTATCTCTTATAGTTTCCGAAATATGGACTACCGATAATTTACACCTTAGGCTCTGCTTCTAACTTGGGCCCAAATTGTAAAATGGTCTTACCTATTGGCGATTTCGTTCCAATTCACATTCCAAGTAATATTCGGCATGCTAATTACATTGCCGGTTGCCAAATTGCATTATCTCTTATAGTTTCCGAGATATGGACTATCGATAATTTACACCTTAGGCTCTGCTTCTAACTTGGGCCCAAATTGTAAAATGGTCTTATCTATTGGCGATTTCGTTCCAATTCACATTCCAAGTAATATTCGGCATGCTAATTACATTGCCGGTTGCCAAATTGCATTATCTCTTATAGTTTCGAGATATGGACTATCGATAATTTACACCTTAGGCTCTGCTTCTAACTTGGGCCCAAATTGTAAAATGGTCTTATCTATTGGCGATTTCGTCCCAATTCACATTCCAAGTGATATTCGGCATGCTAATTACATTGCCGGTTGCGAAATTGCATTATCTCTTATAGTTTCCGAGATATGGACTATCAATAATTTACACCTTAGGCTCTGCTTCTAACTTGGGCCCAAATTGTAAAATGGTCTTATCTATTGGCGATTTCGTTCCAATTCACATTCCAAGTAATATTCGGCATGCTAATTACATTGCCGGTTGCCAAATTGCATTATCTCTTATAGTTTCCGAGATATGGACTATCGATAATTTACACCTTAGGCTCTGCTTCTAACTTGGGCCCAAATTGTAAAATGGTCTTATCTATTGGCGATTTCGTTCCAATTCACATTCCAAGTAATATTCGGCATGCTAATTACATTGCCGGTTGCCAAATTGCATTATCTCTTATAGTTTCCGAGATATGGACTATCGATAATTTACACCTTAGGCTCTGCTTCTAACTTGGGCCCAAATTGTAAAATGGTCTTATCTATTGACGATTTCGTTCCAATTCACATTCCAAGTAATATTCGGCATGCTAATTACATTGCCGGTTGCCAAATTGCATTATCTCTTATAGTTTCCGAGATATGGACTATCGATAATTTACACCTTAGGCTCTGCTTCTAACTTGGGCCCAAATTGTAAAATGGTCTTATCTATTGGCGATTTCGTTCCAATTCACATTCCAAGTATATTCGGCATGCTAATTACATTGCCGGTTGCCAAATTGCATTATCTCTTGTAGTTTCCGAGATATGGACTATCGATAATTTACACCTTAGGCTCTGCTTCTAACTTGGGCCCAAATTGTAAAATGGTATTATCTATTGGCGATTTCGTTCCAATTCACACTCCAAGTAATATTCGGCATACTAATTACATTGCCGGTTGCGAAATTGCATTATCTCTTATAGTTTCCGAGATATGGACTATCAATAATTTACACCTTAGGCTCTGCTTCTAACTTGGGCCCAAATTGTAAAATGGTCTTATCTATTGGCGATTTCGTTCCAATTCACATTCCAAGTAATATTCGGCATGCTAATTACATTGCCGGTTGCCAAATTGCATTATCTCTTATAGTTTCCGAGATATGGACTATCGATAATTTACACCTTAGGCTCTGCTTCTAACTTGGGCCCAAATTGTAAAATGGCCTTATCTATTGGCGATTTCGTTCCAATTCACATTCCAAGTAATATTCGGCATGCTAATTACATTGCCGGTTGCGAAATTGCATTATCTCTTATAGTTTCCGAGATATGGACTATCGATAATTTACACCTTAGGCTCTGCTTCTAACTTGGGCCCAAATTGTAAAATGGTCTTATATATTGGCGATTTCGTCCCAATTCACATTCCAAGTAATATTCGGCATGCTAATTACATTGCCGGTTGCGAAATTGCATTATCTCTTATAGTTTCCGAGATATGGACTATCAATAATTTACACCTTAGGCTCTGCTTTTAACTTGGGCCCAAATTGTAAAATGGTCTTATCTATTGGCGATTTCGTTCCAATTCACATTCCAAGTAATATTCGGCATGCTAATTACATTGCCGGTTGCCAAATTGCATTATCTCTTATAGTTTCCGAGATATGGACTATCGATAATTTACACCTTAGGCTCTGCTTCTAACTTGGGCCCAAATTGTAAAATGGTCTTATCTATTGGCGATTTCGTTCCAATTCACATTCCAAGTAATATTCGGCATGCTAATTACATTGCCGGTTGCCAAATTGCATTATCTCTTATAGTTTCCGAGATATGGACTATCGATAATTTACACCTTAGGCTCTGCTTCTAACTTGGGCCCAAATTGTAAAATGGTCTTCTCTATTGGCGATTTCGTTCCAATTCACATTCCAAGTAATATTCATCATGCTAATTACATTGCCGGTTGCCAAATTGCATTACCTCTTATAGTTTCCGAGATATGGACTATCGATAATTTACACCTTAGGCTCTGCTTCTAACTTGGGCCCAAATTGTAAAATGGTCTTATCTATTGGCGATTTCGTTCCAATTCACATTCCAAGTAATATTCGGCATGCTAATTACATTGCCGGTTGCCAAATTGCATTATCTCTTATAGTTTCCGAGATATGGACTATCGATAATTTACACCTTAGGCTCTGCTTCTAACTTGGGCCCAAATTGTAAAGTGGTCTTCTCTATTGGCGATTTCGTTCCAATTCACATTCCAAGTAATATTCGGCATGTTAATTACATTGCCGGTTGCCAAATTGCATTATCTCTTATAGTTTCCGAGATATGGACTATCAATAATTTACACCTTAGGCTCTGCTTCTAACTTGGGCCCAAATTGTAAAATGGACTTATCTATTGGCGATTTCGTTCCAATTCACATTCCAAGTAATATTCGGCATGCTAATTACATTGCCGGTTGCCAAATTGAATTATCTCTTATAGTTTCCGAGATATGGACTATCGATAATTTACACCTTAGGCTCTGCTTCTAACTTGGGCCCAAATTGTAAAATGGTCTTATCTATTGGCGATTTCGTTCCAATTCACATTCGAAGTAATATTCGGCATGCTAATTACATTGCCGGTTGCGAAATTGCATTATCTCTTATAGTTTCCGAGATATGGACTACCGATAATTTACACCTTAGGCTCTGCTTCTAACTTGGGCCCAAATTGTAAAATGGTCTTATCTATTGGCGATTTCGTTCCAATTCACATTCCAAGTAATATTCGGCATGCTAATTACATTGCCGGTTGCCAAATTGCATTATCTCTTATAGTTTCCGAGATATGGACTATCGATAATTTACACCTTAGGCTCTGCTTCTAACTTGGGCCCAAATTGTAAAATGGTCTTATCTATTGGCGATTTCGTTCCAATTCACATTCCAAGTAATATTCGGCATGTTAATTACATTGCCGGTTGCCAAATTGCATTATCTCTTATAGTTTCCGAGATATGGACTATCAATAATTTACACCTTAGGCTCTGCTTCTAACTTGGGCCCAAATTGTAAAATGGACTTATCTATTGGCGATTTCGTTCCAATTCACATTCCAAGTAATATTCGGCATGCTAATTACATTGCCGGTTGCCAAATTGAATTATCTCTTATAGTTTCCGAGATATGGACTATCAATAATTTACACCTTAGGCTCTGCTTCTAACTTGGGCCCAAATTGTAAAATGGACTTATCTATTGGCGATTTCGTTCCAATTCACATTCCAAGTAATATTCGGCATGCTAATTACATTGCCGGTTGCCAAATTGCATTATCTCTTATAGTTTCCGAGATATGGACTATCAATAATTTACACCTTAGGCTCTGCTTCTAACTTGGGCCCAAATTGTAAAATGGACTTATCTATTGGCGATTTCGTTCCAATTCACATTCCAAGTAATATTCGGCATGCTAATTACATTGCCGGTTGCCAAATTGCATTATCTCTTATAGTTTCCGAGATATGGACTATCAATAATTTACACCTTAGGCTCTGCTTCTAACTTGGGCCCAAATTGTAAAATGGACTTATCTATTGGCGATTTCGTTCCAATTCACATTCCAAGTAATATTCGGCATGCTAATTACATTGCCGGTTGCCAAATTGAATTATCTCTTATAGTTTCCGAGATATGGACTATCGATAATTTACACCTTAGGCTCTGCTTCTAACTTGGGCCCAAATTGTAAAATGGTCTTATCTATTGGCGATTTCGTTCCAATTCACATTCGAAGTAATATTCGGCATGCTAATTACATTGCCGGTTGCCAAATTGCATTATCTCTTATAGTTTCTGAAATATGGACTACCGATAATTTACACCTTAGGCTCTGCTTCTAACTTGGGCCCAAATTGTAAAATGGTCTTACCTATTGGCGATTTCGTTCCAATTCACATTCCAAGTAATATTCGGCATGCTAATTACATTGCCGGTTGCCAAATTGCATTATCTCTTATAGTTTCCGAGATATGGACTATCGATAATTTACACCTTAGGCTCTGCTTCTAACTTGGGCCCAAATTGTAAAATGGTCTTATCTATTGGCGATTTCGTCCCAATTCACATTCCAAGTGATATTCGGCATGCTAATTACATTGCCGGTTGCGAAATTGCATTATCTCTTATAGTTTCCGAGATATGGACTATCAATAATTTACACCTTAGGCTCTGCTTCTAACTTGGGCCCAAATTGTAAAATGGTCTTATCTATTGGCGATTTCGTTCCAATTCACATTCCAAGTAATATTCGGCATGCTAATTACATTGCCGGTTGCCAAATTGCATTATCTCTTATAGTTTCCGAGATATGGACTATCGATAATTTACACCTTAGGCTCTGCTTCTAACTTGGGCCCAAATTGTAAAATGGTCTTATCTATTGGCGATTTCGTTCCAATTCACATTCCAAGTAATATTCGGCATGCTAATTACATTGCCGGTTGCCAAATTGCATTGTCTCTTATAGTTTCCGAGATATGGACTATCGATAATTTACACCTTAGGCTCTGCTTCTAACTTGGGCCCAAATTGTAAAATGGTCTTATCTATTGACGATTTCGTTCCAATTCACATTCCAAGTAATATTCGGCATGCTAATTACATTGCCGGTTGCCAAATTGCATTATCTCTTATAGTTTCCGAGATATGGACTATCGATAATTTACACCTTAGGCTCTGCTTGTAACTTGGGCCCAAATTGTAAAATGGTCTTATCTATTGGCGATTTCGTTCCAATTCACATTCCAAGTATATTCGGCATGCTAATTACATTGCCGGTTGCCAAATTGCATTATCTCTTGTAGTTTCCGAGATATGGACTATCGATAATTTACACCTTAGGCTCTGCTTCTAACTTGGGCCCAAATTGTAAAATGGTATTATCTATTGGCGATTTCGTTCCAATTCACACTCCAAGTTATATTCGGCATACTAATTACATTGCCGGTTGCGAAATTGCATTATCTCTTATAGTTTCCGAGATATGGACTATCAATAATTTACACCTTAGGCTCTGCTTCTAACTTGGGCCCAAATTGTAAAATGGTCTTATCTATTGGCGATTTCGTTCCAATTCACATTCCAAGTAATATTCGGCATGCTAATTACATTGCCGGTTGCCAAATTGCATTATCTCTTATAGTTTCCGAGATATGGACTATCGATAATTTACACCTTAGGCTCTGCTTCTAACTTGGGCCCAAATTGTAAAATGGCCTTATCTATTGGCGATTTCGTTCCAATTCACATTCCAAGTAATATTCGGCATGCTAATTACATTGCCGGTTGCGAAATTGCATTATCTCTTATAGTTTCCGAGATATGGACTATCGATAATTTACACCTTAGGCTCTGCTTCTAACTTGGGCCCAAATTGTAAAATGGTCTTATATATTGGCGATTTCGTCCCAATTCACATTCCAAGTGATATTCGGCATGCTAATTACATTGCCGGTTGCGAAATTGCATTATCTCTTATAGTTTCCGAGATATGGACTATCAATAATTTACACCTTAGGCTCTGCTTTTAACTTGGGCCCAAATTGTAAAATGGTCTTATCTATTGGCGATTTCGTTCCAATTCACATTCCAAGTAATATTCGGCATGCTAATTACATTGCCGGTTGCCAAATTGCATTATCTCTTATAGTTTCCGAGATATGGACTATCGATAATTTACACCTTAGGCTCTGCTTCTAACTTGGGCCCAAATTGTAAAATGGTCTTATCTATTGGCGATTTCGTTCCAATTCACATTCCAAGTAATATTCGGCATGCTAATTACATTGCCGGTTGCCAAATTGCATTATCTCTTATAGTTTCCGAGATATGGACTATCGATAATTTACACCTTAGGCTCTGCTTCTAACTTGGGCCCAAATTGTAAAATGGTCTTCTCTATTGGCGATTTCGTTCCAATTCACATTCCACGTAATATTCATCATGCTAATTACATTGCCGGTTGCCAAATTGCATTACCTCTTATAGTTTCCGAGATATGGACTATCGATAATTTACACCTTAGGCTCTGCTTCTAACTTGGGCCCAAATTGTAAAATGGTCTTATCTATTGGCGATTTCGTTCCAATTCACATTCCAAGTAATATTCGGCATGCTAATTACATTGCCGGTTGCCAAATTGCATTATCTCTTATAGTTTCCGAGATATGGACTATCGATAATTTACACCTTAGGCTCTGCTTCTAACTTGGGCCCAAATTGTAAAATGGTCTTATCTATTGGCGATTTCGTTCCAATTCACACTCCAAGTAATATTCGGCATACTAATTACATTGCCGGTTGCGAAATTGCATTATCTCTTATAGTTTCCGAGATATGGACTATCAATAATTTACACCTTAGGCTCTGCTTCTAACTTGGGCCCAAATTGTAAAATGGTCTTATCTATTGGCGATTTCGTTCCAATTCACATTCCAAGTATATTCGGCATGCTAATTACATTGCCGGTTGCCAAATTGCATTATCTCTTATAGTTTCCGAGATATGGACTATCGATAATTTACACCTTAGGCTCTGCTTCTAACTTGGGCCCAAATTGTAAAATGGTCTTATCTATTGGCGATTTCGTTCCAATTCACACTCCAAGTAATATTCGGCATACTAATTACATTGCCGGTTGCGAAATTGCATTATCTCTTATAGTTTCCGAGATATGGACTATCAATAATTTACACCTTAGGCTCTGCTTCTAACTTGGGCCCAAATTGTAAAGTGGTCTTCTCTATTGGCGATTTCGTTCCAATTCACATTCCAAGTAATATTTGGCATGTTAATTACATTGCCGGTTGCCAAATTGCATTATCTCTTATAGTTTCCGAGATATGGACTATCAATAATTTACACCTTAGGCTCTGCTTCTAACTTGGGCCCAAATTGTAAAATGGACTTATCTATTGGCGATTTCGTTCCAATTCACATTCCAAGTAATATTCGGCATGCTAATTACATTGCCGGTTGCCAAATTGCATTATCTCTTATAGTTTCCGAGATATGGACTATCGATAATTTACACCTTAGGCTCTGCTTCTAACTTGGGCCCAAATTGTAAAATGGTCTTATCTATTGGCGATTTCGTTCCAATTCACATTCCAAGTATATTCGGCATGCTAATTACATTGCCGGTTGCCAAATTGCATTATCTCTTGTAGTTTCCGAGATATGAACTATCGATAATTTACACCTTAGGCTCTGCTTCTAACTTGGGCCCAAATTGTAAAATGGTATTATCTATTGGCGATTTCGTTCCAATTCACACTCCAAGTAATATTCGGCATACTAATTACATTGCCGGTTGCGAAATTGCATTATCTCTTATAGTTTCCGAGATATGGACTATCAATAATTTACACCTTAGGCTCTGCTTCTAACTTGGGCCCAAATTGTAAAATGGTCTTATCTATTGGCGATTTCGTTCCAATTCACATTCCAAGTAATATTCGGCATGCTAATTACATTGCCGGTTGCCAAATTGCATTATCTCTTATAGTTTCCGAGATATGGACTATCGATAATTTACACCTTAGGCTCTGCTTCTAACTTGGGCCCAAATTGTAAAATGGCCTTATCTATTGGCGATTTCGTTCCAATTCACATTCCAAGTAATATTCGGCATGCTAATTACATTGCCGGTTGCGAAATTGCATTATCTCTTATAGTTTCCGAGATATGGACTATCGATAATTTACAACTTAGGCTCTGCTTCTAACTTGGGCCCAAATTGTAAAATGGTCTTATATATTGGCGATTTCGTCCCAATTCACATTCCAAGTGATATTCGGCATGCTAATTACATTGCCGGTTGCGAAATTGCATTATCTCTTATAGTTTCCGAGATATGGACTATCAATAATTTACACCTTAGGCTCTGCTTTTAACTTGGGCCCAAATTGTAAAATGGTCTTATCTATTGGCGATTTCGTTCCAATTCACATTCCAAGTAATATTCGGCATGCTAATTACATTGCCGGTTGCCAAATTGCATTATCTCTTATAGTTTCCGAGATATGGACTATCGATAATTTACACCTTAGGCTCTGCTTCTAACTTGGGCCCAAATTGTAAAATGGTCTTATCTATTGGCGATTTCGTTCCAATTCACATTCCAAGTAATATTCGGCATGCTAATTACATTGCCGGTTGCCAAATTGCATTATCTCTTATAGTTTCCGAGATATGGACTATCGATAATTTACACCTTAGGCTCTGCTTCTAACTTGGGCCCAAATTATAAAATGGTCTTCTCTATTGGCGATTTCGTTCCAATTCACATTCCAAGTAATATTCATCATGCTAATTACATTGCCGGTTGCCAAATTGCATTACCTCTTATAGTTTCCGAGATATGGACTATCGATAATTTACACCTTAGGCTCTGCTTCTAACTTGGGCCCAAATTGTAAAATGGTCTTATCTATTGGCGATTTCGTTCCAATTCACATTCCAAGTAATATTCGGCATGCTAATTACATTGCCGGTTGCCAGATTGCATTATCTCTTATAGTTTCCGAGATATGGACTATCGATAATTTACACCTTAGGCTCTGCTTCTAACTTGGGCCCAAATTGTAAAGTGGTCTTCTCTATTGGCGATTTCGTTCCAATTCACATTCCAAGTAATATTCGGCATGTTAATTACATTGCCGGTTGCCAAATTGCATTATCTCTTATAGTTTCCGAGATATGGACTATCAATAATTTACACCTTAGGCTCTGCTTCTAACTTGGGCCCAAATTGTAAAATGGACTTATCTATTGGCGATTTCGTTCCAATTCACATTCCAAGTAATATTCGGCATGCTAATTACATTGCCGGTTGCCAAATTGAATTATCTCTTATAGTTTCCGAGATATGGACTATCGATAATTTACACCTTAGGCTCTGCTTCTAACTTGGGCCCAAATTGTAAAATGGTCTTATCTATTGGCGATTTCGTTCCAATTCACATTCGAAGTAATATTCGGCATGCTAATTACATTGCCGGTTGCGAAATTGCATTATCTCTTATAGTTTCCGAGATATGGACTACCGATAATTTACACCTTAGGCTCTGCTTCTAACTTGGGCCCAAATTGTAAAATGGTCTTATCTATTGGCGATTTCGTTCCAATTCACATTCCAAGTAATATTCGGCATGCTAATTACATTGCCGGTTGCCAAATTGCATTATCTCTTATAGTTTCCGAGATATGGACTATCGATAATTTACACCTTAGGCTCTGCTTCTAACTTGGGCCCAAATTGTAAAATGGTCTTATCTATTGGCGATTTCGTTCCAATTCACATTCCAAGTAATATTCGGCATGTTAATTACATTGCCGGTTGCCAAATTGCATTATCTCTTATAGTTTCCGAGATATGGACTATCAATAATTTACACCTTAGGCTCTGCTTCTAACTTGGGCCCAAATTGTAAAATGGACTTATCTATTGGCGATTTCGTTCCAATTCACATTCCAAGTAATATTCGGCATGCTAATTACATTGCCGGTTGCCAAATTGAATTATCTCTTATAGTTTCCGAGATATGGACTATCGATAATTTACACCTTAGGCTCTGCTTCTAACTTGGGCCCAAATTGTAAAATGGTCTTATCTATTGGCGATTTCGTTCCAATTCACATTCGAAGTAATATTCGGCATGCTAATTACATTGCCGGTTGCCAAATTGCATTATCTCTTATAGTTTCCCAGATATGGACTATCAATAATTTACACCTTAGGCTCTGCTTCTAACTTGGGCCCAAATTGTAAAATGGACTTATCTATTGGCGATTTCGTTCCAATTCACATTCCAAGTAATATTCGGCATGCTAATTACATTGCCGGTTGCCAAATTGAATTATCTCTTATAGTTTCCGAGATATGGACTATCGATAATTTACACCTTAGGCTCTGCTTCTAACTTGGGCCCAAATTGTAAAATGGTCTTATCTATTGGCGATTTCGTTCCAATTCACATTCGAAGTAATATTCGGCATGCTAATTACATTGCCGGTTGCCAAATTGCATTATCTCTTATAGTTTCTGAAATATGGACTACCGATAATTTACACCTTAGGCTCTGCTTCTAACTTGGGCCCAAATTGTAAAATGGTCTTACCTATTGGCGATTTCGTTCCAATTCACATTCCAAGTAATATTCGGCATGCTAATTACATTGCCGGTTGCCAAATTGCATTATCTCTTATAGTTTCCGAGATATGGACTATCGATAATTTACACCTTAGGCTCTGCTTCTAACTTGGGCCCAAATTGTAAAATGGTCTTATCTATTGGCGATTTCGTCCCAATTCACATTCCAAGTGATATTCGGCATGCTAATTACATTGCCGGTTGCGAAATTGCATTATCTCTTATAGTTTCCGAGATATGGACTATCAATAATTTACACCTTAGGCTCTGCTTCTAACTTGGGCCCAAATTGTAAAATGGTCTTATCTATTGGCGATTTCGTTCCAATTCACATTCCAAGTAATATTCGGCATGCTAATTACATTGCCGGTTGCCAAATTGCATTATCTCTTATAGTTTCCGAGATATGGACTATCGATAATTTACACCTTAGGCTCTGCTTCTAACTTGGGCCCAAATTGTAAAATGGTCTTATCTATTGGCGATTTCGTTCCAATTCACATTCCAAGTAATATTCGGCATGCTAATTACATTGCCGGTTGCCAAATTGCATTATCTCTTATAGTTTCCGAGATATGGACTATCGATAATTTACACCTTAGGCTCTGCTTCTAACTTGGGCCCAAATTGTAAAATGGTCTTATCTATTGACGATTTCGTTCCAATTCACATTCCAAGTAATATTCGGCATGCTAATTACATTGCCGGTTGCCAAATTGCATTATCTCTTATAGTTTCCGAGATATGGACTATCGATAATTTACACCTTAGGCTCTGCTTGTAACTTGGGCCCAAATTGTAAAATGGTCTTATCTATTGGCGATTTCGTTCCAATTCACATTCCAAGTATATTCGGCATGCTAATTACATTGCCGGTTGCCAAATTGCATTATCTCTTGTAGTTTCCGAGATATGGACTATCGATAATTTACACCTTAGGCTCTGCTTCTAACTTGGGCCCAAATTGTAAAATGGTATTATCTATTGGCGATTTCGTTCCAATTCACACTCCAAGTTATATTCGGCATACTAATTACATTGCCGGTTGCGAAATTGCATTATCTCTTATAGTTTCCGAGATATGGACTATCAATAATTTACACCTTAGGCTCTGCTTCTAACTTGGGCCCAAATTGTAAAATGGTCTTATCTATTGGCGATTTCGTTCCAATTCACATTCCAAGTAATATTCGGCATGCTAATTACATTGCCGGTTGCCAAATTGCATTATCTCTTATAGTTTCCGAGATATGGACTATCGATAATTTACACCTTAGGCTCTGCTTCTAACTTGGGCCCAAATTGTAAAATGGCCTTATCTATTGGCGATTTCGTTCCAATTCACATTCCAAGTAATATTCGGCATGCTAATTACATTGCCGGTTGCGAAATTGCATTATCTCTTATAGTTTCCGAGATATGGACTATCGATAATTTACACCTTAGGCTCTGCTTCTAACTTGGGCCCAAATTGTAAAATGGTCTTATATATTGGCGATTTCGTCCCAATTCACATTCCAAGTGATATTCGGCATGCTAATTACATTGCCGGTTGCGAAATTGCATTATCTCTTATAGTTTCCGAGATATGGACTATCAATAATTTACACCTTAGGCTCTGCTTTTAACTTGGGCCCAAATTGTAAAATGGTCTTATCTATTGGCGATTTCGTTCCAATTCACATTCCAAGTAATATTCGGCATGCTAATTACATTGCCGGTTGCCAAATTGCATTATCTCTTATAGTTTCCGAGATATGGACTATCGATAATTTACACCTTAGGCTCTGCTTCTAACTTGGGCCCAAATTGTAAAATGGTCTTATCTATAGGCGATTTCGTTCCAATTCACATTCCAAGTAATATTCGGCATGCTAATTACATTGCCGGTTGCCAAATTGCATTATCTCCTATAGTTTCCGAGATATGGACTATCGATAATTTACACCTTAGGCTCTGCTTCTAACTTGGGCCCAAATTGTAAAATGGTCTTCTCTATTGGCGATTTCGTTCCAATTCACATTCCACCTAATATTCATCATGCTAATTACATTGCCGGTTGCCAAATTGCATTACCTCTTATAGTTTCCGAGATATGGACTATCGATAATTTACACCTTAGGCTCTGCTTCTAACTTGGGCCCAAATTGTAAAATGGTCTTATCTATTGGCGATTTCGTTCCAATTCACATTCCAAGTAATATTCGGCATGCTAATTACATTGCCGGTTGCCAAATTGCATTATCTCTTATAGTTTCCGAGATATGGACTATCGATAATTTACACCTTAGGCTCTGCTTCTAACTTGGGCCCAAATTGTAAAGTGGTCTTCTCTATTGGCGATTTCGTTCCAATTCACATTCCAAGTAATATTCGGCATGTTAATTACATTGCCGGTTGCCAAATTGCATTATCTCTTATAGTTTCCGAGATATGGACTATCGATAATTTACACCTTAGGCTCTGCTTCTAACTTGGGCCCAAATTGTAAAATGGTCTTATCTATTGGCGATTTCGTTCCAATTCACATTCGAAGTAATATTCGGCATGCTAATTACATTGCCGGTTGCGAAATTGCATTATCTCTTATAGTTTCCGAGATATGGACTACCGATAATTTACACCTTAGGCTCTGCTTCTAACTTGGGCCCAAATTGTAAAATGGTCTTATCTATTGGCGATTTCGTTCCAATTCACATTCCAAGTAATATTCGGCATGCTAATTACATTGCCGGTTGCCAAATTGCATTATCTCTTATAGTTTCCGAGATATGGACTATCGATAATTTACACCTTAGGCTCTGCTTCTAACTTGGGCCCAAATTGTAAAATGGTCTTATCTATCGGCGATTTCGTTCCAATTCACATTCCAAGTAATATTCGGCATGCTAATTACATTGCCGGTTGCCAAATTGCATTATCTCTTATAGTTTCCGAGATATGGACTATCGATAATTTACACCTTAGGCTCTGCTTCTAACTTGGGCCCAAATTGTAAAATGGTCTTATCTATTGGCGATTTCGTCCCAATTCACATTCCAAGTGATATTCGGCATGCTAATTACATTGCCGGTTGCGAAATTGCATTATCTCTTATAGTTTCCGAGATATGGACTATCAATAATTTACACCTTAGGCTCTGCTTCTAACTTGGGCCCAAATTGTAAAATAGTCTTATCTATTGGCGATTTCGTTCCAATTCACATTCCAAGTAATATTCGGCATGCTAATTACGTTGCCGATTGCCAAATTGCATTATCTCTTATAGTTTCCGAGATATGGACTATCGATAATTTACACCTTAGGCTCTGCTTCTAACTTGGGCCCAAATTGTAAAATGGTCTTATCTATTGGCGATTTCGTTCCAATTCACATTCCAAGTAATATTCGGCATGCTAATTACATTGCCGGTTGCCAAATTGCATTATCTCTTATAGTTTCCGAGATATGGACTATCGATAATTTACACCTTAGGCTCTGCTTCTAACTTGGGCCCAAATTGTAAAATGGTCTTATCTATTGACGATTTCGTTCCAATTCACATTCCAAGTAATATTCGGCATGCTAATTACATTGCCGGTTGCCAAATTGCATTATCTCTTATAGTTTCCGAGATATGGACTATCGATAATTTACACCTTAGGCTCTGCTTCTAACTTGGGCCCAAATTGTAAAATGGTCTTATCTATTGGCGATTTTGTTCCAATTCACATTCCAAGTATATTCGGCATGCTAATTACATTGCCGGTTGCCAAATAGCATTATCTCTTGTAGTTTCCGAGATATGGACTATCGATAATTTACACCTTAGGCTCTGCTTCTAACTTGGGCCCAAATTGTAAAATGGTATTATCTATTGGCGATTTCGTTCCAATTCACACTCCAAGTAATATTCGACATACTAATTACATTGCCGGTTGCGAAATTGCATTATCTCTTATAGTTTCCGAGATATGGACTATCAATAATTTACACCTTAGGCTCTGCTTCTAACTTGGGCCCAAATTGTAAAATGGTCTTATCTATTGGCGATTTCGTTCCAATTCACATTCCAAGTAATATTCGGCATGCTAATTACATTGCCGGTTGCCAAATTGCATTATCTCTTATAGTTTCCGAGATATGGACTATCGATAATTTACACCTTAGGCTCTGCCTCTAACTTGGGCCCAAATTGTAAAATGGTCTTATCTATTGGCGATTTCGTTCCAATTCACATTCCAAGTAATATTCGGCATGCTAATTACATTGCCGGTTGCCAAATTGCATTATCTCTTATAGTTTCCGAGATATGGACTATCGATAATTTACACCTTAGGCTCTGCCTCTAACTTGGGCCCAAATTGTAAAATGGTCTTCTCTATTGGCGATTTCGTTCCAATTCACATTCCAAGTAATATTCATCATGCTAATTACATTGCCGGTTGCCAAATTGCATTACCTCTTATAGTTTCCGAGATATGGACTATCGATAATTTACACCTTAGGCTCTGCTTCTAACTTGGGCCCAAATTGTAAAATGGTCTTATCTATTGGCGATTTCGTTCCAATTCACATTCCAAGTAATATTCGGCATGCTAATTACATTGCCGGTTGCCAAATTGCATTATCTCTTATAGTTTCCGAGATATGGACTTTCGATAATTTACACCTTAGGCTCTGCTTCTAACTTGGGCCCAAATTGTAAAGTGGTCTTCTCTATTGGCGATTTCGTTCCAATTCACATTCCAAGTAATATTCGGCATGTTAATTACATTGCCGGTTGCCAAATTGCATTATCTCTTATAGTTTCCGAGATATGGACTATCAATAATTTACACCTTAGGCTCTGCTTCTAACTTGGGCCCAAATTGTAAAATGGACTTATCTATTGGCGATTTCGTTCCAATTCACATTCCAAGTAATATTCGGCATGCTAATTACATTGCCGGTTGCCAAATTGAATTATCTCTTATAGTTTCCGAGATATGGACTATCGATAATTTACACCTTAGGCTCTGCTTCTAACTTGGGCCCAAATTGTAAAATGGTCTTATCTATTGGCGATTTCGTTCCAATTCACATTCGAAGTAATATTCGGCATGCTAATTACATTGCCGGTTGCGAAATTGCATTATCTCTTATAGTTTCCGAGATATGGACTACCGATAATTTACACCTTAGGCTCTGCTTCTAACTTGGGCCCAAATTGTAAAATGGTCTTATCTATTGGCGATTTCGTTCCAATTCACATTCCAAGTAATATTCGGCATGCTAATTACATTGCCGGTTGCCAAATTGCATTATCTCTTATAGTTTCCGAGATATGGACTATCGATAATTTACACCTTAGGCTCTGCTTCTAACTTGGGCCCAAATTGTAAAATGGTCTTATCTATTGGCGATTTCGTTCCAATTCACATTCCAAGTAATATTCGGCATGTTAATTACATTGCCGGTTGCCAAATTGCATTATCTCTTATAGTTTCCGAGATATGGACTATCAATAATTTACACCTTAGGCACTGCTTCTAACTTGGGCCCAAATTGTAAAATGGACTTATCTATTGGCGATTTCGTTCCAATTCACATTCCAAGTAATATTCGGCCTGCTAATTACATTGCCGGTTGCCAAATTGAATTATCTCTTATAGTTTCCGAGATATGGACTATCGATAATTTACACCTTAGGCTCTGCTTCTAACTTGGGCCCAAATTGTAAAATGGTCTTATCTATTGGCGATATCGTTCCAATTCACATTCGAAGTAATATTCGGCATGCTAATTACATTGCCGGTTGCCAAATTGCATTATCTCTTATAGTTTCCGAAATATGGACTACCGATAATTTACACCTTAGGCTCTGCTTCTAACTTGGGCCCAAATTGTAAAATGGTCTTACCTATTGGCGATTTCGTTCCAATTCACATTCCAAGTAATATTCGGCATGCTAATTACATTGCCGGTTGCCAAATTGCATTATCTCTTATAGTTTCCGAGATATGGACTATCGATAATTTACACCTTAGGCTCTGCTTCTAACTTGGGCCCAAATTGTAAAATGGTCTTATCTATTGGCGATTTCGTTCCAATTCACATTCCAAGTAATATTCGGCATGCTAATTACATTGCCGGTTGCCAAATTGCATTATCTCTTATAGTTTCCGAGATATGGACTATCGATAATTTACACCTTAGGCTCTGCTTCTAACTTGGGCCCAAATTGTAAAATGGTCTTATCTATTGGCGATTTCGTCCCAATTCACATTCCAAGTGATATTCGGCATGCTAATTACATTGCCGGTTGCGAAATTGCATTATCTCTTATAGTTTCCGAGATATGGACTATCAATAATTTACACCTTAGGCTCTGCTTCTAACTTGGGCCCAAATTGTAAAATGGTCTTATCTATTGGCGATTTCGTTCCAATTCACATTCCAAGTAATATTCGGCATGCTAATTACATTGCCGGTTGCCAAATTGCATTATCTCTTATAGTTTCCGAGATATGGACTATCGATAATTTACACCTTAGGCTCTGCTTCTAACTTGGGCCCAAATTGTAAAATGGTCTTATCTATTGGCGATTTCGTTCCAATTCACATTCCAAGTAATATTCGGCATGCTAATTACATTGCCGGTTGCCAAATTGCATTATCTCTTATAGTTTCCGAGATATGGACTATCGATAATTTACACCTTAGGCTCTGCTTCTAACTTGGGCCCAAATTGTAAAATGGTCTTATCTATTGACGATTTCGTTCCAATTCACATTCCAAGTAATATTCGGCATGCTAATTACATTGCCGGTTGCCAAATTGCATTATCTCTTATAGTTTCCGAGATATGGACTATCGATAATTTACACCTTAGGCTCTGCTTCTAACTTGGGCCCAAATTGTAAAATGGTCTTATCTATTGGCGATTTCGTTCCAATTCACATTCCAAGTATATTCGGCATGCTAATTACATTGCCGGTTGCCAAATTGCATTATCTCTTGTAGTTTCCGAGATATGGACTATCGATAATTTACACCTTAGGCTCTGCTTCTAACTTGGGCCCAAATTGTAAAATGGTATTATCTATTGGCGATTTCGTTCCAATTCACACTCCAAGTTATATTCGGCATACTAATTACATTGCCGGTTGCGAAATTGCATTATCTCTTATAGTTTCCGAGATATGGACTATCAATAATTTACACCTTAGGCTCTGCTTCTAACTTGGGCCCAAATTGTAAAATGGTCTTATCTATTGGCGATTTCGTTCCAATTCACATTCCAAGTAATATTCGGCATGCTAATTACATTGCCGGTTGCCAAATTGCATTATCTCTTATAGTTTCCGAGATATGGACTATCGATAATTTACACCTTAGGCTCTGCTTCTAACTTGGGCCCAAATTGTAAAATGGCCTTATCTATTTTCGATTTCGTTCCAATTCACATTCCAAGTAATATTCGGCATGCTAATTACATTGCCGGTTGCGAAATTGCATTATCTCTTATAGTTTCCGAGATATGGACTATCGATAATTTACACCTTAGGCTCTGCTTCTAACTTGGGCCCAAATTGTAAAATGGCCTTATCTATTGGCGATTTCGTTCCAATTCACATTCCAAGTAATATTCGGCATGCTAATTACATTGCCGGTTGCGAAATTGCATTATCTCTTATAGTTTCCGAGATATGGACTATCGATAATTTACACCTTAGGCTCTGCTTCTAACTTGGGCCCAAATTGTAAAATGGTCTTATATATTGGCGATTTCGTCCCAATTCACATTCCAAGTGATATTCGGCATGCTAATTACATTGCCGGTTGCGAAATTGCATTATCTCTTATAGTTTCCGAGATATGGACTATCAATAATTTACACCTTAGGCTCTGCTTTTAACTTGGGCCCAAATTGTAAAATGGTCTTATCTATTGGCGATTTCGTTCCAATTCACATTCCAAGTAATATTCGGCATGCTAATTACATTGCCGGTTGCCAAATTGCATTATCTCTTATAGTTTCCGAGATATGGACTATCGATAATTTACACCTTAGGCTCTGCTTCTAACTTGGGCCCAAATTGTAAAATGGTCTTATCTATTGGCGATTTCGTTCCAATTCACATTCCAAGTAATATTCGGCAAGCTAATTACATTGCCGGTTGCCAAATTGCATTATCTCTTATAGTTTCCGAGATATGGACTATCGATAATTTACACCTTAGGCTCTGCTTCTAACTTGGGCCCAAATTGTAAAATGGTCTTCTCTATTGGCGATTTCGTTCCAATTCACATTCCAAGTAATATTCATCATGCTAATTACATTGCCGGTTGCCAAATTGCATTACCTCTTATAGTTTCCGAGATATGGACTATCGATAATTTACACCTTAGGCTCTGCTTCTAACTTGGGCCCAAATTGTAAAATGGTCTTATCTATTGGCGATTTCGTTCCAATTCACATTCCAAGTAATATTCGGCATGCTAATTACATTGCCGGTTGCCAAATTGCATTATCTCTTATAGTTTCCGAGATATGGACTATCGATAATTTACACCTTAGGCTCTGCTTCTAACTTGGGCCCAAATTGTAAAATGGTCTTATCTATTGGCGATTTCGTTCCAATTCACATTCGAAGTAATATTCGGCATGCTAATTACATTGCCGGTTGCGAAATTGCATTATCTCTTATAGTTTCCGAGATATGGACTATCAATAATTTACACCTTAGGCTCTGCTTCTAACTTGGGCCCAAATTGTAAAATGGTCTTATCTATTGGCGATTTCGTTCCAATTCACATTCCAAGTAATATTCGGCATGCTAATTACATTGCCGGTTGCCAAATTGCATTATCTCTTATAGTTTCCGAGATATGGACTATCGATAATTTACACCTTAGGCTCTGCTTCTAACTTGGGCCCAAATTGTAAAGTGGTCTTCTCTATTGGCGATTTCGTTCCAATTCACATTCCAAGTAATATTCGGCATGTTAATTACATTGCCGGTTGCCAAATTGCATTATCTCTTATAGTTTCCGAGATATGGACTATCAATAATTTACACCTTAGGCTCTGCTTCTAACTTGGGCCCAAATTGTAAAATGGACTTATCTATTGGCGATTTCGTTCCAATTCACATTCCAAGTAATATTCGGCATGCTAATTACACTGCCGGTTGCCAAATTGAATTATCTCTTATAGTTTCCGAGATATGGACTATCGATAATTTACACCTTAGGCTCTGCTTCTAACTTGGGCCCAAATTGTAAAATGGTCTTATCTATTGGCGATTTCGTTCCAATTCACATTCGAAGTAATATTCGGCATGCTAATTACATTGCCGGTTGCGAAATTGCATTATCTCTTATAGTTTCCGAGATATGGACTACCGATAATTTACACCTTAGGCTCTGCTTCTAACTTGGGCCCAAATTGTAAAATGGTCTTATCTATTGGCGATTTCGTTCCAATTCACATTCCAAGTAATATTCGGCATGCTAATTACATTGCCGGTTGCCAAATTGCATTATCTCTTATAGTTTCCGAGATATGGACTATCGATAATTTACACCTTAGGCTCTGCTTCTAACTTGGGCCCAAATTGTAAAATGGTCTTATCTATTGGCGATTTCGTTGAAATTCACATTCCAAGTAATATTCGGCATGCTAATTACATTGCCGGTTGCCAAATTGCATTATCTCTTATAGTTTCCGAGATATGGACTATCGAAAATTTACACCTTAGGCTCTGCTTCTAACTTGGGCCCAAATTGTAAAATGGTCTTATCTATTGGCGATTTCGTCCCAATTCACATTCCAAGTGATATTCGGCATGCTAATTACATTGCCGGTTGCGAAATTGCATTATCTCTTATAGTTTCCGAGATATGGACTATCAATAATTTACACCTTAGGCTCTGCTTCTAACTTGGGCCCAAATTGTAAAATGGTCTTATCTATTGGCGATTTCGTTCCAATTCACATTCCAAATAATATTCGGCATGCTAATTACATTGCCGGTTGCCAAATTGCATTATCTCTTATAGTTTCCGAGATATGGACTATCGATAATTTACACCTTAGGCTCTGCTTCTAACTTGGGCCCAAATTGTAAAATGGTCTTATCTATTGGCGATTTCGTTCCAATTCACATTCCAAGTAATATTCGGCATGCTAATTACATTGCCGGTTGCCAAATTGCATTATCTCTTATAGTTTCCGAGATATGGACTATCGATAATTTACACCTTAGGCTCTGCTTCTAACTTGGGCCCAAATTGTAAAATGGTCTTATCTATTGACGATTTCGTTCCAATTCACATTCCAAGTAATATTCGGCATGCTAATTACATTGCCGGTTGCCAAATTGCATTATCTCTTATAGTTTCCGAGATATGGACTATCGATAATTTACACCTTAGGCTCTGCTTCTAACTTGGGCCCAAATTGTAAAATGGTTTTATCTATTGGCGATTTCGTTCCAATTCACATTCCAAGTATATTCGGCATGCTAATTACATTGCCGGTTGCCAAATTGCATTATCTCTTGTAGTTTCCGAGATATGGACTATCGATAATTTACACCTTAGGCTCTGCTTCTAACTTGGGCCCAAATTGTAAAATGGTATTATCTATTGGCGATTTCGTTCCAATTCACACTCCAAGTAATATTCGACATACTAATTACATTGCCGGTTGCGAAATTGCATTATCTCTTATAGTTTCCGAGATATGGACTATCAATAATTTACACCTTAGGCTCTGCTTCTAACTTGGGCCCAAATTGTAAAATGGTCTTATCTATTGGCGATTTCGTTCCAATTCACATTCCAAGTAATATTCGGCATGCTAATTACATTGCCGGTTGCCAAATTGCATTATCTCTTATAGTTTCCGAGATATGGACTATCGATAATTTACACCTTAGGCTCTGCTTCTAACTTGGGCCCAAATTGTAAAATGGCCTTATCTATTGGCGATTTCGTTCCAATTCACATTCCAAGTAATATTCGGCATGCTAATTACATTGCCGGTTGCGAAATTGCATTATCTCTTATAGTTTCCGAGATATGGACTATCGATAATTTACACCTTAGGCTCTGCTTCTAACTTGGGCCCAAATTGTAAAATGGTCTTATATATTGGCGATTTCGTCCCAATTCACATTCCAAGTGATATTCGGCATGCTAATTGCATTGCCGGTTGCGAAATTGCATTATCTCTTATAGTTTCCGAGATATGGACTATCAATAATTTACACCTTAGGCTCTGCTTTTAACTTGGGCCCAAATTGTAAAATGGTCTTATCTATTGGCGATTTCGTTCCAATTCACATTCCAAGTAATATTCGGCATGCTAATTACATTGCCGGTTGCCAAATTGCATTATCTCTTATAGTTTCCGAGATATGGACTATCGATAATTTACACCTTAGGCTCTGCTTCTAACTTGGGCCCAAATTGTAAAATGGTCTTATCTATTGGCGATTTCGTTCCAATTCACATTCCAAGTAATATTCGGCATGCTAATTACATTGCCGGTTGCCAAATTGCATTATCTCTTGTAGTTTCCGAGATATGGACTATCGATAATTTACACCTTAGGCTCTGCTTCTAACTTGGGCCCAAATTGTAAAATGGTCTTATCTATTGGCGATTTCGTTCCAATTCACACTCCAAGTAATATTCGGCATGCTAATTACATTGCCGTTTGCGAAATTGCATTATCTCTTATAGTTTCCGAGATATGGACTATCAATAATTTACACCTTAGGCTCTGCTTCTAACTTGGGCCCAAATTGTAAAATGGTCTTATCTATTGGCGATTTCGTTCCAATTCACATTCCAAGTAATATTCGGCATGCTAATTACATTGCCGGTTGCCAAATTGCATTATCTCTTATAGTTTCCGAGATATGGACTATCGATAATTTACACCTTAGGCTCTGCTTCTAACTTGGGCCCAAATTGTAAAATGGTCTTATCTATTGGCGATTTCGTTCCAATTCACATTCCAAGTAATATTCGGCATGCTAATTACATTGCCGGTTGCCAAATTGCATTATCTCTTATAGTTTCCGAGATATGGACTATCGATAATTTACACCTTAGGCTCTGCTTCTAACTTGGGCCCAAATTGTAAAATGGTCTTATCTATTGGCGATTTCGTCCCAATTCACATTCCAAGTGATATTCGGCATGCTAATTACATTGCCGGTTGCGAAATTGCATTATCTCTTATAGTTTCCGAGATATGGACTATCAATAATTTACACCTTAGGCTCTGCTTCTAACTTGGGCCCAAATTGTAAAATGGTCTTATCTATTGGCGATTTCGTTCCAATTCACATTCCAAGTAATATTCGGCATGCTAATTACATTGCCGGTTGCCAAATTGCATTATCTCTTATAGTTTCCGAGATATGGACTATCGATAATTTACACCTTAGGCTCTGCTTCTAACTTGGGCCCAAATTGTAAAATGGTCTTATCTATTGGCGATTTCGTTCCAATTCACATTCCAAGTAATATTCGGCATGCTAATTACATTGCCGGTTGCCAAATTGCATTATCTCTTATAGTTTCCGAGATATGGACTATCGATAATTTACACCTTAGCCTCTGCTTCTAACTTGGGCCCAAATTGTAAAATGGTCTTATCTATTGGCGTTTTCGTTCCAATTCACATTCCAAGTAATATTCGGCATGCTAATTACATTGCCGATTGCCAAATTGCATTATCTCTTATAGTTTCCGAGATATGGACTATCGATAATTTACACCTTAGGCTCTGCTTCTAACTTGGGCCCAAATTGTAAAATGGTGTTCTCTATTGGCGATTTCGTTCCAATTCACATTCCAAGTAATATTCGGCATGCTAATTACATTGCCGGTTGCCAAATTGCATTATCTCTTATAGTTTCCGAGATATGGACTATCGATAATTTACACCTTAGGCTCTGCTTCTAACTAGGGCCCTAATTGTAAAATGGTCTTCTCTATTGGCGATTTTGTTCCAATTCACATTCCAAGTAATATTCGGCATGCTAATTACATTGCCGGTTGCCAAATTGCATTATCTCTTATATTTTACGAGATATGGACTAACGATAATTTACACCTTAGGCTCTGCTTCTAACTTGGGCCCAAATTGTAAAATCGTCTTATCTATTGGCGATTTCGTTCCAATTCACATTCCAAGTAATATTCGGCATGCTAATTACATTGCCGGTTGCCAAACTGCATTATCTCTTATAGTTTCCGAGATATGGACTATCGGTAATTTACACCTTAGGCTCTGCTTCTAACTTGGGCCCAAATTGTAAAATGGTCTTATCTATTGGCGATTTCGTTCCAATTCACATTCCAAGTAATATCCGGCATGCTAATTACATTGCCGGTTGCCAAATTGCATTATCTCTTATAGTTTCCGAGATATGGACTATCGATAATTTACACCTTAGGCTCTGCTTCTAACTTGGGCCCAAATTGTAAAATGGTCTTATCTATTGGCGATTTCGTTCCAATTCACATTCCAAGTAATATTCGGCATGCTAATTACATTGCCGGTTGCCAAATTGCATTATCTCTTATAGTTTCCGAGATATGGACTATCGATAATTTACACCTTAGGCTCTGCTTCTAACTTGGGCCCAAATTGTAAAATGGCCTTATCTATTGGCGATTTCGTTCCAATTCACATTCCAAGTAATATTCGGCATGCTAATTACATTGCCGGTTGCGAAATTGCATTATCTCTTATAGTTTCCGAGATATGGACTATCGATAATTTACACCTTAGGCTCTGCTTCTAACTTGGGCCCAAATTGTAAAATGGTCTTATATATTGGCGATTTCGTCCCAATTCACATTCCAAGTGATATTCGGCATGCTAATTACATTGCCGGTTGCGAAATTGCATTATCTCTTATAGTTTCCGAGATATGGACTATCAATAATTTACACCTTAGGCTCTGCTTCTAACTTGGGCCCAAATTGTAAAATGGTCTTCTCTATTGGCGATTTCGTTCCAATTCACATTCCAAGTAATATTCGGCATGCTAATTACATTGCCGGTTGCCAAATTGCATTATCTCTTATAGTTTCCGAGATATGGACTATCGATAATTTACACCTTAGGCTCTGCTTCTAACATGGGCCCAAATTGTAAAATGGTCTTATCTATTGGCGATTTCGTTCCAATTCACATTCCAAGTAATATTCGGCATGCTAATTACATTGCCGGTTGCCAAATTGCATTATCTCTTATAGTTTCCGAGATATGGACTATCGATAATTTACATCTTAGGCTCTGCTTCTAACTTGGGCCCAAATTGTAAAATGGTTTTATCTATTGGCGATTTCGTTCCAATTCACATTCCAAGTAATATTCGGCATGCTAATTACATTGCCGGTTGCCAAATTGCATTATCTCTTATAGTTTCCGAGATATGGACTATCGATAATTTACATCTTAGGCTCTGCTTCTAACTTGGGCCCAAATTGTAAAATGGTTTTATCTATTGGCGATTTCGTTCCAATTCACATTCCAAGTAATATTCGGCATGCTAATTACATTGCCGGTTGCCAAATTGCATTATCTCTTATAGTTTCGGAGATATGGACTATCGATAATTTACACCTTAGGCTCTGCTTCTAACTTGGGCCCAAATTGTAAAATGGTCTTCTCTATTGGCGATTTCGTTCCAATTCACATTCCAAGTAATATTCGGCATGCTAATTACATTGCCGGTTGCCAAATTGCATTATCTCTTATAGTTTCCGAGATATGGACTATCGATAATTTACACCTTAGGCTCTGCTTCTAACTTGGGCCCAAATTGTAAAATGGTCTTCTCTATTGGCGATTTCGTTCCAATTCACATTCCAAGTAATATTCGGCATGCTAATTACATTGCCGGTTGCCAAATTGCATTATCTCTTATAGTTTCCGAGATATGGACTATCGATAATTTACACCTTAAGCTCTGCTTCTAACTTGTTCCCAAATTGTAAAATCGTCTTATCTATTGGCGATTTCGTTCCTATTCACAATCCAAGTAATATTCGGCATGCTAATTACATTGCCGGTTGCCAAATTGCATTATCTCTTATTGTTTCCGAGATATGGACTATCGGTAATTTACACCTTAGGCTCTGCTTCTAACTTGGGCCCAAATTGTAAAATGGTCTTAACTATTGGCGATTTCGTTCCAATTCACATTCCAAGTAATATCCGGCATGCTAATTACATTGCCGGTTGCCAAATTGAATTATCTCTTATAGTTTCCGAGATATGGACTATCGATAATTTACACCTTAGGCTCTGCTTCTAACTTGGGCCCAAATTGTAAAATGGTCTTACCTATTGGCGATTTCGTTCCAATTCACATTCCAAGTAATATTCGGCTTGCTAATTACATTGCCGGTTGCCAAATTGCATTATCTCTTATAGTTTCCGAGATATGGACTATCGATAATTTACATCTTAGGCTCTGCTTCTAACTTGGGCCCAAATTGTAAAATCGTCTTATCTATTGGCGATTTCGTTCCAATTCACATTCCAAGTAATATTCGGCATGCTAATTACATTGCCGGTTGCCAAATTGCATTATCTCTTATAGTTTCCGAGATATGGACTATCGATAATTTACATCTTAGGCTCTGCTTCTAACTTGGGCCCAAATTGTAAAGTGGTCTTATCTATTGGCGATTTCGTTCCAATTCACATTCCAAGTAATATTCGGCATGCTAATTACATTGCCGGTTGCCAAATTGCATTATCTCTTATAGTTTCCGAGATATGGACTATCGATAATTTACACCTTAGGCTCTGCTTCTAACTTGGGCCCAAATTGTAAAATGGTCTTATCTATTGGCGATTTCGTCCCAATTCACATTCCAAGTGATATTCGGCATGCTAATTACATTGCCGGTTGCGAAATTGCATTATCTCTTATAGTTTCCGAGATATGGACTATCAATAATTTACACCTTAGGCTCTGCTTCTAACTTGGGCCCAAATTTTAAAATGGCCTTATCTATTGGCGATTTCGTTCCAATTCACATTCTAAGTAATATTCGGCATGCTAATTACATTGCCGGTTGCCAAATTGCATTATCTCTTATAGTTTCCGAGATATGGACTATCGATAATTTACACCTTAGGCTCTGCTTCTAACTTGGGCCCAAATTGTAAAATGGTCTTATCTATTGGCGATTTCGTTCCAATTCACATTCCAAGTAATATTCGGCATGCTAATAACATTGCCATTTGCCAAATTGCATTATCTCTTATAGTTTCCGAGATATGGACTATCGATAATTTACACCTTAGGCTCTGCTTCTAACTTGGGCCCAAATTGTAAAATGGTCTTATCTATTGGCGATTTCGTTCCAATTCACATTCCAAGTAATATTCGGCATGCTAATTACATTGCCGGTTGCCAAATTGCATTATCTCTTATAGTTTCCGAGATATGGAGTATCGATAATTTACACCTTAGGCTCTGCTTCTAACTTGGGCCCAAATTGTAAAATGGCCTTATCTATTGGCGATTTCGTTCCAATTCACATTCCAAGTAATATTCGGCATGCTAATTACATTGCCGGTTGCCAAATTGCATTATCTCTTATAGTTTCCGAGATATGGACTATCGATAATTTACACCTTAGGCTCTGCTTCTAACTTGGGCCCAAATTGTAAAATGGCCTTATCTATTGGCGATTTCGTTCCAATTCACACTCCAAGTAATATTCGGCATGCTAATTACATTGCCGGTTGCGAAATTGCATTATCTCTTATAGTTTCCGAGATATGGACTATCAATAATTTACACCTTAGGCTCTGCTTCTAACTTGGGCCCAAATTGTAAAATGGTCTTATCTATTGGCGATTTCGTTCCAATTCACATTCCAAGTAATATTCGGCATGCTAATTACATTGCCGGTTGCCAAATTGCATTATCTCTTATAGTTTCCGAGATATGGACTATCGATAATTTACACCTTAGGCTTTACTTCTAACTTGGGCCCAAATTGTAAAATGGTCTTATCTATTGGCGATTTCGTTCCAATTCACATTCCAAGTAATATTCGGCATGCTAATTACATTGCCGGTTGCCAAATTGCATTAACTCTTATAGTTTCCGAGATATGGACTATCGATAATTTACACCTTAGGATCTGCTTCTAACTTGGGCCCAAATTGTAAAATGGTCTTATCTATTGGCGATTTCGTTCCAATTCACATTCCAAGTAATATTCGGCATGCTAATTACATTGCCGGTTGCCAAATTGCATTATCTCTTATAGTTTCCGAGATATGGACTATCGATAATTTACACCATAGGCTCTGCTTATAACTTGGGCCCACATTGTAAAATGGTCTTATCTATTGGCGATTTCGTTCCAATTCACATTCCAAGTAATATTCGGCATGCTAATTACATTGCCGGTTGCCAAATTGCATTATCTCTTATAGTTTCCGAGATATGGACTATCGATAATTTACACCTTAGGCTCTGCTTCTAACTTGGGTCCAAATTGTAAAATGGTCTTATCTATTGGCGATTTCGTCCCAATTCACATTCCAAGTGATATTCGGCATGCTAATTACATTGCCGGTTGCGAAATTGCATTATCTCTTATAGTTTCCGAGGTATGGACTATCAATAATTTACACCTTAGGCTCTGCTTCTAACTTGGGCCCAAATTGTAAAATGGTCTTATCTATTGGCGATTTCGTTCCAATTCACATTCCAAGTAATATTCGGCATGCTAATTACATTGCCTGTGCCAAATTGCATTATCTCTTATAGTTTCCGAGATATGGACTATCGATAATTTACACCTTATGCTCTGCTTCTAACTTGGGCCCAAATTGTAAAATGGTCTTATCTATTGGCGATTTCGTTCCAATTCTCATTCCAAGTAATATTCGGCATGCTAATTACATTGCCGGTTGCCAAATTGCATTATCTCTTATAGTTTCCGAGATATGGACTGTCGATAATTTACACCTTAGCCTCTGCTTCTAACTTGGGCCCAAATTGTAAAATGGTCTAATCTATTGGCGTTTTCGTTCCAATTCACATTCCAAGTAATATTCGGCATGCTAATTACATTGCCGGTTGCCAAATTGCATTATCTCTTATAGTTTCCGAGATATGGACTATCAATAATTTACACCTTAGGCTCTGCTTCTAACTTGGGCCCAAATTGTAAAATGGTCTTATCTATTGGCGATTTCGTTCCAATTCACATTCCAAGTAATATTCGGCATGCTAATTACATTGCCGGTTGCCAAATTGCATTATCTCTTATAGTTTCCGAGATATGGACTATCGATAATTTACACCTTAGGCTCTGCTTCTAACTTGGGCCCAAATTGTAAAATGGTCTTATCTATTGGCGATTTCGTTCCAATTCACATTCCAAGTAATATTCGGCATGCTAATTACATTGCCGGTTGCCAAATTGCATTATCTCTTATAGTTTCCGAGATATGGACTATCGATAATTTACACCTTAGGCTCTGCTTCTAACTTGGGCCCAAATTGTAAAATGGTCTTATCTATTGGCGATTTCGTTCCAATTCACATTCCAAGTAATATTCGGCATGCTAATTACATTGCCGGTTGCCAAATTGCATTATCTCTTATAGTTTCCGAGATATGGACTATCGATAATTTACACCTTAGGCTTTACTTCTAACTTGGGCCCAAATTGTAAAATGGTCTTATCTATTGGCGATTTCGTTCCAATTCACATTCCAAGTAATATTCGGCATGCTAATTACATTGCCGGTTGCCAAATTGCATTAACTCTTATAGTTTCCGAGATATGGACTATCGATAATTTACACCTTAGGCTCTGCTTCTAACTTGGGCCCAAATTGTAAAATGGTCTTATCTATTGGCGATTTCGTCCCAATTCACATTCCAAGTGATATTCGGCATGCTAATTACATTGCCGGTTGCGAAATTGCATTATCTCTTATAGTTTCCGAGGTATGGACTATCAATAATTTACACCTTAGGCTCTGCTTCTAACTTGGGCCCAAATTGTAAAATGGTCTTATCTATTGGCGATTTCGTTCCAATTCACATTCCAAGTAATATTCGGCATGCTAATTACATTGCCGGTTGCCAAATTGCATTATCTCTTATAGTTTCCGAGATATGGACTATCGATAATTTACACCTTAGGCTCTGCTTCTAACTTGGGCCCAAATTGTAAAATGGTCTTATCTATTGGCGATTTCGTTCCAATTCTCATTCCAAGTAATATTCGGCATGCTAATTACATTGCCGGTTGCCAAATTGCATTATCTCTTATAGTTTCCGAGATATGGACTATCGATAATTTACACCTTAGCCTCTGCTTCTAACTTGGGCCCAAATTGTAAAATGGTCTAATCTATTGGCGTTTTCGTTCCAATTCACATTCCAAGTAATATTCGGCATGCTAATTACATTGCCGGTTGCCAAATTGCATTATCTCTTATAGTTTCCGAGATATGGACTATCTATAATTTACACCTTAGGCTCTGCTTCTAACTTGGGCCCAAATTGTAAAATGGTCTTCTCTATTGGCGATTTCGTTCCAATTTACATTCCAAGTAATATTCGGCATGCTAATTACATTGCCGGTTCCCAAATTGCATTATCTCTTATAGTTTCCGAGATATGGACTATCGATAATTTACACCTTAGGCTCTGCTTCTAACTTGGGCCCAAATTGTAAAATCGTCTTATCTATTGGCGATTTCGTTCCAATTCACATTCCAAGTAATATTCGGCATGCTAATTACATTGCCGGTTGCCAAACTGCATTATCTCTTATAGTTTCCGAGATATGGACTATCGGTAATTTACACCTTAGGCTCTGCTTCTAACTTGGGCCCAAATTGTAAAATGGTCTTATCTATTGGCGATTTCGTTCCAATTCACATTCCAAGTAATATTCGGCATGCTAATTACATTGCCGGTTGCCAAATTGCATTATCTCTTATAGTTTCCGAGATATGGACTATCGATAATTTACACCTTAGGCTCTGCTTCTAACTTGGGCCAAAATTGTAAAATGGTCTTATCTATTGGCGATTTCGTCCCAATTCACATTCCAAGTGATATTCGGCATGCTAATTACATTGCCGGTTGCCAAATTGCGTTATCTCTTATAGTTTCCGAGATATGGACTATCGATAATTTACACCTTAGGCTCTGCTTCTAACTTGGGCCCAAATTGTAAAATGGTCTTCTCTATTGGCGATTTCGTTCCAATTCACATTCCAAGTAATATTCGGCATGCTAATTGCATTGCCGGTTGCCAAATTGCATTATCTCTTATAGTTTCCGAGATATGGACTATCGATAATTTACACCTTAGGCTCTGCTTCTAACTTGGGCCCTAATTGTAAAATGGTCTTCTCTATTGGCGATTTTGTTCCAATTCACATTCCAAGTAATATTCGGCATGCTAATTACATTGCCGGTTGCCAAATTGCATTATCTCTTATATTTTCCGAGATATGGACTATCGATAATTTACACCTTAGGCTCTGCTTCTAACTTGGGCCCAAATTATAAAATCGTCTTATCTATTGGCGATTTCGTTCCAATTCACATTCCAAGTAATATTCGGCATGCTAATTACATTGCCGGTTGCCAAACTGCATTATCTCTTATAGTTCCCGAGATATGGACTATCGGTAATTTACACCTTAGGCTCTGCTTCTAACTTGGGCCCAAATTGTAAAATGGTCTTATCTATTGGCGATTTCGTTCCAATTCACAATCCAAGTAATATCCGGCATGCTAATTACATTGCCGGTTGCCAAATTGAATTATCTCTTATAGTTTCCGAGATATGGACTATCGATAATTTACACCTTAGGCTCTGCTTCTAACTTGGGCCCAAATTGTAAAATGGTCTTACCTATTGGCGATTTCGTTCCAATTCACATTCCAAGTAATATTCGGCATGCTAATTACATTGCCGGTTGCCAAATTGCATTATCTCTTATAGTTTCCGAGATATGGACTATCGATAATTTACACCTTAGGCTCTGCTTCTAACTTGGGCCAAAATTGTAAAATGGTCTTATCTATTGGCGATTTCGTCCCAATTCACATTCCAAGTGATATTCGGCATGCTAATTACATTGCCGGTTGCGAAATTGCATTATCTCTTATAGTTTCCGAGATATGGACTATCAATAATTTACACCTTAGTCTCTGCTTCTAACTTGGGCCCAAATTGTAAAATGGTCTTATCTATTGGCGATTTCGTTCCAATTCACATTCCAAGTAATATTCGGCATGCTAATTACATTGCCGGTTGCCAAATTGCATTATCTCTTATAGTTTCCGAGATATGCACTATCGATAATTTACACCTTAGGCTCTGCTTCTAACTTGGGCCCAAATTGTAAAATGGTCTTATCTATTGGCGATTTCGTTCCAATTCACATTCCAAGTAATATTCGGCATGCTAATTACATTGCCGGTTGCCAAATTGCATTATCTCTTATAGTTTCCGAGATATGGACTATCGATAATTTACACCTTAGGCTCTGCTTCTAACTTGGGCCCAAATTGTAAAATGGTCTTATCTATTGGCGATTTCGTTCCAATTCACATTCCAAGTAATATTCGGCATGCTAATTACATTGCCGGTTGCCAAATTGCATTATCTCTTATAGTTTCCGAGATATGGACTATCGATAATTTACACCTTAGGCTCTGCTTCTAACTTGGGCCCAAATTGTAAAATGGTCTTATCTATTGGCGTTTTCGTTCCAATTCACATTCCAAGTAATATTCGGCATGCTAATTACATTGCCGGTTGCCAAATTGCATTATCTCTTATAGTTTCCGAGATATGGACTATCGATAATTTTCACCTTAGGCTCTGCTTCTAACTTGGGCCCAAATTGTAAAATGGTCTTCTCTATTAGCGATTTCGTTCCAATTCACATTCCAAGTAATATTCGGCATGCTAATTACATTGCCGGTTGCCAAATTGCATTATCTCTTATAGTTTCCGAGATATGGACTATCGATAATTTACACCTTAGGCTCTGCTTCTAACTTGGGCCCAAATTGTAAAATGGTCTTATCTATTGGCGATTTCGTTCCAATTCACATTCCAAGTAATATTCGGCATGCTAATTACATTGCCGGTTGCCAAATTGCATTATCTCTTATAGTTTCCGAGATATGGACTATCGGTAATTTACACCTTAGGCTCTGCTTCTAACTTGGGCCCAAATTGTAAAATGGTCTTAACTATTGGCGATTTCGTTCCAATTCACATTCCAAGTAATATCCGGCATGCTAATTACATTGCCGGTTGCCAAATTGAATTATCTCTTATAGTTTCCGAGATATGGACTATCGGTAATTTACACCTTAGGCTCTGCTTCTAACTTGGGCCCAAATTGTAAAATGGTCTTAACTATTGGCGATTTCGTTCCAATTCACATTCCAAGTAATATCCGGCATGCTAATTACATTGCCGGTTGCCAAATTGAATTATCTCTTATAGTTTCCGAGATATGGACTATCGATAATTTACACCTTAGGCTCTGCTTCTAACTTGGGCCCAAATTGTAAAATGGTCTTACCTATTGGCGATTTCGTTCCAATTCACATTCCAAGTAATATTCGGCTTGCTAATTACATTGCCGGTTGCCAAATTGCATTATCTCTTATAGTTTCCGAGATATGGACTATCGATAATTTACATCTTAGGCTCTGCTTCTAACTTGGGCCCAAATTGTAAAATGGTCTTATCTATTGGCGATTTCGTTCCAATTCACATTTCAAGTAATATTCGGCATGCTAATTACATTGCCGGTTGCCAAATTGCATTATCTCTTATAGTTTCCGAGATATGGACTATCGATAATTTACACCATAGGCTCTGCTTATAACTTGGGCCCACATTGTAAAATGGTCTTATCTATTGGGATTTCGTTCCAATTCACATTCCAAGTAATATTCGGCATGCTAATTACATTGCCGGTTGCCAAATTGCATTATCTCTTATAGTTTCCGAGATATGGACTATCGATAATTTACACCTTAGGCTCTGCTTCTAACTTGGGCCCAAATTGTAAAATGGTCTTATCTATTGGCGATTTCGTCCCAATTCACATTCCAAGTGATATTCGGCATGCTAATTACATTGCCGGTTGCGAAATTGCATTATCTCTTATAGTTTCCGAGGTATGGACTATCAATAATTTACACCTTAGGCTCTGCTTCTAACTTGGGCCCAAATTGTAAAATGGTCTTATCTATTGGCGATTTCGTTCCAATTCACATTCCAAGTAATATTCGGCATGCTAATTACATTGCCGGTTGCCAAATTGCATTATCTCTTATAGTTTCCGAGATATGGACTATCGATAATTTACACCTTAGGCTCTGCTTCTAACTTGGGCCCAAATTGTAAAATGGTCTTATCTATTGGCGATTTCGTTCCAATTCTCATTCCAAGTAATATTCGGCATGCTAATTACATTGCCGGTTGCCAAATTGCATTATCTCTTATAGTTTCCGAGATATGGACTATCGATAATTTACACCTTAGCCTCTGCTTCTAACTTGGGCCCAAATTGTAAAATGGTCTAATCTATTGGCGTTTTCGTTCCAATTCACATTCCAAGTAATATTCGGCATGCTAATTACATTGCCGGTTGCCAAATTGCATTATCTCTTATAGTTTCCGAGATATGGACTATCTATAATTTACACCTTAGGCTCTGCTTCTAACTTGGGCCCAAATTGTAAAATGGTCTTCTCTATTGGCGATTTCGTTCCAATTTACATTCCAAGTAATATTCGGCATGCTAATTACATTGCCGGTTCCCAAATTGCATTATCTCTTATAGTTTCCGAGATATGGACTATCGATAATTTACACCTTAGGCTCTGCTTCTAACTTGGGCCCAAATTGTAAAATCGTCTTATCTATTGGCGATTTCGTTCCAATTCACATTCCAAGTAATATTCGGCATGCTAATTACATTGCCGGTTGCCAAACTGCATTATCTCTTATAGTTTCCGAGATATGGACTATCGGTAATTTACACCTTAGGCTCTGCTTCTAACTTGGGCCCAAATTGTAAAATGGTCTTATCTATTGGCGATTTCGTTCCAATTCACATTCCAAGTAATATTCGGCATGCTAATTACATTGCCGGTTGCCAAATTGCATTATCTCTTATAGTTTCCGAGATATGGACTATCGATAATTTACACCTTAGGCTCTGCTTCTAACTTGGGCCAAAATTGTAAAATGGTCTTATCTATTGGCGATTTCGTCCCAATTCACATTCCAAGTGATATTCGGCATGCTAATTACATTGCCGGTTGCCAAATTGCATTATCTCTTATAGTTTCCGAGATATGGACTATCGATAATTTACACCTTAGGCTCTGCTTCTAACTTGGGCCCAAATTGTAAAATGGTCTTCTCTATTGGCGATTTCGTTCCAATTCACATTCCAAGTAATATTCGGCATGCTAATTGCATTGCCGGTTGCCAAATTGCATTATCTCTTATAGTTTCCGAGATATGGACTATCGATAATTTACACCTTAGGCTCTGCTTCTAACTTGGGCCCTAATTGTAAAATGGTCTTCTCTATTGGCGATTTTGTTCCAATTCACATTCCAAGTAATATTCGGCATGCTAATTACATTGCCGGTTGCCAAATTGCATTATCTCTTATATTTTCCGAGATATGGACTATCGATAATTTACACCTTAGGCTCTGCTTCTAACTTGGGCCCAAATTATAAAATCGTCTTATCTATTGGCGATTTCGTTCCAATTCACATTCCAAGTAATATTCGGCATGCTAATTACATTGCCGGTTGCCAAACTGCATTATCTCTTATAGTTCCCGAGATATGGACTATCGGTAATTTACACCTTAGGCTCTGCTTCTAACTTGGGCCCAAATTGTAAAATGGTCTTATCTATTGGCGATTTCGTTCCAATTCACAATCCAAGTAATATCCGGCATGCTAATTACATTGCCGGTTGCCAAATTGAATTATCTCTTATAGTTTCCGAGATATGGACTATCGATAATTTACACCTTAGGCTCTGCTTCTAACTTGGGCCCAAATTGTAAAATGGTCTTACCTATTGGCGATTTCGTTCCAATTCACATTCCAAGTAATATTCGGCATGCTAATTACATTGCCGGTTGCCAAATTGCATTATCTCTTATAGTTTCCGAGATATGGACTATCGATAATTTACACCTTAGGCTCTGCTTCTAACTTGGGCCAAAATTGTAAAATGGTCTTATCTATTGGCGATTTCGTCCCAATTCACATTCCAAGTGATATTCGGCATGCTAATTACATTGCCGGTTGCGAAATTGCATTATCTCTTATAGTTTCCGAGATATGGACTATCAATAATTTACACCTTAGTCTCTGCTTCTAACTTGGGCCCAAATTGTAAAATGGTCTTATCTATTGGCGATTTCGTTCCAATTCACATTCCAAGTAATATTCGGCATGCTAATTACATTGCCGGTTGCCAAATTGCATTATCTCTTATAGTTTCCGAGATATGCACTATCGATAATTTACACCTTAGGCTCTGCTTCTAACTTGGGCCCAAATTGTAAAATGGTCTTATCTATTGGCGATTTCGTTCCAATTCACATTCCAAGTAATATTCGGCATGCTAATTACATTGCCGGTTGCCAAATTGCATTATCTCTTATAGTTTCCGAGATATGGACTATCGATAATTTACACCTTAGGCTCTGCTTCTAACTTGGGCCCAAATTGTAAAATGGTCTTATCTATTGGCGATTTCGTTCCAATTCACATTCCAAGTAATATTCGGCATGCTAATTACATTGCCGGTTGCCAAATTGCATTATCTCTTATAGTTTCAGAGATATGGACTATCGATAATTTACACCTTAGGCTCTGCTTCTAACTTGGGCCCAAATTGTAAAATGGTCTTATCTATTGGCGTTTTCGTTCCAATTCACATTCCAAGTAATATTCGGCATGCTAATTACATTGCCGGTTGCCAAATTGCATTATCTCTTATAGTTTCCGAGATATGGACTATCGATAATTTACACCTTAGGCTCTGCTTCTAACTTGGGCCCAAATTGTAAAATGGTCTTCTCTATTAGCGATTTCGTTCCAATTCACATTCCAAGTAATATTCGGCATGCTAATTACATTGCCGGTTGCCAAATTGCATTATCTCTTATAGTTTCCGAGATATGGACTATCGATAATTTACACCTTAGGCTCTGCTTCTAACTTGGGCCCAAATTGTAAAATGGTCTTATCTATTGGCGATTTCGTTCCAATTCACATTCCAAGTAATATTCGGCATGCTAATTACATTGCCGGTTGCCAAATTGCATTATCTCTTATAGTTTCCGAGATATGGACTATCGGTAATTTACACCTTAGGCTCTGCTTCTAACTTGGGCCCAAATTGTAAAATGGTCTTAACTATTGGCGATTTCGTTCCAATTCACATTCCAAGTAATATCCGGCATGCTAATTACATTGCCGGTTGCCAAATTGAATTATCTCTTATAGTTTCCGAGATATGGACTATCGGTAATTTACACCTTAGGCTCTGCTTCTAACTTGGGCCCAAATTGTAAAATGGTCTTAACTATTGGCGATTTCGTTCCAATTCACATTCCAAGTAATATCCGGCATGCTAATTACATTGCCGGTTGCCAAATTGAATTATCTCTTATAGTTTCCGAGATATGGACTATCGATAATTTACACCTTAGGCTCTGCTTCTAACTTGGGCCCAAATTGTAAAATGGTCTTACCTATTGGCGATTTCGTTCCAATTCACATTCCAAGTAATATTCGGCTTGCTAATTACATTGCCGGTTGCCAAATTGCATTATCTCTTATAGTTTCCGAGATATGGACTATCGATAATTTACATCTTAGGCTCTGCTTCTAACTTGGGCCCAAATTGTAAAATCGTCTTATCTATTGGCGATTTCGTTCCAATTCACATTCCAAGTAATATTCGGCATGCTAATTACATTGCCGGTTGCCAAATTGCATTATCTCTTATAGTTTCCGAGATATGGACTATCGATAATTTACATCTTAGGCTCTGCTTCTAACTTGGGCCCAAATTGTAAAATGGTCTTATCTATTGGCGATTTCGTTCCAATTCACATTCCAAGTAATATTCGGCATGCTAATTACATTGCCGGTTGCCAAATTGCATTATCTCTTATAGTTTCCGAGATATGGACTATCGATAATTTACACCTTAGGCTCTGCTTCTAACTTGGGCCCAAATTGTAAAATGGTCTTATCTATTGGCGATTTCGTCCCAATTCACATTCCAAGTGATATTCGGCATGCTAATTACATTGCCGGTTGCGAAATTGCATTATCTCTTATAGTTTCCGAGATATGGACTATCAATAATTTACACCTTAGGCTCTGCTTCTAACTTGGGCCCAAATTTTAAAATGGCCTTATCTATTGGCGATTTCGTTCCAATTCACATTCCAAGTAATATTCGGCATGCTAATTACATTGCCGGTTGCCAAATTGCATTATCTCTTATAGTTTCCGAGATATGGACTATCGATAATTTACACCTTAGGCTCTGCTTCTAACTTGGGCCCAAATTGTAAAATGGTCTTATCTATTGGCGATTTCGTTCCAATTCACATTCCAAGTAATATTCGGCATGCTAATTACATTGCCGGTTGCCAAATTGCATTATCTCTTATTGCTTCCGAGATATGGACTATCAATAATTTACACCTTAGGCTCTGCTTCTAACTTGGGCCCAAATTGTAAAATGGTCTTATCTATTGGCAATTTCGTTCCAATTCACATTCCAAGTAATATTCGGCATGCTAATTACATTGCCGGTTGCCAAATTGCATTATCCCTTATAGTTTCCGAGATATGGACTATCGGTAATTTACACCTTAGACTCTGCTTCTAACTTGGGCCCAAATTGTAAAATGGTCTTAACTATTGGCGATTTCGTTCCAATTCACATTCCAAGTAATATCCGGCATGCTAATTACATTGCCGGTTGCCAAATTGAATTATCTCTTATAGTTTCCGAGATATGGACTATCGGTAATTTACACCTTAGGCTCTGCTTCTAACTTGGGCCCAAATTGTAAAATGGTCTTAACTATTGGCGATTTCGTTCCAATTCACATTCCAAGTAATATCCGGCATGCTAATTACATTGCCGGTTGCCAAATTGAATTATCTCTTATAGTTTCCGAGATATGGACTATCGATAATTTACACCTTAGGCTCTGCTTCTAACTTGGGCCCAAATTGTAAAATGGTCTTACCTATTGGCGATTTCGTTCCAATTCACATTCCAAGTAATATTCGGCTTGCTAATTACATTGCCGGTTGCCAAATTGCATTATCTCTTATAGTTTCCGAGATATGGACTATCGATAATTTACATCTTAGGCTCTGCTTCTAACTTGGGCCCAAATTGTAAAATCGTCTTATCTATTGGCGATTTCGTTCCAATTCACATTCCAAGTAATATTCGGCATGCTAATTACATTGCCGGTTGCCAAATTGCATTATCTCTTATAGTTTCCGAGATATGGACTATCGATAATTTACATCTTAGGCTCTGCTTCTAACTTGGGCCCAAATTGTAAAATGGTCTTATCTATTGGCGATTTCGTTCCAATTCACATTCCAAGTAATATTCGGCATGCTAATTACATTGCCGGTTGCCAAATTGCATTATCTCTTATAGTTTCCGAGATATGGACTATCGATAATTTACACCTTAGGCTCTGCTTCTAACTTGGGCCCAAATTGTAAAATGGTCTTATCTATTGGCGATTTCGTCCCAATTCACATTCCAAGTGATATTCGGCATGCTAATTACATTGCCGGTTGCGAAATTGCATTATCTCTTATAGTTTCCGAGATATGGACTATCAATAATTTACACCTTAGGCTCTGCTTCTAACTTGGGCCCAAATTTTAAAATGGCCTTATCTATTGGCGATTTCGTTCCAATTCACATTCCAAGTAATATTCGGCATGCTAATTACATTGCCGGTTGCCAAATTGCATTATCTCTTATAGTTTCCGAGATATGGACTATCGATAATTTACACCTTAGGCTCTGCTTCTAACTTGGGCCCAAATTGTAAAATGGTCTTATCTATTGGCGATTTCGTTCCAATTCACATTCCAAGTAATATTCGGCATGCTAATTACATTGCCGGTTACCAAATTGCATTATCTCTTATTGCTTCCGAGATATGGACTATCAATAATTTACACCTTAGGCTCTGCTTCTAACTTGGGCCCAAATTGTAAAATGGTCTTATCTATTGGCAATTTCGTTCCAATTCACATTCCAAGTAATATTCGGCATGCTAATTACATTGCCGGTTGCCAAATTGCATTATCCCTTATAGTTTCCGAGATATGGAGTATCGATAATTTACACCTTAGGCTCTGCTTCTAACTTGGGCCCAAATTGTAAAATGGTCTTATCTATTGGCGATTTCATTCCAATTCACATTCCAAGTAATATTCGGCATGCTAATTACATTGCCGGTTGCCAAATTGCATTATCTCTTATAGTTTCCGAGATATGGACTATCGATAATTTACACCTTAGGCTCTGCTTCTAACTTGGGCCCAAATTGTAAAATGGTCTTATCTATTGGCGATTTCGTCCCAATTCACATTCCAAGTGATATTCGGCATGCTAATTACATTGCCGGTTGCGAAATTGCATTATCTCTTATAGTTTCCGAGATATGGACTATCAATAATTTACACCTTAGGCTCTGCTTCTAACTTGGGCCCAAATTGTAAAATGGCCTTATCTATTGGCGATTTCGTTCCAATTCACATTCCAAGTAATATTCGGCATGCTAATTACATTGCCGGTTGCCAAATTGCATTATCTCTTATAGTTTCCGAGATATGGACTATCGATAATTTACACCTTAGGCTCTGCTTCTAACTTGGGCCCAAATTGTAAAATGGCCTTATCTATTGGCGATTTCGTTCCAATTCACACTCCAAGTAATATTCGGCATGCTAATTACATTGCCGGTTGCGAAATTGCATTATCTCTTATAGTTTCCGAGATATGGACTATCAATAATTTACACCTTAGGCTCTGCTTCTAACTTGGGCCCAAATTGTAAAATGGTCTTATCTATTGGCGATTTCGTTCCAATTCACATTCCAAGTAATATTCGGCATGCTAATTACATTGCCGGTTGCCAAATTGCATTATCTCTTATAGTTTCCGAGATATGGACTATCGATAATTTACACCTTATGCTCTGCTTCTAACTTGGGCCCAAATTGTAAAATGGTCTTATCTATTGGCGATTTCGTTCCAATTCTCATTCCAAGTAATATTCGGCATGCTAATTACATTGCCGGTTGCCAAATTGCATTATCTCTTATAGTTTCCGAGATATGGACTATCGATTATTTACACCTTAGCCTCTGCTTCTAACTTGGGCCCAAATTGTAAAATGGTCTAATCTATTGGCGTTTTCGTTCCAATTCACATTCCAAGTAATATTCGGCATGCTAATTACATTGCCGGTTGCCAAATTGCATTATCTCTTATAGTTTCCGAGATATGGACTATCAATAATTTACACCTTAGGCTCTGCTTCTAACTTGGGCCCAAATTGTAAAATGGTCTTATCTATTGGCGATTTCGTTCCAATTCACATTCCAAGTAATATTCGGCATGCTAATTACATTGCCGGTTGCCAAATTGCATTATCTCTTATAGTTTCCGAGATATGGACTATCGATAATTTACACCTTAGGCTCTGCTTCTAACTTGGGCCCAAATTGTAAAATGGTCTTATCTATTGGCGATTTCGTTCCAATTCACATTCCAAGTAATATTCGGCATGCTAATTACATTGCCGGTTGCCAAATTGCATTATCTCTTATAGTTTCCGAGATATGGACTATCGATAATTTACACCTTAGGCTCTGCTTCTAACTTGGGCCCAAATTGTAAAATGGTCTTATCTATTGGCGATTTCGTTCCAATTCACATTCCAAGTAATATTCGGCATGCTAATTACATTGCCGGTTGCCAAATTGCATTATCTCTTATAGTTTCCGAGATATGGACTATCGATAATTTACACCTTAGGCTTTACTTCTAACTTGGGCCCAAATTGTAAAATGGTCTTATCTATTGGCGATTTCGTTCCAATTCACATTCCAAGTAATATTCGGCATGCTAATTACATTGCCGGTTGCCAAATTGCATTAACTCTTATAGTTTCCGAGATATGGACTATCGATAATTTACACCTTAGGCTCTGCTTCTAACTTGGGCCCAAATTGTAAAATGGTCTTATCTATTGGCGATTTCGTTCCAATTCACATTCCAAGTAATATTCGGCATGCTAATTACATTGCCGGTTGCCAAATTGCATTATCTCTTATAGTTTCCGAGATATGGACTATCGATAATTTACACCATAGGCTCTGCTTATAACTTGGGCCCACATTGTAAAATGGTCTTATCTATTGGGATTTCGTTCCAATTCACATTCCAAGTAATATTCGGCATGCTAATTACATTGCCGGTTGCCAAATTGCATTATCTCTTATAGTTTCCGAGATATGGACTATCGATAATTTACACCTTAGGCTCTGCTTCTAACTTGGGCCCAAATTGTAAAATGGTCTTATCTATTGGCGATTTCGTCCCAATTCACATTCCAAGTGATATTCGGCATGCTAATTACATTGCCGGTTGCGAAATTGCATTATCTCTTATAGTTTCCGAGGTATGGACTATCAATAATTTACACCTTAGGCTCTGCTTCTAACTTGGGCCCAAATTGTAAAATGGTCTTATCTATTGGCGATTTCGTTCCAATTCACATTCCAAGTAATATTCGGCATGCTAATTACATTGCCGGTTGCCAAATTGCATTATCTCTTATAGTTTCCGAGATATGGACTATCGATAATTTACACCTTAGGCTCTGCTTCTAACTTGGGCCCAAATTGTAAAATGGTCTTATCTATTGGCGATTTCGTTCTAATTCTCATTCCAAGTAATATTCGGCATGCTAATTACATTGCCGGTTGCCAAATTGCATTATCTCTTATAGTTTCCGAGATATGGACTATCGATAATTTACACCTTAGCCTCTGCTTCTAACTTGGGCCCAAATTGTAAAATGGTCTAATCTATTGGCGTTTTCGTTCCAATTCACATTCCAAGTAATATTCGGCATGCTAATTACATTGCCGGTTGCCAAATTGCATTATCTCTTATAGTTTCCGAGATATGGACTATCTATAATTTACACCTTAGGCTCTGCTTCTAACTTGGGCCCAAATTGTAAAATGGTCTTCTCTATTGGCGATTTCGTTCCAATTTACATTCCAAGTAATATTCGGCATGCTAATTACATTGCCGGTTGCCAAATTGCATTATCTCTTATAGTTTCCGAGATATGGACTATCGATAATTTACACCTTAGGCTCTGCTTCTAAATTGGGCCCAAATTGTAAAATGGTCTTATCTATTGGCGATTTCGTTCCAATTCACATTCCAAGTAATATTCGGCATGCTAATTACATTGCCGGTTGCCAAATTGCATTATCTCTTATAGTTTCCGAGATATGGACTATCGATAATTTACACCTTAGTCTCTGCTTCTAACTTGGGCCCAAATTGTAAAATGGTCTTCTCTATTGGCGATTTCGTTCCAATTCACATTCCAAGTAATATTCGGCATGCTAATTACATTGCCGGTTGCCATATTGCATTATCTCTTATAGTTTCCGAGATATGGACTATCGATAATTTACACCTTAGGCTCTGCTTCTAACTTGGGCCCTAATTGTAAAATGGTCTTCTCTATTGGCGATTTTGTTCCAATTCACATTCCAAGTAATATTCGGCATGCTAATTACATTGCCGGTTGCCAAATTGCATTATCTCTTATAGTTTCCGAGATATGGACTATCGATAATTTACACCTTAGGCTCTGCTTCTAACTTGGGCCCAAATTGTAAAATCGTCTTATCTATTGGCGATTTCGTTCCAATTCACATTCCAAGTAATATTCGGCATGCTAATTACATTGCCGGTTGCCAAACTGCATTATCTCTTATAGTTTCCGAGATATGGACTATCGGTAATTTACACCTTAGGCTCTGCTTCTAACTTGGGCCCAAATTGTAAAATGGTCTTATCTATTGGCGATTTCGTTCCAATTCACATTCCAAGTAATATTCGGCATGCTAATTACATTGCCGGTTGCCAAATTGCATTATCTCTTATAGTTTCCGAGATATGGACTATCGATAATTTACACCTTAGGCTCTGCTTCTAACTTGGGCCAAAATTGTAAAATGGTCTTATCTATTGGCGATTTCGTCCCAATTCACATTCCAAGTGATATTCGGCATGCTAATTACATTGCCGGTTGCCAAATTGCATTATCTCTTATAGTTTCCGAGATATGGACTATCGATAATTTACACCTTAGGCTCTGCTTCTAACTTGGGCCCAAATTGTAAAATGGTCTTCTCTATTGGCGATTTCGTTCCAATTCACATTCCAAGTAATATTCGGCATGCTAATTGCATTGCCGGTTGCCAAATTGCATTATCTCTTATAGTTTCCGAGATATGGACTATCGATAATTTACACCTTAGGCTCTGCTTCTAACTTGGGCCCTAATTGTAAAATGGTCTTCTCTATTGGCGATTTTGTTCCAATTCACATTCCAAGTAATATTCGGCATGCTAATTACATTGCCGGTTGCCAAATTGCATTATCTCTTATATTTTCCGAGATATGGACTATCGATAATTTACACCTTAGGCTCTGCTTCTAACTTGGGCCCAAATTATAAAATCGTCTTATCTATTGGCGATTTCGTTCCAATTCACATTCCAAGTAATATTCGGCATGCTAATTACATTGCCGGTTGCCAAACTGCATTATCTCTTATAGTTCCCGAGATATGGACTATCGGTAATTTACACCTTAGGCTCTGCTTCTAACTTGGGCCCAAATTGTAAAATGGTCTTATCTATTGGCGATTTCGTTCCAATTCACAATCCAAGTAATATCCGGCATGCTAATTACATTGCCGGTTGCCAAATTGAATTATCTCTTATAGTTTCCGAGATATGGACTATCGATAATTTACACCTTAGGCTCTGCTTCTAACTTGGGCCCAAATTGTAAAATGGTCTTACCTATTGGCGATTTCGTTCCAATTCACATTCCAAGTAATATTCGGCATGCTAATTACATTGCCGGTTGCCAAATTGCATTATCTCTTATAGTTTCCGAGATATGGACTATCGATAATTTACACCTTAGGCTTTACTTCTAACTTGGGCCCAAATTGTAAAATGGTCTTATCTATTGGCGATTTCGTTCCAATTCACATTCCAAGTAATATTCGGCATGCTAATTACATTGCCGGTTGCCAAATTGCATTAACTCTTATAGTTTCCGAGATATGGACTATCGATAATTTACACCTTAGGCTCTGCTTCTAACTTGGGCCCAAATTGTAAAATGGTCTTATCTATTGGCGATTTCGTTCCAATTCACATTCCAAGTAATATTCGGCATGCTAATTACATTGCCGGTTGCCAAATTGCATTATCTCTTATAGTTTCCGAGATATGGACTATCGATAATTTACACCATAGGCTCTGCTTATAACTTGGGCCCACATTGTAAAATGGTCTTATCTATTGGGATTTCGTTCCAATTCACATTCCAAGTAATATTCGGCATGCTAATTACATTGCCGGTTGCCAAATTGCATTATCTCTTATAGTTTCCGAGATATGGACTATCGATAATTTACACCTTAGGCTCTGCTTCTAACTTGGGCCCAAATTGTAAAATGGTCTTATCTATTGGCGATTTCGTCCCAATTCACATTCCAAGTGATATTCGGCATGCTAATTACATTGCCGTTTGCGAAATTGCATTATCTCTTATAGTTTCCGAGGTATGGACTATCAATAATTTACACCTTAGGCTCTGCTTCTAACTTGGGCCCAAATTGTAAAATGGTCTTATCTATTGGCGATTTCGTTCCAATTCACATTCCAAGTAATATTCGGCATGCTAATTACATTGCCGGTTGCCAAATTGCATTATCTCTTATAGTTTCCGAGATATGGACTATCGATAATTTACACCTTAGGCTCTGCTTCTAACTTGGGCCCAAATTGTAAAATGGTCTTATCTATTGGCGATTTCGTTCTAATTCTCATTCCAAGTAATATTCGGCATGCTAATTACATTGCCGGTTGCCAAATTGCATTATCTCTTATAGTTTCCGAGATATGGACTATCGATAATTTACACCTTAGCCTCTGCTTCTAACTTGGGCCCAAATTGTAAAATGGTCTAATCTATTGGCGTTTTCGTTCCAATTCACATTCCAAGTAATATTCGGCATGCTAATTACATTGCCGGTTGCCAAATTGCATTATCTCTTATAGTTTCCGAGATATGGACTATCTATAATTTACACCTTAGGCTCTGCTTCTAACTTGGGCCCAAATTGTAAAATGGTCTTCTCTATTGGCGATTTCGTTCCAATTTACATTCCAAGTAATATTCGGCATGCTAATTACATTGCCGGTTGCCAAATTGCATTATCTCTTATAGTTTCCGAGATATGGACTATCGATAATTTACACCTTAGGCTCTGCTTCTAAATTGGGCCCAAATTGTAAAATGGTCTTATCTATTGGCGATTTCGTTCCAATTCACATTCCAAGTAATATTCGGCATGCTAATTACATTGCCGGTTGCCAAATTGCATTATCTCTTATAGTTTCCGAGATATGGACTATCGATAATTTACACCTTAGTCTCTGCTTCTAACTTGGGCCCAAATTGTAAAATGGTCTTCTCTATTGGCGATTTCGTTCCAATTCACATTCCAAGTAATATTCGGCATGCTAATTACATTGCCGGTTGCCAAATTGCATTATCTCTTATAGTTTCCGAGATATGGACTATCGATAATTTACACCTTAGGCTCTGCTTCTAACTTGGGCCCTAATTGTAAAATGGTCTTCTCTATTGGCGATTTTGTTCCAATTCACATTCCAAGTAATATTCGGCATGCTAATTACATTGCCGGTTGCCAAATTGCATTATCTCTTATAGTTTCCGAGATATGGACTATCGATAATTTACACCTTAGGCTCTGCTTCTAACTTGGGCCCAAATTGTAAAATCGTCTTATCTATTGGCGATTTCGTTCCAATTCACATTCCAAGTAATATTCGGCATGCTAATTACATTGCCGGTTGCCAAACTGCATTATCTCTTATAGTTTCCGAGATATGGACTATCGGTAATTTACACCTTAGGCTCTGCTTCTAACTTGGGCCCAAATTGTAAAATGGTCTTATCTATTGGCGATTTCGTTCCAATTCACATTCCAAGTAATATTCGGCATGCTAATTACATTGCCGGTTGCCAAATTGCATTATCTCTTATAGTTTCCGAGATATGGACTATCGATAATTTACACCTTAGGCTCTGCTTCTAACTTGGGCCAAAATTGTAAAATGGTCTTATCTATTGGCGATTTCGTCCCAATTCACATTCCAAGTGATATTCGGCATGCTAATTACATTGCCGGTTGCCAAATTGCATTATCTCTTATAGTTTCCGAGATATGGACTATCGATAATTTACACCTTAGGCTCTGCTTCTAACTTGGGCCCAAATTGTAAAATGGTCTTCTCTATTGGCGATTTCGTTCCAATTCACATTCCAAGTAATATTCGGCATGCTAATTGCATTGCCGGTTGCCAAATTGCATTATCTCTTATAGTTTCCGAGATATGGACTATCGATAATTTACACCTTAGGCTCTGCTTCTAACTTGGGCCCTAATTGTAAAATGGTCTTCTCTATTGGCGATTTTGTTCCAATTCACATTCCAAGTAATATTCGGCATGCTAATTACATTGCCGGTTGCCAAATTGCATTATCTCTTATATTTTCCGAGATATGGACTATCGATAATTTACACCTTAGGCTCTGCTTCTAACTTGGGCCCAAATTATAAAATCGTCTTATCTATTGGCGATTTCGTTCCAATTCACATTCCAAGTAATATTCGGCATGCTAATTACATTGCCGGTTGCCAAACTGCATTATCTCTTATAGTTCCCGAGATATGGACTATCGGTAATTTACACCTTAGGCTCTGCTTCTAACTTGGGCCCAAATTGTAAAATGGTCTTATCTATTGGCGATTTCGTTCCAATTCACAATCCAAGTAATATCCGGCATGCTAATTACATTGCCGGTTGCCAAATTGAATTATCTCTTATAGTTTCCGAGATATGGACTATCGATAATTTACACCTTAGGCTCTGCTTCTAACTTGGGCCCAAATTGTAAAATGGTCTTACCTATTGGCGATTTCGTTCCAATTCACATTCCAAGTAATATTCGGCATGCTAATTACATTGCCGGTTGCCAAATTGCATTATCTCTTATAGTTTCCGAGATATGGACTATCGATAATTTACACCTTAGGCTCTGCTTCTAACTTGGGCCAAAATTGTAAAATGGTCTTATCTATTGGCGATTTCGTCCCAATTCACATTCCAAGTGATATTCGGCATGCTAATTACATTGCCGGTTGCGAAATTGCATTATCTCTTATAGTTTCCGAGATATGGACTATCAATAATTTACACCTTAGTCTCTACTTCTAACTTGGGCCCAAATTGTAAAATGGTCTTATCTATTGGCGATTTCGTTCCAATTCACATTCCAAGTAATATTCGGCATGCTAATTACATTGCCGGTTGCCAAATTGCATTATCTCTTATAGTTTCCGAGATATGCACTATCGATAATTTACACCTTAGGCTCTGCTTCTAACTTGGGCCCAAATTGTAAAATGGTCTTATCTATTGGCGATTTCGTTCCAATTCACATTCCAAGTAATATTCGGCATGCTAATTACATTGCCGGTTGCCAAATTGCATTATCTCTTATAGTTTCCGAGATATGGACTATCGATAATTTACACCTTAGGCTCTGCTTCTAACTTGGGCCCAAATTGTAAAATGGCCTTATCTATTGGCGATTTCGTTCCAATTCACATTCCAAGTAATATTCGGCATGCTAATTACATTGCCGGTTGCTAAATTGCATTATCTCTTATAGTTTCCGAGATATGGACTATCGATAATTTACACCTTAGGCTCTGCTTCTAACTTGGGCCCAAATTGTAAAATGGTCTTATCTATTGGCGTTTTCGTTCCAATTCACATTCCAAGTAATATTCGGCATGCTAATTACATTGCCGGTTGCCAAATTGCATTATCTCTTATAGTTTCCGAGATTTGGACTATCGATAATTTACACCTTAGGCTCTGCTTCTAACTTGGGCCCAAATTGTAAAATGGTCTTCTCTATTAGCGATTTCGTTCCAATTCACATTCCAAGTAATATTCGGCATGCTAATTACATTGCCGGTTGCCAAATTGCATTATCTCTTATAGTTTCCGAGATATGGACTATCGATAATTTACACCTTAGGCTCTGCTTCTAACTTGGGCCCAAATTGTAAAATGGTCTTATCTATTGGCGATTTCGTTCCAATTCACATTCCAAGTAATATTCGGCATGCTAATTACATTGCCGGTTGCCAAATTGCATTATCTCTTATAGTTTCCGAGATATAGACTATCGATAATTTACACCTTAGGCTCTGCTTCTAACTTGGGCCCAAATTGTAAAATGGTCTTCTCTATTGGCGATTTCGTTCCAATTCACATTCCAAGTAATATTCGGCATGCTAATTACATTGCCGGTTGCCAAATTGCATTATCTCTTATAGTTTCCGAGATATGGACTATCGATAATTTACACCTTAGGCTCTGCTTCTAACTTGGGCCCAAATTGTAAAATGGTCTTCTCTATTGGCGATTTCGTTCCAATTCACATTCCAAGTAATATTCGGCATGCTAATTACATTGCCTGTTGCCAAATTGCATTATCTCTTATAGTTTCCGAGATATGGACTATCGATAATTTACACCTTAAGCTCTGCTTCTAACTTGGGCCCAAATTGTAAAATCGTCTTATCTATTGGCGATTTCGTTCCTATTCACATTCCAAGTAATATTCGGCATGCTAATTACATTGCCGGTTGCCAAATTGCATTATCTCTTATAGTTTCCGAGATATGGACTATCGGTAATTTACACCTTAGGCTCTGCTTCTAACTTGGGCCCAAATTGTAAAATGGTCTTAACTATTGGCGATTTCGTTCCAATTCACATTCCAAGTAATATCCGGCATGCTAATTACATTGCCGGTTGCCAAATTGAATTATCTCTTATAGTTTCCGAGATATGGACTATCGATAATTTACACCTTAGGCTCTGCTTCTAACTTGGGCCCAAATTGTAAAATGGTCTTACCTATTGGCGATTTCGTTCCAATTCACATTCCAAGTAATATTCGGCTTGCTAATTACATTGCCGGTTGCCAAATTGCATTATCTCTTATAGTTTCCGAGATATGGACTATCGATAATTTACATCTTAGGCTCTGCTTCTAACTTGGGCCCAAATTGTAAAATCGTCTTATCTATTGGCGATTTCGTTCCAATTCACATTCCAAGTAATATTCGGCATGCTAATTACATTGCCGGTTGCCAAATTGCATTATCTCTTATAGTTTCCGAGATATGGACTATCGATAATTTACATCTTAGGCTCTGCTTCTAACTTGGGCCCAAATTGTAAAATGGTCTTATCTATTGGCGATTTCGTTCCAATTCACATTCCAAGTAATATTCGGCATGCTAATTACATTGCCGGTTGCCAAATTGCATTACCTCTTATAGTTTCCGAGATATGGACTATCGATAATTTACACCTTAGGCTCTGCTTCTAACTTGGGCCCAAATTGTAAAATGGTCTTATCTATTGGCGATTTCGTCCCAATTCACATTCCAAGTGATATTCGGCATGCTAATTACATTGCCGGTTGCGAAATTGCATTATCTCTTATAGTTTCCGAGATATGGACTATCAATAATTTACACCTTAGGCTCTGCTTCTAACTTGGGCCCAAATTTTAAAATGGCCTTATCTATTGGCGATTTCGTTCCAATTCACATTCCAAGTAATATTCGGCATGCTAATTACATTGCCGGTTGCCAAATTGCATTATCTCTTATAGTTTCCGAGATATGGACTATCGATAATTTACACCTTAGGCTCTGCTTCTAACTTGGGCCCAAATTGTAAAATGGTCTTATCTATTGGCGATTTCGTTCCAATTCACATTCCAAGTAATATTCGGCATGCTAATTACATTGCCGGTTGCCAAATTGCATTATCTCTTATTGCTTCCGAGATATGGACTATCAATAATTTACACCTTAGGCTCTGCTTCTAACTTGGGCCCAAATTGTAAAATGGTCTTATCTATTGGCAATTTCGTTCCAATTCACATTCCAAGTAATATTCGGCATGCTAATTACATTGCCGGTTGCCAAATTGCATTATCCCTTATAGTTTCCGAGATATGGAGTATCGATAATTTACACCTTAGGCTCTGCTTCTAACTTGGGCCCAAATTGTAAAATGGTCTTATCTATTGGCGATTTCATTCCAATTCACATTCCAAGTAATATTCGGCATGCTAATTACATTGCCGGTTGCCAAATTGCATTATCTCTTATAGTTTCCGAGATATGGACTATCGATAATTTACACCTTAGGCTCTGCTTCTAACTTGGGCCCAAATTATAAAATGGTCTTATCTATTGGCGATTTCGTTCCAATTCACACTCCAAGTAATATTCGGCACGCTAATTACATTGCCGGTTGCGAAATTGCATTATCTCTTATAGTTTCCGAGATATGGACTATCAATAATTTACACCTTAGGCTCTGCTTCTAACTTGGGCCCAAATTGTAAAATGGTCTTATCTATTGGCGATTTCGTTCCAATTCACATTCCAAGTAATATTCCGCATGCTAATTACATTGCCGGTTGCCAAATTGCATTATCTCTTATAGTTTCCGAGATATGGACTATCGATAATTTACACCTTAGGCTCTGCTTCTAACTTGGGCCCAAATTGTAAAATGGTCTTATCTATTGGCGATTTCGTTCCAATTCACATTCCAAGTAATATTCGGCATGCTAATTACATTGCCGGTTGCCAAATTGCATTATCTCTTATAGTTTCCGAGATATGGACTATCGATAATTTACACCTTAGGCTCTGCTTTTAACTTGGGCCCAAATTGTAAAATGGTCTTATCTATTGGCGATTTCGTTCCAATTCACATTCCAAGTAATATTCGGCATGCTAATTACATTGCCGGTTGCCAAATTGCATTATCTCTTATAGTTTCCGAGATATGGACTATCGATAATTTACACCTTAGGCTCTGCTTCTAACTTGGGCCCAAATTGTAAAATGGTCTTATCTATTGGCGATTTCGTTCCAATTCACATTCCAAGTAATATTCGGCATGCTAATTACATTGCCGGTTGCCAAATTGCATTATCTCTTATTGCTTCCGAGATATGGACTATCAATAATTTACACCTTAGGCTCTGCTTCTAACTTGGGCCCAAATTGTAAAATGGTCTTATCTATTGGCAATTTCGTTCCAATTCACATTCCAAGTAATATTCGGCATGCTAATTACATTGCCGGTTGCCAAATTGCATTATCCCTTATAGTTTCCGAGATATGGAGTATCGATAATTTACACCTTAGGCTCTGCTTCTAACTTGGGCCCAAATTGTAAAATGGTCTTATCTATTGGCGATTTCATTCCAATTCACATTCCAAGTAATATTCGGCATGCTAATTACATTGCCGGTTGCCAAATTGCATTATCTCTTATAGTTTCCGAGATATGGACTATCGATAATTTACACCTTAGGCTCTGCTTCTAACTTGGGCCCAAATTGTAAAATGGTCTTATCTATTGGCGATTTCGTTCCAATTCACACTCCAAGTAATATTCGGCACGCTAATTACATTGCCGGTTGCGAAATTGCATTATCTCTTATAGTTTCCGAGATATGGACTATCAATAATTTACACCTTAGGCTCTGCTTCTAACTTGGGCCCAAATTGTAAAATGGTCTTATCTATTGGCGATTTCGTTCCAATTCACATTCCAAGTAATATTCCGCATGCTAATTACATTGCCGGTTGCCAAATTGCATTATCTCTTATAGTTTCCGAGATATGGACTATCGATAATTTACACCTTAGGCTCTGCTTCTAACTTGGGCCCAAATTGTAAAATGGTCTTATCAATTGGCGATTTCGTTCCAATTCACATTCCAAGTAATATTCGGCATGCTAATTACGTTGCCGGTTGCCAAATTGCATTATCTCTTATAGTTTCCGAGATATGGACTATCGATAATTTACACCTTAGGCTCTGCTTTTAACTTGGGCCCAAATTGTAAAATGGTCTTATCTATTGGCGATTTCGTTCCAATTCACATTCCAAGTAATATTCGGCATGCTAATTACATTGCCGGTTGCCAAATTGCATTATCTCTTATAGTTTCCGAGATATGGACTATCGATAATTTACACCTTAGGCTCTGCTTCTAACTTGGGCCCAAATTGTAAAATGGTCTTATCTATTGGCGATTTCGTTCCAATTCACATTCCAAGTAATATTCGGCATGCTAATTACATTGCCGGTTGCCAAATTGCATTATCTCTTATAGTTTCCGAGATATGGACTATCGATAATTTACACCTTAGGCTCTGCTTCTAACTTGGGCCCAAATTGTAAAATGGTCTTATCTATTGGCAATTTCGTTCCAATTCACATTCCAAGTAATATTCGGCATGCTAATTACATTGCCGGTTGCCAAATTGCATTATCCCTTATAGTTTCCGAGATATGGAGTATCGATAATTTACACCTTAGGCTCTGCTTCTAACTTGGGCCCAAATTGTAAAATGGTCTTATCTATTGGCGATTTCATTCCAATTCACATTCCAAGTAATATTCGGCATGCTAATTACATTGCCGGTTGCCAAATTGCATTATCTCTTATAGTTTCCGAGATATGGACTATCGATAATTTACACCTTAGGCTCTGCTTCTAACTTGGGCCCAAATTGTAAAATGGTCTTATCTATTGGCGATTTCGTTCCAATTCACACTCCAAGTAATATTCGGCACGCTAATTACATTGCCGGTTGCGAAATTGCATTATCTCTTATAGTTTCCGAGATATGGACTATCAATAATTTACACCTTAGGCTCTGCTTCTAACTTGGGCCCAAATTGTAAAATGGTCTTATCTATTGGCGATTTCGTTCCAATTCACATTCCAAGTAATATTCCGCATGCTAATTACATTGCCGGTTGCCAAATTGCATTATCTCTTATAGTTTCCGAGATATGGACTATCGATAATTTACACCTTAGGCTCTGCTTCTAACTTGGGCCCAAATTGTAAAATGGTCTAATCTATTGGCGATTTCGTTCCAATTCACATTCCAAGTAATATTCGGCATGCTAATTACATTGCCGGTTGCCAAATTGCATTATCTCTTATAGTTTCCGAGATATGGACTATCGATAATTTACACCTTAGGCTCTGCTTCTAACTTGGGACCAAATTGTAAAATGGTCTTATCTATTGGCGATTTCGTTCCAATTCACATTCCAAGTAATATTCGGCATGCTAATTACATTGCCGGTTGCCAAATTGCATTATCTCTTATAGTTTCCGAGATATGGACTATCGATAATTTACACCTTAGGCTCTGCTTCTAACTTGGGCCCAAATTGTAAAATGGTCTTCTCTATTGGCGATTTCGTTCCAATTCACATTCCAAGTAATATTCGGCATGCTAATTACATTGCCGGTTGCCAAATTGCATTACCTCTTATAGTTTCCGAGATATGGACTATCGATAATTTACACCTTAGGCTCTGCTTCTAACTTGGGTCCAAATTGTAAAATGGTCTTATCTATTGGCGATTTCGTTCCAATTCACATTCCAAGTAATATTCGGCATGCTAATTACATTGCCGGTTGCCAAATTGCATTATCTCTTATAGTTTCCGAGATATGGACTATCGATAATTTACACCTTAGGCTCTGCTTCTAACTTGGGCCCAAATTGTAAAATGGTCTTATCTATTGGCGATTTCGTTCCAATTCACATTCCAAGTAATATTCGGCATGCTAATTACATTGCCGGTTGCCAAATTGCATTATCCCTTATAGTTTCCGAGATATGGACTATCGATAATTTACACCTTAGGCTCTGCTTCTAACTTGGGCCCAAATTGTAAAATGGTCTTATCTATTGGCGATTTCGTTCCAATTCACATTCCAAGTAATATTCGGCATGCTAATTACATTGCAGGTTGCCAAATTGCATTATCTCTTATAGTTTCCGAGATATGGACTATCGATAATTTACACCTTAGGCTCTGCTTCTAACTTGGGCCCAAATTGTAAAATCGTCTTATCTATGTGCGATTTCGTTCCAATTCACATTCCAAGTAATATTCGGCATGCTAATTACATTGCCGGTTGCCAAATTGCATTATCTCTTATAGTTTCCGAGATATGGACTATCGGTAATTTACACCTTAGGCTCTGCTTCTAACTTGGGCCCAAATTGTAAAATGGTCTTATCTATTGGCGATTTCGTTCCAATTCACACTCCAAGTAATATTCGGCACGCTAATTACATTGCCGGTTGCGAAATTGCATTATCTCTTATAGTTTCCGAGATATGGACTATCAATAATTTACACCTTAGGCTCTGCTTCTAACTTGGGCCCAAATTGTAAAATGGTCTTATCTATTGGCGATTTCGTTCCAATTCACATTCCAAGTAATATTCCGCATGCTAATTACATTGCCGGTTGCCAAATTGCATTATCTCTTATAGTTTCCGAGATATGGACTATCGATAATTTACACCTTAGGCTCTGCTTCTAACTTGGGCCCAAATTGTAAAATGGTCTTATCAATTGGCGATTTCGTTCCAATTCACATTCCAAGTAATATTCGGCATGCTAATTACGTTGCCGATTGCCAAATTGCATTATCTCTTATAGTTTCCGAGATATGGACTATCGATAATTTACACCTTAGGCTCTGCTTTTAACTTGGGCCCAAATTGTAAAATGGTCTTATCTATTGGCGATTTCGTTCCAATTCACATTCCAAGTAATATTCGGCATGCTAATTACATTGCCGGTTGCCAAATTGCATTATCTCTTATAGTTTCCGAGATATGGACTATCGATAATTTACACCTTAGGCTCTGCTTCTAACTTGGGCCCAAATTGTAAAATGGTCTTATCTATTGGCGATTTCGTTCCAATTCACATTCCAAGTAATATTCGGCATGCTAATTACATTGCCGGTTGCCAAATTGCATTATCTCTTATAGTTTCCGAGATATGGACTATCGATAATTTACACCTTAGGCTCTGCTTCTAACTTGGGCCCAAATTGTAAAATGGTCTTATCTATTGGCAATTTCGTTCCAATTCACATTCCAAGTAATATTCGGCATGCTAATTACATTGCCGGTTGCCAAATTGCATTATCCCTTATAGTTTCCGAGATATGGAGTATCGATAATTTACACCTTAGGCTCTGCTTCTAACTTGGGCCCAAATTGTAAAATGGTCTTATCTATTGGCGATTTCATTCCAATTCACATTCCAAGTAATATTCGGCATGCTAATTACATTGCCGGTTGCCAAATTGCATTATCTCTTATAGTTTCCGAGATATGGACTATCGATAATTTACACCTTAGGCTCTGCTTCTAACTTGGGCCCAAATTGTAAAATGGTCTTATCTATTGGCGATTTCGTTCCAATTCACACTCCAAGTAATATTCGGCACGCTAATTACATTGCCGGTTGCGAAATTGCATTATCTCTTATAGTTTCCGAGATATGGACTATCAATAATTTACACCTTAGGCTCTGCTTCTAACTTGGGCCCAAATTGTAAAATGGTCTTATCTATTGGCGATTTCGTTCCAATTCACATTCCAAGTAATATTCCGCATGCTAATTACATTGCCGGTTGCCAAATTGCATTATCTCTTATAGTTTCCGAGATATGGACTATCGATAATTTACACCTTAGGCTCTGCTTCTAACTTGGGCCCAAATTGTAAAATGGTCTAATCTATTGGCGATTTCGTTCCAATTCACATTCCAAGTAATATTCGGCATGCTAATTACATTGCCGGTTGCCAAATTGCATTATCTCTTATAGTTTCCGAGATATGGACTATCGATAATTTACACCTTAGGCTCTGCTTCTAACTTGGGACCAAATTGTAAAATGGTCTTATCTATTGGCGATTTCGTTCCAATTCACATTCCAAGTAATATTCGGCATGCTAATTACATTGCCGGTTGCCAAATTGCATTATCTCTTATAGTTTCCGAGATATGGACTATCGATAATTTACACCTTAGGCTCTGCTTCTAACTTGGGCCCAAATTGTAAAATGGTCTTCTCTATTGGCGATTTCGTTCCAATTCACATTCCAAGTAATATTCGGCATGCTAATTACATTGCCGGTTGCCAAATTGCATTACCTCTTATAGTTTCCGAGATATGGACTATCGATAATTTACACCTTAGGCTCTGCTTCTAACTTGGGCCCAAATTGTAAAATGGTCTTATCTATTGGCGATTTCGTTCCAATTCACATTCCAAGTAATATTCGGCATGCTAATTACATTGCCGGTTGCCAAATTGCATTATCTCTTATAGTTTCCGAGATATGGACTATCGATAATTTACACCTTAGGCTCTGCTTCTAACTTGGGCCCAAATTGTAAAATGGTCTTATCTATTGGCGATTTCGTTCCAATTCACATTCCAAGTAATATTCGGCATGCTAATTACATTGCCGGTTGCCAAATTGCATTATCCCTTATAGTTTCCGAGATATGGACTATCGATAATTTACACCTTAGGCTCTGCTTCTAACTTGGGCCCAAATTGTAAAATGGTCTTATCTATTGGCGATTTCGTTCCAATTCACATTCCAAGTAATATTCGGCATGCTAATTACATTGCAGGTTGCCAAATTGCATTATCTCTTATAGTTTCCGAGATATGGACTATCGATAATTTACACCTTAGGCTCTGCTTCTAACTTGGGCCCAAATTGTAAAATCGTCTTATCTATGTGCGATTTCGTTCCAATTCACATTCCAAGTAATATTCGGCATGCTAATTACATTGCCGGTTGCCAAATTGCATTATCTCTTATAGTTTCCGAGATATGGACTATCGGTAATTTACACCTTAGGCTCTGCTTCTAACTTGGGCCCAAATTGTAAAATGGTCTTATCTATTGGCGATTTCGTTCCAATTCACATTCCAAGTAATATCCGGCATGCTAATTACATTGCCGGTTGCCAAATTGAATTATCTCTTATAGTTTCCGAGATATGGACTATCGATAATTTACACCTTAGGCTCTGCTTCTAACTTGGTCCCAAATTGTAAAATGGTCTTACCTATTGGCGATTTCGTTCCAATTCACATTCCAAGTAATATTCGGCATGCTAATTACATTGCCGGTTGCCAAATTGCATTATCTCTTATAGTTTCCGAGATATGGACTATCGATAATTTACACCTTAGGCTCTGCTTCTAACTTGGGCCCAAATTGTAAAATGGCCTTATCTATTGGCGATTTCGTTCCAATTCACATTCCAAGTAATATCCGGCATGCTAATTACATTGCCGGTTGCCAAATTGAATTATCTCTTATAGTTTCCGAGATATGGACTATCGATAATTTACACCTTAGGCTCTGCTTCTAACTTGGGCCCAAATTGTAAAATGGTCTTATCTATTGGCGATTTCGTTCCAATTCACATTCCAAGTAATATCCGGCATGCTAATTACATTGCCGGTTGCCAAATTGAATTATCTCTTATAGTTTCCGAGATATGGACTATCGATAATTTACATCTTAGGCTCTGCTTCTAACTTGGGCCCAAATTGTAAAATGGTCTTATCTATTGGCGATTTCGTTCCAATTCACATTCCAAGTAATATCCGGCATGCTAATTACATTGCCGGTTGCCAAATTGCATTATCTCTTATAGTTTCCGAGATATGGACTATCGATAATTTACACCTTAGGCTCTGCTTCTAACTTGGGCCCAAATTGTAAAATGGTCTTATCTATTGGCGATTTCGTTCCAATTCACATTCCAAGTAATATTCGGCATGCTAATTACATTGCCGGTTGCCAAATTGCATTATCTCTTATAGTTTCCGAGATATGGACTATCGATAATTTACACCTTAGGCTCTGCTTTTAACTTGGGCCCAAATTGTAAAATGGTCTTATCTATTGGCGATTTCGTTCCAATTCACATTCCAAGTAATATTCGGCATGCTAATTACATTGCCGGTTGCCAAATTGCATTATCTCTTATAGTTTCCGAGATATGGACTATCGATAATTTACACCTTAGGCTCTGCTTCTAACTTGGGCCCAAATTGTAAAATGGTCTTATCTATTGGCGATTTCGTTCCAATTCACATTCCAAGTAATATTCGGCATGCTAATTACATTGCCGGTTGCCAAATTGCATTATCTCTTATAGTTTCCGAGATATGGACTATCGATAATTTACACCTTAGGCTCTGCTTCTAACTTGGGCCCAAATTGTAAAATGGTCTTATCTATTGGCAATTTCGTTCCAATTCACATTCCAAGTAATATTCGGCATGCTAATTACATTGCCGGTTGCCAAATTGCATTATCCCTTATAGTTTCCGAGATATGGAGTATCGATAATTTACACCTTAGGCTCTGCTTCTAACTTGGGCCCAAATTGTAAAATGGTCTTATCTATTGGCGATTTCATTCCAATTCACATTCCAAGTAATATTCGGCATGCTAATTACATTGCCGGTTGCCAAATTGCATTATCTCTTATAGTTTCCGAGATATGGACTATCGATAATTTACACCTTAGGCTCTGCTTCTAATTTGGGTCCAAATTGTAAAATGGTCTTATCTATTGGCGATTTCGTTCCAATTCACACTCCAAGTAATATTCGGCACGCTAATTACATTGCCGGTTGCGAAATTGCATTATCTCTTATAGTTTCCGAGATATGGACTATCAATAATTTACACCTTAGGCTCTGCTTCTAACTTGGGCCCAAATTGTAAAATGGTCTTATCTATTGGCGATTTCGTTCCAATTCACATTCCAAGTAATATTCCGCATGCTAATTACATTGCCGGTTGCCAAATTGCATTATCTCTTATAGTTTCCGAGATATGGACTATCGATAATTTACACCTTAGGCTCTGCTTCTAACTTGGGCCCAAATTGTAAAATGGTCTAATCTATTGGCGATTTCGTTCCAATTCACATTCCAAGTAATATTCGGCATGCTAATTACATTGCCGGTTGCCAAATTGCATTATCTCTTATAGTTTCCGAGATATGGACTATCGATAATTTACACCTTAGGCTCTGCTTCTAACTTGGGACCAAATTGTAAAATGGTCTTATCTATTGGCGATTTCGTTCCAATTCACATTCCAAGTAATATTCGGCATGCTAATTACATTGCCGGTTGCCAAATTGCATTATCTCTTATAGTTTCCGAGATATGGACTATCGATAATTTACACCTTAGGCTCTGCTTCTAACTTGGGCCCAAATTGTAAAATGGTCTTCTCTATTGGCGATTTCGTTCCAATTCACATTCCAAGTAATATTCGGCATGCTAATTACATTGCCGGTTGCCAAATTGCATTACCTCTTATAGTTTCCGAGATATGGACTATCGATAATTTACACCTTAGGCTCTGCTTCTAACTTGGGCCCAAATTGTAAAATGGTCTTATCTATTGGCGATTTCGTTCCAATTCACATTCCAAGTAATATTCGGCATGCTAATTACATTGCCGGTTGCCAAATTGCATTATCTCTTATAGTTTCCGAGATATGGACTATCGATAATTTACACCTTAGGCTCTGCTTCTAACTTGGGCCCAAATTGTAAAATGGTCTTATCTATTGGCGATTTCGTTCCAATTCACATTCCAAGTAATATTCGGCATGCTAATTACATTGCCGGTTGCCAAATTGCATTATCTCTTATAGTTTCCGAGATATGGACTATCGATAATTTACACCTTAGGCTCTGCTTCTAACTTGGGCCCAAATTGTAAAATGGTCTTATTTATTGGCGATTTCGTTCCAATTCACATTCCAAGTAATATTCGGCATGCTAATTACATTGCCGGTTGCCAAATTGCATTATCTCTTATAGTTTCCGAGATATGGACTATCGATAATTTACACCTTAGGCTCTGCTTCTAACTTGGGCCCAAATTGTAAAATGGTCTTATCTATTGGCGATTTCGTTCCAATTCACATTCCAAGTAATATTCGGCATGCTAATTACATTGCCGGTTGCCAAATTGCATTATCTCTTATAGTTTCCGAGATATGGACTATCGATAATTTACACCTTAGGCTCTGCTTCTAACTTGGGCCCAAATTGTAAAATCGTCTTATCTATGTGCGATTTCGTTCCAATTCACATTCCAAGTAATATTCGGCATGCTAATTACATTGCCGGTTGCCAAATTGCATTATCTCTTATAGTTTCCGAGATATGGACTATCGGTAATTTACACCTTAGGCTCTGCTTCTAACTTGGGCCCAAATTGTAAAATGGTCTTATCTATTGGCGATTTCGTTCCAATTCACATTCCAAGTAATATCCGGCATGCTAATTACATTGCCGGTTGCCAAATTGAATTATCTCTTATAGTTTCCGAGATATGGACTATCGATAATTTACACCTTAGGCTCTGCTTCTAACTTGGTCCCAAATTGTAAAATGGTCTTACCTATTGGCGATTTCGTTCCAATTCACATTCCAAGTAATATTCGGCATGCTAATTACATTGCCGGTTGCCAAATTGCATTATCTCTTATAGTTTCCGAGATATGGACTATCGATAATTTACACCTTAGGCTCTGCTTCTAACTTGGGCCCAAATTGTAAAATGGCCTTATCTATTGGCGATTTCGTTCCAATTCACATTCCAAGTAATATTCGGCATGTTAATTACATTGCCGGTTGCCAAATTGCATTATCTCTTATAGTTTCCGAGATATGGACTATCGATAATTTACATCTTAATCTCTGCTTCTAACTTGGGCCCAAATTGTAAAATCGTCTTATCTATTGGCGATTTCGTTCCAATTCACATTCCAAGTAATATTCGGCATGCTAATTACATTGCCGGTTGCCAAATTGCATTATCTCTTATAGTTTCCGAGATATGGACTATCGATAATTTACACCTTAGGCTCTGCTTCTAACTTGGGCCCAAATTGTAAAATGGTCTTATCTATTGGCGATTTCGTTCCAATTCACATTCCAAGTAATATCCGGCATGCTAATTACATTGCCGGTTGCCAAATTGAATTATCTCTTATAGTTTCCGAGATATGGACTATCGATAATTTACATCTTAGGCTCTGCTTCTAACTTGGGCCCAAATTGTAAAATGGTCTTATCTATTGGCGATTTCGTTCCAATTCACATTCCAAGTAATATTCGGCATGCTAATTACATTGCCGGTTGCCAAATTGCATTATCTCTTATAGTTTCCGAGATATGGACTATCGATAATTTACATCTTAGGCTCTGCTTCTAACTTGGGCCCAAATTGTAAAATGGTCTTATCTATTGGCGATTTCGTTCCAATTCACATTCCAAGTAATATTCGGCATGCTAATTACATTGCCTGTTGCCAAATTGCATTATCTCTTATAGTTTCCGAGATATGGACTATCGATAATTTACACCTTAGGCTCTGCTTCTAACTTGGGCCCAAATTGTAAAACGGTCTTATCTATTGGCGATTTCGTTCCAATTCACATTCCAAGTAATATTCGGCATGCTAATTACATTGCCGGTTGCCAAATTGCATTATCTCTTATAGTTTCCGAGATATGGACTATCGATAATTTACATCTTAGGCTCTGCTTCTAACTTGGGCCCAAATTGTAAAATGGTCTTATCTATTGGCGATTTCGTTCCAATTCACACTCCAAGTAATATTCGGCATGCTAATTACATTGCCTTTTGCGAAATTGCATTATCTCTTATAGTTTCCGAGATATGGACTATCAATAATTTACACCTTAGGCTCTGCTTCTAACTTGGGCCCAAATTGTAAAATGGTCTTATCTATTGGCGATTTCGTTCCAATTCACATTCCAAGTAATATTCGGCATGCTAATTACATTGCCGGTTGCCAAATTGTATTATCTCTTATAGTTTCCGAGATATGGACTATCGATAATTTACACCTTAGGCTCTGCTTCTAACTTGGGCCCAAATTGTAAAATGGTCTTATCTATTGGCGATTTCGTTCCAATTCACATTCCAAGTAATATTCGGCATACTAATTACATTGCCGGTTGCCAAATTGCATTATCTCTTATAGTTTCTGAGATATGGACTATCGATAATTTACACCTTAGGCTCTGCTTCTAACTTGGGCTAAAATTGTAAAATGGTCTTATCTATTGGCGATTTCGTTCCAATTCACACTCCAAGTAATATTCGGCATGCTAATTACATTGCCGGTTGCGAAATTGCATTATCTCTTATAGTTTCCGAGATATGGACTATCAATAATTTACACCTTAGGCTCTGCTTCTAACTTGGGCCCAAATTGTAAAATGGTCTTATCTATTGGCGATTTCGTTCCAATTCACATTCCAAGTAATATTCGGCATGCTAATTACATTGCCGGTTGCCAAATTGCATTATCTCTTATAGTTTCCGAGATATGGACTATCGATAATTTACACCTTAGGCTCTGCTTCTAACTTGGGCCCAAATTGTAAAATGGTCTTATCTATTGGCGATTTCGTTCCAATTCACACTCCAAGTAATATTCGGCATGCTAATTACATTGCCGGTTGCGAAATTGCATTATCTCTTATAGTTTCCGAGATATGGACTATCAATAATTTACACCTTAGGCTCTGCTTCTAACTTGGGCCCAAATTGTAAAATGGCCTTATCTATTGGCGATTTCGATCCAATTCACATTCCAAGTAATATTCGGCATGCTAATTACATTGCCGGTTGCCAAATTGCATTATCTCTTATAGTTTCCGAGATATGGACTATCGATAATTTACACCTTAGGCTCTGCTTCTAACTTGGGCCCAAATTGTAAAATCTTCTTATCTATTGGCGATTTCGTTCCAATTCACATTCCAAGTAATATTCGGCATGCTAATTACATTGCCGGTTGCCAAATTGCATTATCTCTTATAGTTTCCGAGATATGGACTATCGATAATTTACACCTTAGGCTCTGCTTCTAACTTGGGCCCAAATTGTAAAATGGTCTTATCTATTGGCGATTTCGTTCCAATTCACATTCCAAGTAATATTCGGCATGCTAATTACATTGCCGGTTGCCAAATTGCATTATCTCTTATAGTTTCCGAGATATGGACTATCGATAATTTACACCTTAGGCTCTGCTTCTAACTTGGGCCCAAATTGTAAAATGGTCTTATCTATTGGCGATTTCGTTCCAATTCACATTCCAAGTAATATTCGGCATGCTAATTACATTGCCGGTTGCCAAATTGCATTATCTCTTATAGTTTCCGAGATATGGACTATCGATAATTTACACCTTAGGCTCTGCTTCTAACTTGGGCCCAAATTGTAAAATGGTCTTATCTATTGGCGATTTCGTTCCAATTCACATTCCAAGTAATATTCGGCATGCTAATTACATTGCCGGTTGCCAAATTGCATTATCTCTTATAGTTTCCGAGATATGGACTATCGAAAATTTACACCTTAGGCTCTGCTTCTAACTTGGGCCCAAATTGTAAAATGGTCTTATCTATTGGCGATTTCGTTCCAATTCACACTCCAAGTAATATTCGGCATGCTAATTACATTGCCGGTTGCGAAATTGCATTATCTCTTATAGTTTCCGAGATATGGACTATCGATAATTTACACCTTAGGCTCTGCTTCTAACTTGGGCCCAAATTGTAAAATGGTCTTATCTATTGGCGATATCGTTCCAATTCACATTCCAAGTAATATTCGGCATGCTAATTACATTGCCGGTTGCCAAATTGCATTATCTCTTATAGTTTCCGAGATATGGACTATCGATAATTTACACCTTAGGCTCTGCTTCTAACTTGGGCCCAAATTGTAAAATGGTCTTATCTATTGGCAATTTCATTCCAATTCACATTCCAAGTAATATTCGGCATGCTAATTACATTGCCGGTTGCCAAATTGCATTATCTCTTATAGTTTCCGAGATATGGACTATCGATAATTTACACCTTAGGCTCTGCTTCTAACTTGGGCCCAAATTGTAAAATGGCCTTATCTATTGGCGATTTCGTCCCAATTCACATTCCAAGTAATCTTCGGCATGCTAATTACATTGCCGGTTGCGAAATTGCATTATCTCTTATAGTTTCAGAGATATGGACTATCGATAATTTACACCTTAGGCTCTGCTTCTAACTTGGGCCCAAATTGTAAAATGGTCTTATCTATTGGCAATTTCATTCCAATTCACATTCCAAGTAATATTCGGCATGCTAATTACATTGCCGGTTGCCAAATTGCATTATCTCTTATAGTTTCCGAGATATGGACTATCGATAATTTACACCTTAGGCTCTGCTTCTAACTTGGGCCCAAATTGTAAAATGGTCTTATCTATTGGCGATTTCGTCCCAATTCACATTCCAAGTGATATTCGGCATGCTAATTACATTGCCGGTTGCGAAATTGCATTATCTCTTATAGTTTCCGAGATATGGACTATCGATAATTTACACCTTAGGCTCTGCTTCTAACTTGGGCGCAAATTGTAAAATGGTCTTATCTATTGGCGATTTCGTTCCAAATCACATTCCAAGTAATATTCGGCATGCTAATTACATTGCCGGTTGCCAAATTGCATTATCTCTTATAGTTTCCGAGATATGGACTATCGATAATTTACAGCTTAGGCTCTGCTTCTAACTTGGGCCCAAATTGTAAAATGGTCTTATCTATTGGCGATTTAGTTGCAATTCACATTCCAAGTAATATTCGGCATGCTAATTACATTGCCGGTTGCCAAATTGCATTATCTCTTATAGTTTCCGAGATATGGACTATCGATAATTTACACCTTAGGCTCTGCTTCTAACTTGGGCCCAAATTGTAAAATGGTCTTATCTATTGGCGATTTCGTTCCAATTCACATTCCAAGTAATATTCGGCATGTTAATTACATTGCCTGTTGCCAAATTGCATTATCTCTTATAGTTTCCGAGATATGGACTATCGATAATTTACACCTTAGGCTCTGCTTCTAACTTGGGCCCAAATTGTAAAATGGTCTTATCTATTGGCGATTTAGTTGCAATTCACATTCCAAGTAATATTCGGCATGCTAATTACATTGCCGGTTGCCAAATTGCATTATCTCTTATAGTTTCCGAGATATGGACTATCGATAATTTACACCTTAGGCTCTGCTTCTATCTTGGGCCCAAATTGTAAAATGGTCTTATCTATTGGCGATTTCGTTCCAATTCACATTCCAAGTAATATTCGGCATGCTAATTACATTGCCGGTTGCCAAATTGCATTATCCCTTATAGTTTCCGAGATATGGACTATCGATAATTTACATCTTAGGCTCTGCTTCTAACTTGGGCCCAAATTGTAAAATGGTCTTATCTATTGGCGATTTCGTTCCAATTCACATTCCAAGTAATATTCGGCATGCTAATTACATTGCCTGTTGCCAAATTGCATTATCTCTTATAGTTTCCGAGATATGGACTATCGATAATTTACACCTTAGGCTCTGCTTCTAACTTGGGCCCAAATTGTAAAATGGTCTTATCTATTGGCGATTTCGTTCCAATTCACATTCCAAGTAATATTCGGCATGCTAATTACATTGCCGGTTGCCAAATTGCATTATCTCTTATAGTTTCCGAGATATGGACTATCGATAATTTACATCTTAGGCTCTGCTTCTAACTTGGGCCCAAATTGTAAAATGGTCTTATCTATTGGCGATTTCGTTCCAATTCACACTCCAAGTAATATTCGGCATGCTAATTACATTGCCGGTTGCGAAATTGCATTATCTCTTATAGTTTCCGAGATATGGACTATCAATAATTTACACCTTAGGCTCTGCTTCTAACTTGGGCCCAAATTGTAAAATGGTCTTATCTATTGGCGATTTCGTTCCAATTCACATTCCAAGTAATATTCGGCATGCTAATTACATTGCCGGTTGCCAAATTGCATTATCTCTTATAGTTTCCGAGATATGGACTATCGATAATTTACACCTTAGGCTCTGCTTCTAACTTGGGCCCAAATTGTAAAATGGTCTTATCTATTGGCGATTTCGTTCCAATTCACATTCCAAGTAATATTCGGCATGCTAATTACATTGCCGGTTGCCAAATTGCATTATCTCTTATAGTTTCCGAGATATGGACTATCGATAATTTACACCTTAGGCTCTGCTTCTAACTTGGGCTAAAATTGTAAAATGGTCTTATCTATTGGCGATTTCGTTCCAAATCACATTCCAAGTAATATTCGGCATGCTAATTACATTGCCGGTTGCCAAATTGCATTATCTCTTATAGTTTCCGAGATATGGACTATCAATAATTTACACCTTAGGCTCTGCTTCTAACTTGGGCCCAAATTGTAAAATGGTCTTATCTATTGGCGATTTCGTTCCAATTCACATTCCAAGTAATATTCCGCATGCTAATTACATTGCCGGTTGCCAAATTGCATTATCTCTTATAGTTTCCGAGATATGGACTATCGATAATTTACACCTTAGGCTCTGCTTCTAACTTGGGCCCAAATTGTAAAATGGTCTAATCTATTGGCGATTTCGTTCCAATTCACATTCCAAGTAATATTCGGCATGCTAATTACATTGCCGGTTGCCAAATTGCATTATCTCTTATAGTTTCCGAGATATGGACTATCGATAATTTACACCTTAGGCTCTGCTTCTAACTTGGGACCAAATTGTAAAATGGTCTTATCTATTGGCGATTTCGTTCCAATTCACATTCCAAGTAATATTCGGCATGCTAATTACATTGCCGGTTGCCAAATTGCATTATCTCTTATAGTTTCCGAGATATGGACTATCGATAATTTACACCTTAGGCTCTGCTTCTAACTTGGGCCCAAATTGTAAAATGGTCTTCTCTATTGGCGATTTCGTTCCAATTCACATTCCAAGTAATATTCGGCATGCTAATTACATTGCCGGTTGCCAAATTGCATTACCTCTTATAGTTTCCGAGATATGGACTATCGATAATTTACACCTTAGGCTCTGCTTCTAACTTGGGCCCAAATTGTAAAATGGTCTTATCTATTGGCGATTTCGTTCCAATTCACATTCCAAGTAATATTCGGCATGCTAATTACATTGCCGGTTGCCAAATTGCATTATCTCTTATAGTTTCCGAGATATGGACTATCGATAATTTACACCTTAGGCTCTGCTTCTAACTTGGGCCCAAATTGTAAAATGGTCTTATCTATTGGCGATTTCGTTCCAATTCACATTCCAAGTAATATTCGGCATGCTAATTACATTGCCGGTTGCCAAATTGCATTATCCCTTATAGTTTCCGAGATATGGACTATCGATAATTTACACCTTAGGCTCTGCTTCTAACTTGGGCCCAAATTGTAAAATGGTCTTATCTATTGGCGATTTCGTTCCAATTCACATTCCAAGTAATATTCGGCATGCTAATTACATTGCAGGTTGCCAAATTGCATTATCTCTTATAGTTTCCGAGATATGGACTATCGATAATTTACACCTTAGGCTCTGCTTCTAACTTGGGCCCAAATTGTAAAATCGTCTTATCTATGTGCGATTTCGTTCCAATTCACATTCCAAGTAATATTCGGCATGCTAATTACATTGCCGGTTGCCAAATTGCATTATCTCTTATAGTTTCCGAGATATGGACTATCGGTAATTTACACCTTAGGCTCTGCTTCTAACTTGGGCCCAAATTGTAAAATGGTCTTATCTATTGGCGATTTCGTTCCAATTCACATTCCAAGTAATATCCGGCATGCTAATTACATTGCCGGTTGCCAAATTGAATTATCTCTTATAGTTTCCGAGATATGGACTATCGATAATTTACACCTTAGGCTCTGCTTCTAACTTGGTCCCAAATTGTAAAATGGTCTTACCTATTGGCGATTTCGTTCCAATTCACATTCCAAGTAATATTCGGCATGCTAATTACATTGCCGGTTGCCAAATTGCATTATCTCTTATAGTTTCCGAGATATGGACTATCGATAATTTACACCTTAGGCTCTGCTTCTAACTTGGGCCCAAATTGTAAAATGGCCTTATCTATTGGCGATTTCGTTCCAATTCACATTCCAAGTAATATCCGGCATGCTAATTACATTGCCGGTTGCCAAATTGAATTATCTCTTATAGTTTCCGAGATATGGACTATCGATAATTTACACCTTAGGCTCTGCTTCTAACTTGGGCCCAAATTGTAAAATGGTCTTATCTATTGGCGATTTCGTTCCAATTCACATTCCAAGTAATATCCGGCATGCTAATTACATTGCCGGTTGCCAAATTGAATTATCTCTTATAGTTTCCGAGATATGGACTATCGATAATTTACATCTTAGGCTCTGCTTCTAACTTGGGCCCAAATTGTAAAATGGTCTTATCTATTGGCGATTTCGTTCCAATTCACATTCCAAGTAATATCCGGCATGCTAATTACATTGCCGGTTGCCAAATTGCATTATCTCTTATAGTTTCCGAGATATGGACTATCGATAATTTACACCTTAGGCTCTGCTTCTAACTTGGGCCCAAATTGTAAAATGGTCTTATCTATTGGCGATTTCGTTCCAATTCACATTCCAAGTAATATTCGGCATGCTAATTACATTGCCGGTTGCCAAATTGCATTATCTCTTATAGTTTCCGAGATATGGACTATCGATAATTTACACCTTAGGCTCTGCTTTTAACTTGGGCCCAAATTGTAAAATGGTCTTATCTATTGGCGATTTCGTTCCAATTCACATTCCAAGTAATATTCGGCATGCTAATTACATTGCCGGTTGCCAAATTGCATTATCTCTTATAGTTTCCGAGATATGGACTATCGATAATTTACACCTTAGGCTCTGCTTCTAACTTGGGCCCAAATTGTAAAATGGTCTTATCTATTGGCGATTTCGTTCCAATTCACATTCCAAGTAATATTCGGCATGCTAATTACATTGCCGGTTGCCAAATTGCATTATCTCTTATAGTTTCCGAGATATGGACTATCGATAATTTACACCTTAGGCTCTGCTTCTAACTTGGGCCCAAATTGTAAAATGGTCTTATCTATTGGCAATTTCGTTCCAATTCACATTCCAAGTAATATTCGGCATGCTAATTACATTGCCGGTTGCCAAATTGCATTATCCCTTATAGTTTCCGAGATATGGAGTATCGATAATTTACACCTTAGGCTCTGCTTCTAACTTGGGCCCAAATTGTAAAATGGTCTTATCTATTGGCGATTTCATTCCAATTCACATTCCAAGTAATATTCGGCATGCTAATTACATTGCCGGTTGCCAAATTGCATTATCTCTTATAGTTTCCGAGATATGGACTATCGATAATTTACACCTTAGGCTCTGCTTCTAATTTGGGTCCAAATTGTAAAATGGTCTTATCTATTGGCGATTTCGTTCCAATTCACACTCCAAGTAATATTCGGCACGCTAATTACATTGCCGGTTGCGAAATTGCATTATCTCTTATAGTTTCCGAGATATGGACTATCAATAATTTACACCTTAGGCTCTGCTTCTAACTTGGGCCCAAATTGTAAAATGGTCTTATCTATTGGCGATTTCGTTCCAATTCACATTCCAAGTAATATTCCGCATGCTAATTACATTGCCGGTTGCCAAATTGCATTATCTCTTATAGTTTCCGAGATATGGACTATCGATAATTTACACCTTAGGCTCTGCTTCTAACTTGGGCCCAAATTGTAAAATGGTCTAATCTATTGGCGATTTCGTTCCAATTCACATTCCAAGTAATATTCGGCATGCTAATTACATTGCCGGTTGCCAAATTGCATTATCTCTTATAGTTTCCGAGATATGGACTATCGATAATTTACACCTTAGGCTCTGCTTCTAACTTGGGACCAAATTGTAAAATGGTCTTATCTATTGGCGATTTCGTTCCAATTCACATTCCAAGTAATATTCGGCATGCTAATTACATTGCCGGTTGCCAAATTGCATTATCTCTTATAGTTTCCGAGATATGGACTATCGATAATTTACACCTTAGGCTCTGCTTCTAACTTGGGCCCAAATTGTAAAATGGTCTTCTCTATTGGCGATTTCGTTCCAATTCACATTCCAAGTAATATTCGGCATGCTAATTACATTGCCGGTTGCCAAATTGCATTACCTCTTATAGTTTCCGAGATATGGACTATCGATAATTTACACCTTAGGCTCTGCTTCTAACTTGGGCCCAAATTGTAAAATGGTCTTATCTATTGGCGATTTCGTTCCAATTCACATTCCAAGTAATATTCGGCATGCTAATTACATTGCCGGTTGCCAAATTGCATTATCTCTTATAGTTTCCGAGATATGGACTATCGATAATTTACACCTTAGGCTCTGCTTCTAACTTGGGCCCAAATTGTAAAATGGTCTTATCTATTGGCGATTTCGTTCCAATTCACATTCCAAGTAATATTCGGCATGCTAATTACATTGCCGGTTGCCAAATTGCATTATCTCTTATAGTTTCCGAGATATGGACTATCGATAATTTACACCTTAGGCTCTGCTTCTAACTTGGGCCCAAATTGTAAAATGGTCTTATTTATTGGCGATTTCGTTCCAATTCACATTCCAAGTAATATTCGGCATGCTAATTACATTGCCGGTTGCCAAATTGCATTATCTCTTATAGTTTCCGAGATATGGACTATCGATAATTTACACCTTAGGCTCTGCTTCTAACTTGGGCCCAAATTGTAAAATGGTCTTATCTATTGGCGATTTCGTTCCAATTCACATTCCAAGTAATATTCGGCATGCTAATTACATTGCCGGTTGCCAAATTGCATTATCTCTTATAGTTTCCGAGATATGGACTATCGATAATTTACACCTTAGGCTCTGCTTCTAACTTGGGCCCAAATTGTAAAATCGTCTTATCTATGTGCGATTTCGTTCCAATTCACATTCCAAGTAATATTCGGCATGCTAATTACATTGCCGGTTGCCAAATTGCATTATCTCTTATAGTTTCCGAGATATGGACTATCGGTAATTTACACCTTAGGCTCTGCTTCTAACTTGGGCCCAAATTGTAAAATGGTCTTATCTATTGGCGATTTCGTTCCAATTCACATTCCAAGTAATATCCGGCATGCTAATTACATTGCCGGTTGCCAAATTGAATTATCTCTTATAGTTTCCGAGATATGGACTATCGATAATTTACACCTTAGGCTCTGCTTCTAACTTGGTCCCAAATTGTAAAATGGTCTTACCTATTGGCGATTTCGTTCCAATTCACATTCCAAGTAATATTCGGCATGCTAATTACATTGCCGGTTGCCAAATTGCATTATCTCTTATAGTTTCCGAGATATGGACTATCGATAATTTACACCTTAGGCTCTGCTTCTAACTTGGGCCCAAATTGTAAAATGGCCTTATCTATTGGCGATTTCGTTCCAATTCACATTCCAAGTAATATTCGGCATGTTAATTACATTGCCGGTTGCCAAATTGCATTATCTCTTATAGTTTCCGAGATATGGACTATCGATAATTTACATCTTAATCTCTGCTTCTAACTTGGGCCCAAATTGTAAAATCGTCTTATCTATTGGCGATTTCGTTCCAATTCACATTCCAAGTAATATTCGGCATGCTAATTACATTGCCGGTTGCCAAATTGCATTATCTCTTATAGTTTCCGAGATATGGACTATCGATAATTTACACCTTAGGCTCTGCTTCTAACTTGGGCCCAAATTGTAAAATGGTCTTATCTATTGGCGATTTCGTTCCAATTCACATTCCAAGTAATATCCGGCATGCTAATTACATTGCCGGTTGCCAAATTGAATTATCTCTTATAGTTTCCGAGATATGGACTATCGATAATTTACATCTTAGGCTCTGCTTCTAACTTGGGCCCAAATTGTAAAATGGTCTTATCTATTGGCGATTTCGTTCCAATTCACATTCCAAGTAATATTCGGCATGCTAATTACATTGCCGGTTGCCAAATTGCATTATCTCTTATAGTTTCCGAGATATGGACTATCGATAATTTACATCTTAGGCTCTGCTTCTAACTTGGGCCCAAATTGTAAAATGGTCTTATCTATTGGCGATTTCGTTCCAATTCACATTCCAAGTAATATTCGGCATGCTAATTACATTGCCTGTTGCCAAATTGCATTATCTCTTATAGTTTCCGAGATATGGACTATCGATAATTTACACCTTAGGCTCTGCTTCTAACTTGGGCCCAAATTGTAAAACGGTCTTATCTATTGGCGATTTCGTTCCAATTCACATTCCAAGTAATATTCGGCATGCTAATTACATTGCCGGTTGCCAAATTGCATTATCTCTTATAGTTTCCGAGATATGGACTATCGATAATTTACATCTTAGGCTCTGCTTCTAACTTGGGCCCAAATTGTAAAATGGTCTTATCTATTGGCGATTTCGTTCCAATTCACACTCCAAGTAATATTCGGCATGCTAATTACATTGCCGGTTGCGAAATTGCATTATCTCTTATAGTTTCCGAGATATGGACTATCAATAATTTACACCTTAGGCTCTGCTTCTAACTTGGGCCCAAATTGTAAAATGGTCTTATCTATTGGCGATTTCGTTCCAATTCACATTCCAAGTAATATTCGGCATGCTAATTACATTGCCGGTTGCCAAATTGCATTATCTCTTATAGTTTCCGAGATATGGACTATCGATAATTTACACCTTAGGCTCTGCTTCTAACTTGGGCCCAAATTGTAAAATGGTCTTATCTATTGGCGATTTCGTTCCAATTCACATTCCAAGTAATATTCGGCATACTAATTACATTGCCGGTTGCCAAATTGCATTATCTCTTATAGTTTCTGAGATATGGACTATCGATAATTTACACCTTAGGCTCTGCTTCTAACTTGGGCTAAAATTGTAAAATGGTCTTATCTATTGGCGATTTCGTTCCAATTCACACTCCAAGTAATATTCGGCATGCTAATTACATTGCCGGTTGCGAAATTGCATTATCTCTTATAGTTTCCGAGATATGGACTATCAATAATTTACACCTTAGGCTCTGCTTCTAACTTGGGCCCAAATTGTAAAATGGTCTTATCTATTGGCGATTTCGTTCCAATTCACATTCCAAGTAATATTCGGCATGCTAATTACATTGCCGGTTGCCAAATTGCATTATCTCTTATAGTTTCCGAGATATGGACTATCGATAATTTACACCTTAGGCTCTGCTTCTAACTTGGGCCCAAATTGTAAAATGGTCTTATCTATTGGCGATTTCGTTCCAATTCACACTCCAAGTAATATTCGGCATGCTAATTACATTGCCGGTTGCGAAATTGCATTATCTCTTATAGTTTCCGAGATATGGACTATCAATAATTTACACCTTAGGCTCTGCTTCTAACTTGGGCCCAAATTGTAAAATGGCCTTATCTATTGGCGATTTCGATCCAATTCACATTCCAAGTAATATTCGGCATGCTAATTACATTGCCGGTTGCCAAATTGCATTATCTTTTATAGTTTCCGAGATATGGACTATCGATAATTTACACCTTAGGCTCTGCTTCTAACTTGGGCCCAAATTGTAAAATCTTCTTATCTATTGGCGATTTCGTTCCAATTCACATTCCAAGTAATATTCGGCATGCTAATTACATTGCCGGTTGCCAAATTGCATTATCTCTTATAGTTTCCGAGATATGGACTATCGATAATTTACACCTTAGGCTCTGCTTCTAACTTGGGCCCAAATTGTAAAATGGTCTTATCTATTGGCGATTTCGTTCCAATTCACATTCCAAGTAATATTCGGCATGCTAATTACATTGCCGGTTGCCAAATTGCATTATCTCTTATAGTTTCCGAGATATGGACTATCGATAATTTACACCTTAGGCTCTGCTTCTAACTTGGGCCCAAATTGTAAAATGGTCTTATCTATTGGCGATTTCGTTCCAATTCACATTCCAAGTAATATTCGGCATGCTAATTACATTGCCGGTTGCCAAATTGCATTATCTCTTATAGTTTCCGAGATATGGACTATCGATAATTTACACCTTAGGCTCTGCTTCTAACTTGGGCCCAAATTGTAAAATGGTCTTATCTATTGGCGATTTCGTTCCAATTCACATTCCAAGTAATATTCGGCATGCTAATTACATTGCCGGTTGCCAAATTGCATTATCTCTTATAGTTTCCGAGATATGGACTATCGAAAATTTACACCTTAGGCTCTGCTTCTAACTTGGGCCCAAATTGTAAAATGGTCTTATCTATTGGCGATTTCGTTCCAATTCACACTCCAAGTAATATTCGGCATGCTAATTACATTGCCGGTTGCGAAATTGCATTATCTCTTATAGTTTCCGAGATATGGACTATCGATAATTTACACCTTAGGCTCTGCTTCTAACTTGGGCCCAAATTGTAAAATGGTCTTATCTATTGGCGATATCGTTCCAATTCACATTCCAAGTAATATTCGGCATGCTAATTACATTGCCGGTTGCCAAATTGCATTATCTCTTATAGTTTCCGAGATATGGACTATCGATAATTTACACCTTAGGCTCTGCTTCTAACTTGGGCCCAAATTGTAAAATGGTCTTATCTATTGGCAATTTCATTCCAATTCACATTCCAAGTAATATTCGGCATGCTAATTACATTGCCGGTTGCCAAATTGCATTATCTCTTATAGTTTCCGAGATATGGACTATCGATAATTTACACCTTAGGCTCTGCTTCTAACTTGGGCCCAAATTGTAAAATGGCCTTATCTATTGGCGATTTCGTCCCAATTCACATTCCAAGTAATCTTCGGCATGCTAATTACATTGCCGGTTGCGAAATTGCATTATCTCTTATAGTTTCAGAGATATGGACTATCGATAATTTACACCTTAGGCTCTGCTTCTAACTTGGGCCCAAATTGTAAAATGGTCTTATCTATTGGCAATTTCATTCCAATTCACATTCCAAGTAATATTCGGCATGCTAATTACATTGCCGGTTGCCAAATTGCATTATCTCTTATAGTTTCCGAGATATGGACTATCGATAATTTACACCTTAGGCTCTGCTTGTAACTTGGGCCCAAATTGTAAAATGGTCTTATCTATTGGCGATTTCGTCCCAATTCACATTCCAAGTGATATTCGGCATGCTAATTACATTGCCGGTTGCGGACTATCGATAATTTACACCTTAGGCTCTGCTTGTAACTTGGGCCCAAATTGTAAAATGGTCTTATCTATTGGCGATTTCGTTCCAAATCACATTCCAAGTAATATTCGGCATGCTAATTACATTGCCGGTTGCCAAATTGCATTATCTCTTATAGTTTCCGAGATATGGACTATCGATAATTTACAGCTTAGGCTCTGCTTCTAACTTGGGCCCAAATTGTAAAATGGTCTTATCTATTGGCGATTTAGTTGCAATTCACATTCCAAGTAATATTCGGCATGCTAATTACATTGCCGGTTGCCAAATTGCATTATCTCTTATAGTTTCCGAGATATGGACTATCGATAATTTACACCTTAGGCTCTGCTTCTAACTTGGGCCCAAATTGTAAAATGGTCTTATCTATTGGCGATTTCGTTCCAATTCACATTCCAAGTAATATTCGGCATGTTAATTACATTGCCTGTTGCCAAATTGCATTATCTCTTATAGTTTCCGAGATATGGACTATCGATAATTTACACCTTAGGCTCTGCTTCTAACTTGGGCCCAAATTGTAAAATGGTCTTATCTATTGGCGATTTAGTTGCAATTCACATTCCAAGTAATATTCGGCATGCTAATTACATTGCCGGTTGCCAAATTGCATTATCTCTTATAGTTTCCGAGATATGGACTATCGATAATTTACACCTTAGGCTCTGCTTCTATCTTGGGCCCAAATTGTAAAATGGTCTTATCTATTGGCGATTTCGTTCCAATTCACATTCCAAGTAATATTCGGCATGCTAATTACATTGCCGGTTGCCAAATTGCATTATCTCTTATAGTTTCCGAGATATGGACTATCGATAATTTACATCTTAGGCTCTGCTTCTAACTTGGGCCCAAATTGTAAAATGGTCTTATCTATTGGCGATTTCGTTCCAATTCACATTCCAAGTAATATTCGGCATGCTAATTACATTGCCTGTTGCCAAATTGCATTATCTCTTATAGTTTCCGAGATATGGACTATCGATAATTTACACCTTAGGCTCTGCTTCTAACTTGGGCCCAAATTGTAAAATGGTCTTATCTATTGGCGATTTCGTTCCAATTCACATTCCAAGTAATATTCGGCATGCTAATTACATTGCCGGTTGCCAAATTGCATTATCTCTTATAGTTTCCGAGATATGGACTATCGATAATTTACATCTTAGGCTCTGCTTCTAACTTGGGCCCAAATTGTAAAATGGTCTTATCTATTGGCGATTTCGTTCCAATTCACACTCCAAGTAATATTCGGCATGCTAATTACATTGCCGGTTGCGAAATTGCATTATCTCTTATAGTTTCCGAGATATGGACTATCAATAATTTACACCTTAGGCTCTGCTTCTAACTTGGGCCCAAATTGTAAAATGGTCTTATCTATTGGCGATTTCGTTCCAATTCACATTCCAAGTAATATTCGGCATGCTAATTACATTGCCGGTTGCCAAATTGCATTATCTCTTATAGTTTCCGAGATATGGACTATCGATAATTTACACCTTAGGCTCTGCTTCTAACTTGGGCCCAAATTGTAAAATGGTCTTATCTATTGGCGATTTCGTTCCAATTCACATTCCAAGTAATATTCGGCATGCTAATTACATTGCCGGTTGCCAAATTGCATTATCTCTTATAGTTTCCGAGATATGGACTATCGATAATTTACACCTTAGGCTCTGCTTCTAACTTGGGCCCAAATTGTAAAATGGTCTTATCTATTGGCGATTTCGTTCCAATTCACATTCCAAGTAATATTCGGCATACTAATTACATTGCCGGTTGCCAAATTGCATTATCTCTTATAGTTTCTGAGATATGGACTATCGATAATTTACACCTTAGGCTCTGCTTCTAACTTGGGCTAAAATTGTAAAATGGTCTTATCTATTGGCGATTTCGTTCCAATTCACACTCCAAGTAATATTCGGCATGCTAATTACATTGCCGGTTGCGAAATTGCATTATCTCTTATAGTTTCCGAGATATGGACTATCAATAATTTACACCTTAGGCTCTGCTTCTAACTTGGGCCCAAATTGTAAAATGGTCTTATCTATTGGCGATTTCGTTCCAATTCACATTCCAAGTAATATTCGGCATGCTAATTACATTGCCGGTTGCCAAATTGCATTATCTCTTATAGTTTCCGAGATATGGACTATCGATAATTTACACCTTAGGCTCTGCTTCTAACTTGGGCCCAAATTGTAAAATGGTCTTATCTATTGGCGATTTCGTTCCAATTCACACTCCAAGTAATATTCGGCATGCTAATTACATTGCCGGTTGCGAAATTGCATTATCTCTTATAGTTTCCGAGATATGGACTATCAATAATTTACACCTTAGGCTCTGCTTCTAACTTGGGCCCAAATTGTAAAATGGCCTTATCTATTGGCGATTTCGTTCCAATTCACATTCCAAGTAATATTCGGCATGCTAATTACATTGCCGGTTGCCAAATTGCATTATCTCTTATAGTTTCCGAGATATGGACTATCGATAATTTACACCTTAGGCTCTGCTTCTAACTTGGGCCCAAATTGTAAAATCTTCTTATCTATTGGCGATTTCGTTCCAATTCACATTCCAAGTAATATTCGGCATGCTAATTACATTGCCGGTTGCCAAATTGCATTATCTCTTATAGTTTCCGAGATATGGACTATCGATAATTTACACCTTAGGCTCTGCTTCTAACTTGGGCCCAAATTGTAAAATGGTCTTATCTATTGGCGATTTCGTTCCAATTCACATTCCAAGTAATATTCGGCATGCTAATTACATTGCCGGTTGCCAAATTGCATTATCTCTTATAGTTTCCGAGATATGGACTATCGATAATTTACACCTTAGGCTCTGCTTCTAACTTGGGCCCAAATTGTAAAATGGTCTTATCTATTGGCGATTTCGTTCCAATTCACATTCCAAGTAATATTCGGCATGCTAATTACATTGCCGGTTGCCAAATTGCATTATCTCTTATAGTTTCCGAGATATGGACTATCGATAATTTACACCTTAGGCTCTGCTTCTAACTTGGGCCCAAATTGTAAAATGGTCTTATCTATTGGCGATTTCGTTCCAATTCACACTCCAAGTAATATTCGGCATGCTAATTACATTGCCGGTTGCGAAATTGCATTATCTCTTATAGTTTCCGAGATATGGACTATCGATAATTTACACCTTAGGCTCTGCTTCTAACTTGGGCCCAAATTGTAAAATGGTCTTATCTATTGGCGATATCGTTCCAATTCACATTCCAAGTAATATTCGGCATGCTAATTACATTGCCGGTTGCCAAATTGCATTATCTCTTATAGTTTCCGAGATATGGACTATCGATAATTTACACCTTAGGCTCTGCTTCTAACTTGGGCCCAAATTGTAAAATGGTCTTATCTATTGGCAATTTCATTCCAATTCACATTCCAAGTAATATTCGGCATGCTAATTACATTGCCGGTTGCCAAATTGCATTATCTCTTATAGTTTCCGAGATATGGACTATCGATAATTTACACCTTAGGCTCTGCTTCTAACTTGGGCCCAAATTGTAAAATGGCCTTATCTATTGGCGATTTCGTCCCAATTCACATTCCAAGTAATCTTCGGCATGCTAATTACATTGCCGGTTGCGAAATTGCATTATCTCTTATAGTTTCAGAGATATGGACTATCGATAATTTACACCTTAGGCTCTGCTTCTAACTTGGGCCCAAATTGTAAAATGGTCTTATCTATTGGCAATTTCATTCCAATTCACATTCCAAGTAATATTCGGCATGCTAATTACATTGCCGGTTGCCAAATTGCATTATCTCGTATAGTTTCCGAGATATGGACTATCGATAATTTACACCTTAGGCTCTGCTTCTAACTTGGGCCCAAATTGTAAAATGGTCTTATCTATTGGCGATTTCGTCCCAATTCACATTCCAAGTGATATTCGGCATGCTAATTACATTGCCGGTTGCGAAATTGCATTATCTCTTATAGTTTCCGAGATATGGACTATCGATAATTTACACCTTAGGCTCTGCTTCTAACTTGGGCGCAAATTGTAAAATGGTCTTATCTATTGGCGATTTCGTTCCAAATCACATTCCAAGTAATATTCGGCATGCTAATTACATTGCCGGTTGCCAAATTGCATTATCTCTTATAGTTTCCGAGATATGGACTATCGATAATTTACAGCTTAGGCTCTGCTTCTAACTTGGGCCCAAATTGTAAAATGGTCTTATCTATTGGCGATTTAGTTGCAATTCACATTCCAAGTAATATTCGGCATGCTAATTACATTGCCGGTTGCCAAATTGCATTATCTCTTATAGTTTCCGAGATATGGACTATCGATAATTTACACCTTAGGCTCTGCTTCTAACTTGGGCCCAAATTGTAAAATGGTCTTATCTATTGGCGATTTCGTTCCAATTCACATTCCAAGTAATATTCGGCATGCTAATTACATTGCCTGTTGCCAAATTGCATTATCTCTTATAGTTTCCGAGATATGGACTATCGATAATTTACACCTTAGGCTCTGCTTCTAACTTGGGCCCAAATTGTAAAATGGTCTTATCTATTGGCGATTTAGTTGCAATTCACATTCCAAGTAATATTCGGCATGCTAATTACATTGCCGGTTGCCAAATTGCATTATCTCTTATAGTTTCCGAGATATGGACTATCGATAATTTACACCTTAGGCTCTGCTTCTATCTTGGGCCCAAATTGTAAAATGGTCTTATCTATTGGCGATTTCGTTCCAATTCACATTCCAAGTAATATTCGGCAAACTAATTACATTGCCGGTTGCCAAATTGCATTATCTCTTATAGTTTCTGAGATATGGACTATCGATAATTTACACCTTAGGCTCTGCTTCTAACTTGGGCTAAAATTGTAAAATGGTCTTATCTATTGGCGATTTCGTTCCAATTCACACTCCAAGTAATATTCGGCATGCTAATTACATTGCCGGTTGCGAAATTGCATTATCTCTTATAGTTTCCGAGATATGGACTATCAATAATTTACACCTTAGGCTCTGCTTCTAACTTGGTCTTATCTATTGGCGATTTCGTTCCAATTCACATTCCAAGTAATATTCGGCATGCTAATTACACCTTTCGTTCCAATTCACATTCCAAGTAATATTCGGCATGCTAATTACATTGCCGGTTGCCAAATTGCATTATCTCTTATAGTTTCCGAGATATGGACTATCGATAATTTACACCTTAGGCTCTGCTTCTAACTTGGGCTAAAATTGTAAAATGGTCTTATCTATTGGCGATTTCGTTCCAATTCACACTCCAAGTAATATTCGGCATGCTAATTACATTGCCGGTTGCGAAATTGCATTATCTCTTATAGTTTCCGAGATATGGACTATCAATAATTTACACCTTAGGCTCTGCTTCTAACTTGGGCCCAAATTGTAAAATGGTCTTATCTATTGGCGATTTCGTTCCAATTCACATTCCAAGTAATATTCGGCATGCTAATTACATTGCCGGTTGCCAAATTGCATTATCTCTTATAGTTTCCGAGATATGGACTATCGATAATTTACACCTTAGGCTCTGCTTCTAACTTGGGCCCAAATTGTAAAATGGTCTTATCTATTGGCGATTTCGTTCCAATTCACACTCCAAGTAATATTCGGCATGCTAATTACATTGCCGGTTGCGAAATTGCATTATCTCTTATAGTTTCCGAGATATGGACTATCAATAATTTACACCTTAGGCTCTGCTTCTAACTTGGGCCCAAATTGTAAAATGGTCTTATCTATTGGCGATTTCGTTCCAATTCACATTCCAAGTAATATTCGGCATGCTAATTACATTGCCGGTTGCCAAATTGCATTATCTCTTATAGTTTCCGAGATATGGACTATCGATAATTTACACCTTAGGCTCTGCTTCTAACTTGGGCCCAAATTGTAAAATGGTCTTATCTATTGGCGATTTCGTTCCAATTCACATTCCAAGTAATATTCGGCATGCTAATTACATTGCCGGTTGCCAAATTGCATTATCTCTTATAGTTTCCGAGATATGGACTATCGATAATTTACACCTTAGGCTCTGCTTCTAACTTGGGCCCAAATTGTAAAATGGTCTTATCTATTGGCGATTTCGTTCCAATTCACATTCCAAGTAATATTCGGCATGCTAATTACATTGCCGGTTGCCAAATTGCATTATCTCTTATAGTTTCCGAGATATGGACTATCGATAATTTACACCTTAGGCTCTGCTTCTAACTTGGGCCCAAATTGTAAAATGGTCTTATCTATTGGCGATTTCGTTCCAATTCACATTCCAAGTAATATTCGGCATGCTAATTACATTGCCGGTTGCCAAATTGCATTATCTCTTATAGTTTCCGAGATATGGACTATCGAAAATTTACACCTTAGGCTCTGCTTCTAACTTGGGCCCAAATTGTAAAATGGTCTTATCTATTGGCGATTTCGTTCCAATTCACACTCCAAGTAATATTCGGCATGCTAATTACATTGCCGGTTGCGAAATTGCATTATCTCTTATAGTTTCCGAGATATGGACTATCGATAATTTACACCTTAGGCTCTGCTTCTAACTTGGGCCCAAATTGTAAAATGGTCTTATCTATTGGCGATATCGTTCCAATTCACATTCCAAGTAATATTCGGCATGCTAATTACATTGCCGGTTGCCAAATTGCATTATCTCTTATAGTTTCCGAGATATGGACTATCGATAATTTACACCTTAGGCTCTGCTTCTAACTTGGGCCCAAATTGTAAAATGGTCTTATCTATTGGCAATTTCATTCCAATTCACATTCCAAGTAATATTCGGCATGCTAATTACATTGCCGGTTGCCAAATTGCATTATCTCTTATAGTTTCCGAGATATGGACTATCGATAATTTACACCTTAGGCTCTGCTTCTAACTTGGGCCCAAATTGTAAAATGGCCTTATCTATTGGCGATTTCGTCCCAATTCACATTCCAAGTAATCTTCGGCATGCTAATTACATTGCCGGTTGCGAAATTGCATTATCTCTTATAGTTTCAGAGATATGGACTATCGATAATTTACACCTTAGGCTCTGCTTCTAACTTGGGCCCAAATTGTAAAATGGTCTTATCTATTGGCAATTTCATTCCAATTCACATTCCAAGTAATATTCGGCATGCTAATTACATTGCCGGTTGCCAAATTGCATTATCTCTTATAGTTTCCGAGATATGGACTATCGATAATTTACACCTTAGGCTCTGCTTCTAACTTGGGCCCAAATTGTAAAATGGTCTTATCTATTGGCGATTTCGTCCCAATTCACATTCCAAGTAATATTCGGCAAGCTAATTACATTGCCGGTTGCGAAATTGCATTATCTCTTATAGTATCCGAGATATGGACTATCGATAATTTACACCTTAGGCTCTGCTTCTAACTTGGGCGCAAATTGTAAAATGGTCTTATCTATTGGCGATTTCGTTCCAAATCACATTCCAAGTAATATTCGGCATGCTAATTACATTGCCGGTTGCCAAATTGCATTATCTCTTATAGTTTCCGAGATATGGACTATCGATAATTTACAGCTTAGGCTCTGCTTCTAACTTGGGCCCAAATTGTAAAATGGTCTTATCTATTGGCGATTTAGTTGCAATTCACATTCCAAGTAATATTCGGCATGCTAATTACATTGCCGGTTGCCAAATTGCATTATCTCTTATAGTTTCCGAGATATGGACTATCGATAATTTACACCTTAGGCTCTGCTTCTAACTTGGGCCCAAATTGTAAAATGGTCTTATCTATTGGCGATTTCGTTCCAATTCACATTCCAAGTAATATTCGGCATGCTAATTACATTGCCTGTTGCCAAATTGCATTATCTCTTATAGTTTCCGAGATATGGACTATCGATAATTTACACCTTAGGCTCTGCTTCTAACTTGGGCCCAAATTGTAAAATGGTCTTATCTATTGGCGATTTAGTTGCAATTCACATTCCAAGTAATATTCGGCATGCTAATTACATTGCCGGTTGCCAAATTGCATTATCTCTTATAGTTTCCGAGATATGGACTATCGATAATTTACACCTTAGGCTCTGCTTCTATCTTGGGCCCAAATTGTAAAATGGTCTTATCTATTGGCGATTTCGTTCCAATTCACATTCCAAGTAATATTCGGCATACTAATTACATTGCCGGTTGCCAAATTGCATTATCTCTTATAGTTTCTGAGATATGGACTATCGATAATTTACACCTTAGGCTCTGCTTCTAACTTGGGCTAAAATTGTAAAATGGTCTTATCTATTGGCGATTTCGTTCCAATTCACACTCCAAGTAATATTCGGCATGCTAATTACATTGCCGGTTGCGAAATTGCATTATCTCTTATAGTTTCCGAGATATGGACTATCAATAATTTACACCTTAGGCTCTGCTTCTAACTTGGGCCCAAATTGTAAAATGGTCTTATCTATTGGCGATTTCGTTCCAATTCACATTCCAAGTAATATTCGGCATGCTAATTACATTGCCGGTTGCCAAATTGCATTATCTCTTATAGTTTCCGAGATATGGACTATCGATAATTTACACCTTAGGCTCTGCTTCTAACTTGGGCCCAAATTGTAAAATGGTCTTATCTATTGGCGATTTCGTTCCAATTCACACTCCAAGTAATATTCGGCATGCTAATTACATTGCCGGTTGCGAAATTGCATTATCTCTTATAGTTTCCGAGATATGGACTATCAATAATTTACACCTTAGGCTCTGCTTCTAACTTGGGCCCAAATTGTAAAATGGTCTTATCTATTGGCGATTTCGTTCCAATTCACATTCCAAGTAATATTCGGCATGCTAATTACATTGCCGGTTGCCAAATTGCATTATCTCTTATAGTTTCCGATATATGGACTATCGATAATTTACACCTTAGGCTCTGCTTCTAACTTGGGCCCAAATTGTAAAATCTTCTTATCTATTGGCGATTTCGTTCCAATTCACATTCCAAGTAATATTCGGCATGCTAATTACATTGCCTGTTGCCAAATTGCTTTATCTCTTATAGTTTCCGAGATATGGACTATCGATAATTTACACCTTAGGCTCTGCTTCTAACTTGGGCCCAAATTGTAAAATGGTCTTATCTATTGGCGATTTCGTTCCAATTCACATTCCAAGTAATATTCGGTATGCTAATTACATTGCCGGTTGCCAAATTGCATTATCTCTTATAGTTTCCGAGATATGGACTATCGATAATTTACACCTTAGGCTCTGCTTCTAACTTGGGCCCAAATTGTAAAATGGTCTTATCTATTGGCGATTTCGTTCCAATTCACATTCCAAGTAATATTCGGCATGCTAATTACATTGCCGGTTGCCAAATTGCATTATCTCTTATAGTTTCCGAGATATGGACTATCGAAAATTTACACCTTAGGCTCTGCTTCTAACTTGGGCCCAAATTGTAAAATGGTCTTATCTATTGGCGATTTCGTTCCAATTCACACTCCAAGTAATATTCGGCATGCTAATTACATTGCCGGTTGCGAAATTGCATTATCTCTTATAGTTTCCGAGATATGGACTATCGATAATTTACACCTTAGGCTCTGCTTCTAACTTGGGCCCAAATTGTAAAATGGTCTTATCTATTGGCGATATCGTTCCAATTCACATTCCAAGTAATATTCGGCATGCTAATTACATTGCCGGTTGCCAAATTGCATTATCTCTTATAGTTTCCGAGATATGGACTATCGATAATTTACACCTTAGGCTCTGCTTCTAACTTGGGCCCAAATTGTAAAATGGTCTTATCTATTGGCGATTTCGTTCCAATTCACATTCCAAGTAATATTCGGCATGCTAATTACATTGCCGGTTGCCAAATTGCATTATCTCTTATAGTTTCCGAGATATGGACTATCGATAATTTACACCTTAGGCTCTGCTTCTAACTTGGGCCCAAATTGTAAAATGGCCTTATCTATTGGCGATTTCGTCCCAATTCACATTCCAAGTAATATTCGGCATGCTAATTACATTGCCGGTTGCGAAATTGCATTATCTCTTATAGTTTCAGAGATATGGACTATCGATAATTTACACCTTAGGCTCTGCTTCTAACTTGGGCCCAAATTGTAAAATGGTCTTATCTATTGGCAATTTCATTCCAATTCACATTCCAAGTAATATTCGGCATGCTAATTACATTGCCGGTTGCCAAATTGCATTATCTCTTATAGTTTCCGAGATATGGACTATCGATAATTTACACCTTAGGCTCTGCTTCTAACTTGGGCCCAAATTGTAAAATGGTCTTATCTATTGGCGATTTCGTCCCAATTCACATTCCAAGTGATATTCGGCATGCTAATTACATTGCCGGTTGCGAAATTGCATTATCTCTTATAGTTTCCGAGATATGGACTATCGATAATTTACACCTTAGGCTCTGCTTCTAACTTGGGCGCAAATTGTAAAATGGTCTTATCTATTGGCGATTTCGTTCCAAATCACATTCCAAGTAATATTCGGCATGCTAATTACATTGCCGGTTGCCAAATTGCATTATCTCTTATAGTTTCCGAGATATGGACTATCGATAATTTACAGCTTAGGCTCTGCTTCTAACTTGGGCCCAAATTGTAAAATGGTCTTATCTATTGGCGATTTAGTTGCAATTCACATTCCAAGTAATATTCGGCATGCTAATTACATTGCCGGTTGCCAAATTGCATTATCTCTTATAGTTTCCGAGATATGGACTATCGATAATTTACACCTTAGGCTCTGCTTCTAACTTGGGCCCAAATTGTAAAATGGTCTTATCTATTGGCGATTTCGTTCCAATTCACATTCCAAGTAATATTCGGCATGCTAATTACATTGCCGGTTGCCAAATTGCATTATCTCTTATAGTTTCCGAGATATGGACTATCGATAATTTACACCTTAGGCTCTGCTTCTAACTTGGGCCCAAATTGTAAAATGGTCTTATCTATTGGCGATTTAGTTGCAATTCACATTCCAAGTAATATTCGGCATGCTAATTACATTGCCGGTTGCCAAATTGCATTATCTCTTATAGTTTCCGAGATATGGACTATGGATAATTTACACCTTAGGCTCTGCTTCTAACTTGGGCCCAAATTGTAAAATGGTCTTATCTATTGGCGATTTCGTTCCAATTCACATTCCAAATAATATTCGGCATGCTAATTACATTGCCGGTTGCCAAATTGCATTATCTCTTATAGTTTCCGAGATATGGACTATCGATAATTTACACCTTAGGCTCTGCTTCTAACTTGGGCCCAAATTGTAAAATGGTCTTATCTATTGGCGATTTCGTTCCAATTCACACTCCAAGTTATATTCGGCATGCTAGTTACATTGCCGGTTGCGAAATTGCATTATCTCTTATAGTTTCCGAGATATGGACTATCAATAATTTACACCTTAGGCTCTGCTTCTAACTTGGGCCCAAATTGTAAAATGGTCTTATCTATTGGCGATTTCGTTCCAATTCACATTCCAAGTAATATTCGACATGCTAATTACATTGCCGGTTGCCAAATTGCATTATCTCTTATAGTTTCCGAGATATGGACTATCGATAATTTACACCTTAGGCTCTGCTTCTAACTTGGGCCCAAATTGTAAAATCTTCTTATCTATTGGCGATTTCGTTCCAATTCACATTCCAAGTAATATTCGGCATGCTAATTACATTGCCGGTTGCCAAATTGCATTATCTCTTATAGTTTCCGAGATATGGACTATCGATAATTTACACCTTAGGCTCTGCTTCTAACTTGGGCCCAAATTGTAAAATGGTCTTATCTATTGGCGATTTCGTTCCAATTCACATTCCAGGTAATATTCGGCATGCTAATTACATTGCCGGTTGCCAAATTGCATTATCTCTTATAGTTTCCGAGATATGGACTATCGATAATTTACACCTTAGGCTCTGCTTCTAACTTGGGCCCAAATTGTAAAATGGTCTTATCTATTGGCGATTTCGTTCCAATTCACATTCCAAGTAATATTCGGCATGCTAATTACATTACCGGTTGCCAAATTGCATTATCTCTTATAGTTTCCGAGATATGGACTATCGATAATTTACACCTTAGGCTCTGCTTCTAACTTGGGCCCAAATTGTAAAATGGTCTTATCTATTGGCGATTTCGTTCCAATTCACATTCCAAGTAATATTCGGCATGCTAATTACATTGCCGGTTGCCAAATTGCATTATCTCTTATAGTTTCCGAGATATGGACTATCGAAAATTTACACCTTAGGCTCTGCTTCTAACTTGGGCCCAAATTGTAAAATGGTCTTATCTATTGGCGATTTCGTTCCAATTCACACTCCAAGTAATATTCGGCATGCTAATTACATTGCCGGTTGCGAAATTGCATTATCTCTTATAGTTTCCGAGATATGGACTATCGATAATTTACACCTTAGGCTCTGCTTCTAACTTGGGCCCAAATTGTAAAATGGTCTTATCTATTGGCGATATCGTTCCAATTCACATTCCAAGTAATATTCGGCATGCTAATTACATTGCCGGTTGCCAAATTGCATTATCTCTTATAGTTTCCGAGATATGGACTATCGATAATTTACACCTTAGGCTCTGCTTCTAACTTGGGCCCAAATTGTAAAATGGTCTTATCTATTGGCGATTTCGTCCCAATTCACATTCCAAGTGATATTCGGCATGCTAATTACATTGCCGGTTGCGAAATTGCATTATCTCTTATAGTTTCCGAGATATGGACTATCAATAATTTGCACCTTAGGCTCTGCTTCTAACTTGGGCCCAAATTGTAAAATGGTCTTATCTATTGGCGATTTCGTTCCAATTCACATTCCAAGTAATATTCGGCATGCTAATTACATTGCCGGTTGCCAAATTGCATTATCTCTTATAGTTTCCGAGATATAGACTATCGATAATTTACACCTTAGGCTCTGCTTCTAACTTGGGCCCAAATTGTAAAATGGTCTTATCTATTGGCGATTTCGTTCCAATTCACATTCCAAGTAATATTCGGCATGCTAATTACATTGCCGGTTGCCAAATTGCATTATCTCTTATAGTTTCCGAGATATGGACTATCGATAATTTACACCTTAGGCTCTGCTTCTAATTTGGGCCCAAATTGTAAAATGGTCTTATCTATTGGCGATTTCGTTCCAATTCACATTCCAAGTAATATTCGGCATGCTAATTACATTGCCGGTTGCCAAATTGCATTGTCTCTTATAGTTTCCGAGATATGGATTATCAATAATTTACACCTTAGGCTCTGCTTCTAACTTGGGCCCAAATTGTAAAATGGTCTTATCTATTGACGATTTCGTTCCAATTCACATTCCAAGTAATATTCGGCATGCTAATTACATTGCCGGTTACCAAATTGCATTATCTCTTATAGTTTCCGAGATATGGACTATCGATAATTTACACCTTAGGCTCTGCTTCTAACTTGGGCCCAAATTGTAAAATGGCCTTATCTATTGGCGATTTCGTCCCAATTCACATTCCAAGTAATATTCGGCATGCTAATTACATTGCCGGTTGCGAAATTGCATTATCTCTTATAGTTTCAGAGATATGGACTATCGATAATTTACACCTTAGGCTCTGCTTCTAACTTGGGCCCAAATTGTAAAATGGTCTTATCTATTGGCAATTTCGTTCCAATTCACATTCCAAGTAATATTCGGCATGCTAATTACATTGCCGGTTGCCAAATTGCATTATCTCTTATAGTTTCCGAGATATGGACTATCGATAATTTACACCTTAGGCCTGCTTCTAACTTGGGCCCAAATTGTAAAATGGTCTTATCTATTGGCGATTTCGTTCCAATTCACATTCCAAGTAATATTCGGCATGCTAATTGCATTGCCGGTTGCCAAATTGCATTAACTCTTATAGTTTCCGAGATATGGACTATCGATAAATTACACCATAGGCTCTGCTTCTAACTTGGGCCCAAATTGTAAAATGGTCTTATCTATTGGCGATTTCGTTCCAATTCACATTCCAAGTAATATTCGGCATGCTAATTACATTGCCGGTTGCCAAATTGCATTATCTCTTATAGTTTCCGAGATATGGACTATCGATAATTTACACCATAGGCTCTGCTTCTAACTTGGGCCCAAATTGTAAAATGGTCTTATCTATTGGCGATTTCGTTCCAATTCACATTCCAAGTAATATTCGGCATGCTAATTACATTGCCGGTTGCCAAATTGCATTATCTCTTATAGTTTCCGAGATATGGACTATCGATAATTTACACCTTAGGCTCTGCTTCTAACTTGGGCCCAAATTGTAAAATGGTCTTATCTATTGGCGATTTCGTTCCAATTCACAGTCCAAGTAATATTCGGCATGCTAATTACATTGCCGGTTGCCAAATTGCATTATCTCTTATAGTTTCCGAGATATATACTATCGATAATTTACACCTTAGGCTCTGCTTCTAACTTGGGCCCAAATTGTAAAATAGTCTTATCTATTGGCGATTTCGTTCCAATTCACATTCCAAGTAATATTCGGCATGCTAATTACATTGCCGGTTGCCAAATTGCATTATCTCTTATAGTTTCCGAGATATGGACTATCGAAAATTTACACCTTAGGCTCTGCTTCTAACTTGGGCCCAAATTGTAAAATGGTCTTATCTATTGGCGATTTCGTTCCAATTCACATTCCAAGTAATATTCGGTATGCTAATTACATTGCCGGTTGCCAAATTGCATTATCTCTTATAGTTTCCGAGATATGAACTATCGATAATTTACACCTTAGGCTCTGCTTCTAACTTGGGCCCAAATTGTAAAATGGTCTTATCTATTGGCGATTTCGTTCCAATTCACATTCCAAGTAATATTCGGCATGCTAATTACATTGCCGGTTGCCAAATTGCATTATCTCTTATAGTTTCCGAGATATGGACTATCGAAAATTTACACCTTAGGCTCTGCTTCTAACTTGGGCCCAAATTGTAAAATGGTCTTATCTATTGGCGATTTCGTTCCAATTCACACTCCAAGTAATATTCGGCATGCTAATTACATTGCCGGTTGCGAAATTGCATTATCTCTTATAGTTTCCGAGATATGGACTATCGATAATTTACACCTTAGGCTCTGCTTCTAACTTGGGCCCAAATTGTAAAATGGTCTTATCTATTGGCGATATCGTTCCAATTCACATTCCAAGTAATATTCGGCATGCTAATTACATTGCCGGTTGCCAAATTGCATTATCTCTTATAGTTTCCGAGATATGGACTATCGATAATTTACACCTTAGGCTCTGCTTCTAACTTGGGCCCAAATTGTAAAATGGTCTTATCTATTGGCGATTTCGTTCCAATTCACATTCCAAGTAATATTCGGCATGCTAATTACATTGCCGGTTGCCAAATTGCATTATCTCTTATAGTTTCCGAGATATGGACTATCGATAATTTACACCTTAGGCTCTGCTTCTAACTTGGGCCCAAATTGTAAAATGGCCTTATCTATTGGCGATTTCGTCCCAATTCACATTCCAAGTAATATTCGGCATGCTAATTACATTGCCGGTTGCGAAATTGCATTATCTCTTATAGTTTCAGAGATATGGACTATCGATAATTTACACCTTAGGCTCTGCTTCTAACTTGGGCCCAAATTGTAAAATGGTCTTATCTATTGGCAATTTCATTCCAATTCACATTCCAAGTAATATTCGGCATGCTAATTACATTGCCGGTTGCCAAATTGCATTATCTCTTATAGTTTCCGAGATATGGACTATCGATAATTTACACCTTAGGCTCTGCTTCTAACTTGGGCCCAAATTGTAAAATGGTCTTATCTATTGGCGATTTCGTCCCAATTCACATTCCAAGTGATATTCGGCATGCTAATTACATTGCCGGTTGCGAAATTGCATTATCTCTTATAGTTTCCGAGATATGGACTATCGATAATTTACACCTTAGGCTCTGCTTCTAACTTGGGCTCAAATTGTAAAATGGTCTTATCTATTGGCGATTTCGTTCCAAATCACATTCCAAGTAATATTCGGCATGCTAATTACATTGCCGGTTGCCAAATTGCATTATCTCTTATAGTTTCCGAGATATGGACTATCGATAATTTACAGCTTAGGCTCTGCTTCTAACTTGGGCCCAAATTGTAAAATGGTCTTATCTATTGGCGATTTAGTTGCAATTCACATTCCAAGTAATATTCGGCATGCTAATTACATTGCCGGTTGCCAAATTGCATTATCTCTTATAGTTTCCGAGATATGGACTATCGATAATTTACACCTTAGGCTCTGCTTCTAACTTGGGCCCAAATTGTAAAATGGTCTTATCTATTGGCGATTTCGTTCCAATTCACATTCCAAGTAATATTCGGCATGCTAATTACATTGCCGGTTGCCAAATTGCATTATCTCTTATAGTTTCCGAGATATGGACTATCGATAATTTACACCTTAGGCTCTGCTTCTAACTTGGGCCCAAATTGTAAAATGGTCTTATCTATTGGCGATTTAGTTGCAATTCACATTCCAAGTAATATTCGGCATGCTAATTACATTGCCGGTTGCCAAATTGCATTATCTCTTATAGTTTCCGAGATATGGACTATGGATAATTTACACCTTAGGCTCTGCTTCTAACTTGGGCCCAAATTGTAAAATGGTCTTATCTATTGGCGATTTCGTTCCAATTCACATTCCAAATAATATTCGGCATGCTAATTACATTGCCGGTTGCCAAATTGCATTATCTCTTATAGTTTCCGAGATATGGACTATCGATAATTTACACCTTAGGCTCTGCTTCTAACTTGGGCCCAAATTGTAAAATGGTCTTATCTATTGGCGATTTCGTTCCAATTCACACTCCAAGTAATATTCGGCATGCTAGTTACATTGCCGGTTGCGAAATTGCATTATCTCTTATAGTTTCCGAGATATGGACTATCAATAATTTACACCCTAGGCTCTGCTTCTAACTTGGGCCCAAATTGTAAAATGGTCTTATCTATTGGCGATTTCGTTCCAATTCACATTCCAAGTAATATTCGACATGCTAATTACATTGCCGGTTGCCAAATTGCATTATCTCTTATAGTTTCCGAGATATGGACTATCGATAATTTACACCTTAGGCTCTGCTTCTAACTTGGGCCCAAATTGTAAAATCTTCTTATCTATTGGCGATTTCGTTCCAATTCACATTCCAAGTAATATTCGGCATGCTAATTACATTGCCGGTTGCCAAATTGCATTATCTCTTATAGTTTCCGAGATATGGACTATCGATAATTTACACCTTAGGCTCTGCTTCTAACTTGGGCCCAAATTGTAAAATGGTCTTATCTATTGGCGATTTCGTTCCAATTCACATTCCAGGTAATATTCGGCATGCTAATTACATTGCCGGTTGCCAAATTGCATTATCTCTTATAGTTTCCGAGATATGGACTATCGATAATTTACACCTTAGGCTCTGCTTCTAACTTGGGCCCAAATTGTAAAATGGTCTTATCTATTGGCGATTTCGTTCCAATTCACATTCCAAGTAATATTCGGCATGCTAATTACATTACCGGTTGCCAAATTGCATTATCTCTTATAGTTTCCGAGATATGGACTATCGATAATTTACACCTTAGGCTCTGCTTCTAACTTGGGCCCAAATTGTAAAATGGTCTTATCTATTGGCGATTTCGTTCCAATTCACATTCCAAGTAATATTCGGCATGCTAATTACATTGCCGGTTGCCAAATTGCATTATCTCTTATAGTTTCCGAGATATGGACTATCGAAAATTTACACCTTAGGCTCTGCTTCTAACTTGGGCCCAAATTGTAAAATGGTCTTATCTATTGGCGATTTCGTTCCAATTCACACTCCAAGTAATATTCGGCATGCTAATTACATTGCCGGTTGCGAAATTGCATTATCTCTTATAGTTTCCGAGATATGGACTATCGATAATTTACACCTTAGGCTCTGCTTCTAACTTGGGCCCAAATTGTAAAATGGTCTTATCTATTGGCGATATCGTTCCAATTCACATTCCAAGTAATATTCGGCATGCTAATTACATTGCCGGTTGCCAAATTGCATTATCTCTTATAGTTTCCGAGATATGGACTATCGATAATTTACACCTTAGGCTCTGCTTCTAACTTGGGCCCAAATTGTAAAATGGTCTTATCTATTGGCGATTTCGTCCCAATTCACATTCCAAGTGATATTCGGCATGCTAATTACATTGCCGGTTGCGAAATTGCATTATCTCTTATAGTTTCCGAGATATGGACTATCAATAATTTGCACCTTAGGCTCTGCTTCTAACTTGGGCCCAAATTGTAAAATGGTCTTATCTATTGGCGATTTCGTTCCAATTCACATTCCAAGTAATATTCGGCATGCTAATTACATTGCCGGTTGCCAATTTGCATTATCTCTTATAGTTTCCGAGATATAGACTATCGATAATTTACACCTTAGGCTCTGCTTCTAACTTGGGCCCAAATTGTAAAATGGTCTTATCTATTGGCGATTTCGTTCCAATTCACATTCCAAGTAATATTCGGCATGCTAATTACATTGCCGGTTGCCAAATTGCATTATCTCTTATAGTTTCCGAGATATGGACTATCGATAATTTACACCTTAGGCTCTGCTTCTAATTTGGGCCCAAATTGTAAAATGGTCTTATCTATTGGCGATTTCGTTCCAATTCACATTCCAAGTAATATTCGGCATGCTAATTACATTGCCGGTTGCCAAATTGCATTGTCTCTTATAGTTTCCGAGATATGGATTATCAATAATTTACACCTTAGGCTCTGCTTCTAACTTGGGCCCAAATTGTAAAATGGTCTTATCTATTGACGATTTCGTTCCAATTCACATTCCAAGTAATATTCGGCATGCTAATTACATTGCCGGTTACCAAATTGCATTATCTCTTATAGTTTCCGAGATATGGACTATCGATAATTTACACCTTAGGCTCTGCTTCTAACTTGGGCCCAAATTGTAAAATGGCCTTATCTATTGGCGATTTCGTCCCAATTCACATTCCAAGTAATATTCGGCATGCTAATTACATTGCCGGTTGCGAAATTGCATTATCTCTTATAGTTTCCGAGATATGGACTATCGATAATTTACACCTTAGGCTCTGCTTCTAACTTGGGCCCAAATTGTAAAATGGTCTTATCTATTGGCGATTTCGTTCCAATTCACATTCCAAGTAATATTCGGCATGCTAATTACATTGCCGGTTGCCAAATTGCATTATCTCTTATAGTTTCCGAGATATGGACTATCGATAATTTACACCTTAGGCTCTGCTTCTAACTTGGGCCCAAATTGTAAAATGGTCTTATCTATTGGCGTTTTCGTTCCTATTCACATTCCAAGTAATATTCGGCATGCTAATTACATTGCCGGTTGCCAAATTGCATTATCTCTTATAGTTTCCGAGATATGGACTATCGATAATTTACACCTTAGGCTCTGCTTCTAACTTGGGCCCAAATTGTAAAATGGTCTTATCTATTGGCGATTTCGTCCCAATTCACATTCCAAGTGATATTCGGCATGCTAATTACATTGCCGGTTGCGAAATTGCATTATCTCTTATAGTTTCCGAGATATGGACTATCAATAATTTACACCTTAGGCTCTGCTTCTAACTTGGCCCAAATTGTAAAATGGTCTTATCTATTGGCGATTTCGTTCCAATTCACATTCCAAGTAATATTCGGCATGCTAATTACATTGCCGGTTGCCAAATTGCATTATCTCTTATAGTTTCCGAGATATGGACTATCGATAATTTACACCTTAGGCTCTGCTTCTAACTTGGGCCCAAATTGTAAAATGGTCTTATCTATTGGCGATTTCGTTCCAATTCACATTCCAAGTAATATTCGGCATGCTAATTACATTGCCGGTTGCCAAATTGCATTATCTCTTATAGTTTCCGAGATATGGACTATCGATAATTTACACCTTAGGCTCTGCTTCTAACTTGGGCCCAAATCGTAAAATGGTCTTCTCTATTGGCGATTTCGTTCCAATTCACATTCCAAGTAATATTCGGCATGCTAATTACATTGCCGGTTGCCAAATTGCATTACCTCTTATAGTTTCCGAGATATGGACTATCGATAATTTACACCTTAGGCTCTGCTTCTAACTTGGGCCCAAATTGTAAAATGGTCTTATCTATTGGCGATTTCGTTCCAATTCACATTAAAAGTAATATTCGGCATGCTAATTACATTGCCGGTTGCCAAATTGAATTATCTCTTATAGTTTCCGAGATATGGACTATCGATAATTTACACCTTAGGCTCTGCTTCTAACTTGGGCCCAAATTGTAAAATGGTCTTCTCTATTGGCGATTTCGTTCCAATTCACATTCCAAGTAATATTCGGCATGATAATTACATTGCCGGTTGCCAAATTGCATTATCTCTTATAGTTTCCGAGATATGGACTATCAATAATTTACACCTTAGGCTCTGCTTCTAACTTGGGCCCAAATTGTAAAATGGTCTTATCTATTGGCGATTTCGTTCCAATTCACATTAAAAGTAATATTCGGCATGCTAATTACATTGCCGGTTGCCAAATTGAATTATCTCTTATAGTTTCCGAGATATGGACTATCGATAATTTACACCTTAGGCTCTGCTTCTAACTTGGGCCCAAATTGTAAAATGGTCTTACCTATTGGCGATTTCGTTCCAATTCACATTCCAAGTAATATTCGGCATGCTAATTACATTGCCGGTTGCCAAATTGCATTATCTCTTATAGTTTCCGAGATATGGACTATCGATAATTTACACCTTAGGCTCTGCTTCTAACTTGGGCCCAAATTGTAAAATGGTCTTATCTATTGGCGATTTCGTTCCAATTCACATTCCAAGTAATATTCGGCATGCTAATTACATTGCCGGTTGCCAAATTGCATTATCTCTTATAGTTTCCGAGATATGGACTATCGATAATTTACACCTTAGGCTCTGCTTCTAACTTGGGCCCAAATTGTAAAATGGTCTTCTCTATTGGCGATTTCGTTCCAATTCACATTCCAAGTAATATTCGGCATGCTAATTACATTGCCGGTTGCCAAATTGCATTACCTCTTATAGTTTCCGAGATATGGACTATCGATAATTTACACCTTAGGCTCTGCTTCTAACTTGGGCCCAAATTGTAAAATGGTCTTATCTATTGGCGATTTCGTTCCAATTCACATTCCAAGTAATATTCGGCATGCTAATTACATTGCCGGTTGCCAAATTGCATTATCTCTTATAGTTTCCGAGATATGGACTATCAATAATTTACACCTTAGGCTCTGCTTCTAACTTGGGCCCAAATTGTAAAATGGTCTTATCTATTGGCGATTTCGTTCCAATTCACATTCCAAGTAATATTCGGCATGCTAATTACATTGCCGGTTGCCAAATTGAATTATCTCTTATAGTTTCCGAGATATGGACTATCGATAATTTACATCTTAGGCTCTGCTTCTAACTTGGGCCCAAATTGTAAAATGGTCTTACCTATTGGCGATTTCGTTCCAATTCACATTCCAAGTAATATTCGGCATGCTAATTACATTGCCGGTTGCCAAATTGCATTATCTCTTATAGTTTCCGAGATATGGACTATCGATAATTTACACCTTAGGCTCTGCTTCTAACTTGGGCCCAAATTGTAAAATGGTCTTATCTATTGGCGATTTCGTTCCAATTCACATTCCAAGTAATATTCGGCATGCTAATTACATTGCCGGTTGCCAAATTGCATTACCTCTTATAGTTTCCGAGATATGGACTATCGATAATTTACACCTTAGGCTCTGCTTCTAACTTGGGCCCAAATTGTAAAATGGTCTTATCTATTGGCGATTTCGTTCCAATTCACATTCCAAGTAATATTCGGCATGCTAATTACATTGCCGGTTGCCAAATTGCATTATCTCTTATAGTTTCCGAGATATGGACTATCGATAATTTACACCTTAGGCTCTGCTTCTAACTTGGGCCCAAATTGTAAAATGGTCTTCTCTATTGGCGATTTCGTTCCAATTCACATTCCAAGTAATATTCGGCATGCTAATTACATTGCCGGTTGCCAAATTGCATTATCTCTTATAGTTTCCGAGATATGGACTATCGATAATTTACACCTTAGGCTCTGCTTCTAACTTGGGCCCAAATTGTAAAATGGTCTTACCTATTGGCGCTTTCGTTCCAATTCACATTCCAAGTAATATTCGGCATGCTAATTACATTGCCGGTTGCCAAATTGCATTATCTCTTATAGTTTCCGAGATATGGACTATCGATAATTTACACCTTAGGCTCTGCTTCTAACTTGGGCCCTAATTGTAAAATGGTCTTATCTATTGGCGATTTCGTTCCAATTCACATTCCAAGTAATATTCGGCATGCTAATTACATTGCCGGTTGCCAAATTGAATTATCTCTTATAGTTTCCGAGATATGGACTATCGATAATTTACACCTTAGACTTCTGACTTGGGCCCAAATTGTAAAATGGTCTTACCTATTGGCGATTTCGTTCCAATTCACATTCCAAGTAATATTCGGCATGCTAATTACATTGCCGGTTGCCAAATTGCATTATCTCTTATAGTTTCCGAGATATGGTCTATCGATAATTTACACCTTAGGCTCTGCTTCTAACTTGGGCCCAAATTGTAAAATGGTCTTATCTATTGGCGATTTCGTTCCAATTCACATTCCAAGTAATATTCGGCATGCTAATTACATTGCCGGTTGCCAAATTGCATTATCTCTTATAGTTTCCGAGATATGGACTATCGATAATTTACATCTTAGGCTCTGCTTCTAACTTGGGCCCAAATTGTAAAATGGTCTTATCTATTGGCGATTTCGTTCCAATTCACATTCCAAGTAATATTCGGCATGCTAATTATTCCGAGATATGGACTATCGATAATTTACACCTTAGGCTCTGCTTCTAACTTGGGCCCAAATTGTAAAATGGTCTTATCTATTGGCGATTTCGTCCCAATTCACATTCCAAGTGATATTCGGCATGCTAATTACATTGCCGGTTGCGAAATTGCATTATCTCTTATAGTTTCCGAGATATGGACTATCAATAATTTACACCTTAGGCTCTGCTTCTAACTTGGGCCCAAATTGTAAAATGGTCTTATCTATTGGCGATTTCGTTCCAATTCACATTCCAAGTAATATTCGGCATGATAATTACATTGCCGGTTGCCAAATTGCATTATCTCTTATAGTTTCCGAGATATGGATTATCGATAATTTACACCTTAGGCTCTGCTTCTAACTTGGGCCCAAATTGTAAAATGGTCTTATCTATTGGCGATTTCGTTCCAATTCACATTCCAAGTAATATTCGGCATGCTAATTATATTGCCGGTTGCGAAATTGCATTATCTCTTATAGTTTCCGAGATATGGACTATCAATAATTTACACCTTAGGCTCTGCTTCTAACTTGGGCCCAAATTGTAAAATGGTCTTATCTATTGGCGATTTCGTTCCAATTCACATTCCAAGTAATATTCGGCATGCTAATTACATTGCCGGTTGCCAAATTGCATTATCTCTTATAGTTTCCGAGATATGGACTATCGATAATTTACACCTTAGGCTCTGCTTCTAACTTGGGCCCAAATTGTAAAATGGTCTTATCTATTGGCGATTTCGTTCCAATTCACATTCCAAGTAATATTCGGCATGCTAATTACATTGCCGGTTGCCAAATTGCATTATCTCTTATAGTTTCCGAGATATGGACTATCGATAATTTACACCTTAGGCTCTGCTTCTAACTTGGGCCCAAATTGTAAAATGGTCTTATCTATTGGCGTTTTCGTTCCAATTCACATTCCAAGTAATATTAGGCATGCTAATTACATTGCCGGTTGCCAAATTGCATTATCTCTTATAGTTTCCGAGATATGGACTATCGACAATTTACACCTTAGGCTCTGCTTCTAACTTGGGCCCAAAATGTAAAATGGTCTTCTCTATTGGCGATTTCGTTCCAATTCACATTCCAAGTAATATTCGGCATGCTAATTACATTGCCGGTTGCCAAATTGCATTATCTCTTATAGTTTCCGAGATATGGACTATCGATAATTTACACCTTAGGCTCTGCTTCTAACTTGGGCCCAAATTGTAAAATGGTCTTATCTATTGGCGATTTCGTTCCAATTCACATTCCAAGTAATATTCGGCATGCTAATTACATTGCCGGTTGCCAAATTGCATTATCTCTTATAGTTTCCGAGATATGGACTATCGATAATTTACACCTTAGGCTCTGCTTCTAACTTGGGCCCAAATTGTAAAATGGTCTTACCTATTGGCGATTTCGTTCCAATTCACATTCCAAGTAATATTCGGCATGCTAATTACATTGCCGGTTGCCAAATTGCATTATCTCTTATAGTTTCCTAGATATGGACTATCGATAATTTACACCTTAGGCTCTGCTTCTAACTTGGGCCCAAATTGTAAAATGGTCTTATCTATTGGCGATTTAGTTGCAATTCACATTCCAAGTAATATTCGGCATGCTAATTACATTGCCGGTTGCCAAATTGCATTATCTCTTATAGTTTCCGAGATATGGACTATCGATAATTTACACCTTAGGCTCTGCTTCTAACTTGGGCCCAAATTGTAAAATGGTCTTATCTATTGGCGATTTCGTTCCAATTCACATTCCAAGTAATATTCGGCATGCTAATTACATTGCCGGTTACCAAATTGCATTATCTCTTATAGTTTCCGAGATATGGACTATCGATAATTTACACCTTAGGCTCTGCTTCTAACTTGGGCCCAAATTGTAAAATGGTCTTATCTATTGACGATTTCGTTCCAATTCACATTCCAAGTAATATTCGGCATGCTAATTACATTGCCGGTTGCCAAATTGCATTATCTCTTATAGTTTCCGAGATATGGACTATCGATAATTTACACCTTAGGCTCTGCTTCTAACTTGGGCCCAAATTGTAAAATGGACTTATCTATTGGCGATTTCGTTCCAATTCACACTCCAAGTAATATTCGGCATGCTAATTACATTGCCGGTTGCGAAATTGCATTATCTCTTATAGTTTCCGAGATATGGACTATCGATAATTTACACCTTAGGCTCTGCTTCTAACTTGGGCCCAAATTGTAAAATGGTCTTATCTATTGGCGTTTTCGTTCCAATTCACATTCCAAGTAATATTCGGCATGCTAATTACATTGCCGGTTGCCAAATTGCATTATCTCTTATAGTTTCCGAGATATGGACTATCGATAATTTACACCTTAGGCTCTGCTTCTAACTTGGGCCCAAATTGTAAAATGGTCTTATCTATTGGCGATTTCGTCCCAATTCACATTCCAAGTGATATTCGGCATGCTAATTACATTGCCGGTTGCGAAATTGCATTATCTCTTATAGTTTCCGAGATATGGACTATCAATAATTTACACCTTAGGCTTTGCTTCTAACTTGGGCCCAAATTGTAAAATGGTCTTATCTATTGGCGATTTCGTTCCAATTCACATTCCAAGTAATATTCGGCATGCTAATTACATTGCCGGTTGCCAAATTGCATTATCTCTTATAGTTTCCGAGATATGGACTATCGATAATTTACACCTTAGGCTCTGCTTCTAACTTGGGCCCAAATTGTAAAATGGTCTTATCTATTGGCGATTTCGTTCCAATTCACATTCCAAGTAATATTTGGCTTTCTAATTACATTGCCGGTTGCCAAATTGCATTATCTCTTATAGTTTCCGAGATATGGACTATCGATAATTTACACCTTAGGCTCTGCTTCTAACTTGGGCCCAAATTGTAAAGTGGTCTTATCTATTATCGATTTCGTTCCAATTCACATTCCAAGTAATATTCGGCATGCTAATTACATTGCCGGTTGCCAAATTGCATTATCTCTTATAGTTTCCGAGATATGGACTATCAATAATTTACACCTTAGGCTCTGTTTCTAACTTGGGCCCAAATTGTAAAATAGTCTTATCTATTGGCAATTTCGTTCCAATTCACATTCCAAGTAATATTCGACATGCTAATTACATTGCCGGTTGCCAAATTGAATTATCTCTTATAGTTTCCGAGATATGGACTATCGATAATTTACACCTTAGGCTCTGCTTCTAACTTGGGCCCAAATTGTAAAATGGTCTTACCTATTGGCGATTTCGTTCCAATTCACATTCCAAGTAATATTCGGCATGCTAATTACATTGCCGGTTGCCAAATTGCATTATCTCTTATAGTTTCCGAGATATGGACTATCGATAATTTACACCTTAGGCTCTGCTTCTAACTTGGGCCCTAATTGTAAAATGGTCTTATCTATTGGCGATTTCGTTCCAATTCACATTCCAAGTAATATTCGGCATGCTAATTACATTGCCGGTTGCCAAATTGAATTATCTCTTATAGTTTCCGAGATATGGACTATCGATAATTTACACCTTAGACTTCTGACTTGGGCCCAAATTGTAAAATGGTCTTACCTATTGGCGATTTCGTTCCAATTCATATTCCAAGTAATATTCGGCATGCTAATTACATTGCCGGTTGCCAAATTGCATTATCTCTTATAGTTTCCGAGATATGGACTATCGATAATTTACATCTTAGGCTCTGCTTCTAACTTGGGCCCAAATTGTAAAATGGTCTTATCTATTGGCGATTTCGTTCCAATTCACATTCCAAGTAATATTCGGCATGCTAATTACATTACCGGTTGCCAAATTGCATTATCTCTTATAGTTTCCGAGATATGGACTATCGATAATTTACACCTTAGGCTCTGCTTCTAACTTGGGCCCAAATTGTAAAATGGTCTTATCTATTGGCGATTTCGTCCCAATTCACATTCCAAGTGATATTCGGCATGCTAATTACATTGCCGGTTGCGAAATTGCATTATCTCTTATAGTTTCCGAGATATGGACTATCAATAATTTACACCTTAGGCTCTGCTTCTAACTTGGGCCCAAATTGTAAAATGGTCTTATCTATTGGCGATTTCGTTCCAATTCACATTCCAAGTAATATTCGGCATGATAATTACATTGCCGGTTGCCAAATTGCATTATCTCTTATAGTTTCCGAGATATGGATTATCGATAATTTACACCTTAGGCTCTGCTTCTAACTTGGGCCCAAATTGTAAAATGGTCTTATCTATTGGCGATTTCGTTCCAATTCACATTCCAAGTAATATTCGGCATGCTAATTATATTGCCGGTTGCGAAATTGCATTATCTCTTATAGTTTCCGAGATATGGACTATCAATAATTTACACCTTAGGCTCTGCTTCTAACTTGGGCCCAAATTGTAAAATGGTCTTATCTATTGGCGATTTCGTTCCAATTCACATTCCAAGTAATATTCGGCATGCTAATTACATTGCCGGTTGCCAAATTGCATTATCTCTTATAGTTTCCGAGATATGGACTATCGATAATTTACACCTTAGGCTCTGCTTCTAACTTGGGCCCAAATTGTAAAATGGTCTTAACTATTGGCGATTTCGTTCCAATTCACATTCCAAGTAATATTCGGCATGCTAATTACATTGCCGGTTGCCAAATTGCATTATCTCTTATAGTTTCCGAGATATGGACTATCGATAATTTACACCTTAGGCTCTGCTTCTAACTTGGGCCCAAATTGTAAAATGGTCTTATCTATTGGCGTTTTCGTTCCAATTCACATTCCAAGTAATATTAGGCATGCTAATTACATTGCCGGTTACCAAATTGCATTATCTCTTATAGTTTCCGAGATATGGACTATCGACAATTTACACCTTAGGCTCTGCTTCTAACTTGGGCCCAAAATGTAAAATGGTCTTCTCTATTGGCGATTTCGTTCCAATTCACATTCCAAGTAATATTCGGCATGCTAATTACATTGCCGGTTGCCAAATTGCATTATCTCTTATAGTTTCCGAGATATGGACTATCGATAATTTACACCTTAGGCTCTGCTTCTAACTTGGGCCCAAATTGTAAAATGGTCTTATCTATTGGCGATTTCGTTCCAATTCACATTCCAAGTAATATTCGGCATGCTAATTACATTGCCGGTTGCCAAATTGCATTATCTCTTATAGTTTCCGAGATATGGACTATCGATAATTTACACCTTAGGCTCTGCTTCTAACTTGGGCCCAAATTGTAAAATGGTCTTACCTATTGGCGATTTCGTTCCAATTCACATTCCAAGTAATATTCGGCATGCTAATTACATTGCCGGTTGCCAAATTGCATTATCTCTTATAGTTTCCGAGATATGGACTATCAATAATTTACACCTTAGGCTCTGTTTCTAACTTGGGCCCAAATTGTAAAATAGTCTTATCTATTGGCAATTTCGTTCCAATTCACATTCCAAGTAATATTCGACATGCTAATTACATTGCCGGTTGCCAAATTGAATTATCTCTTATAGTTTCCGAGATATGGACTATCGATAATTTACACCTTAGGCTCTGCTTCTAACTTGGGCCCAAATTGTAAAATGGTCTTATCTATTGGCGTTTTCGTTCCAATTCACATTCCAAGTAATATTCGGCATGCTAATTACATTGCCGGTTGCCAAATTGCATTATCTCTTATAGTTTCCGAGATATGGACTATCGATAATTTACACCTTAGGCTCTGCTTCTAACTTGGGCCCAAATTGTAAAATGGTCTTATCTATTGGCGTTTTCGTTCCAATTCACATTCCAAGTAATATTAGGCATGCTAATTACATTGCCGGTTGCCAAATTGCATTATCTCTTATAGTTTCCGAGATATGGACTATCGACAATTTACACCTTAGGCTCTGCTTCTAACTTGGGCCCAAAATGTAAAATGGTCTTCTCTATTGGCGATTTCGTTCCAATTCACATTCCAAGTAATATTCGGCATGCTAATTACATTGCCGGTTGCCAAATTGCATTATCTCTTATAGTTTCCGAGATATGGACTATCGATAATTTACACCTTAGGCTCTGCTTCTAACTTGGGCCCAAATTGTAAAATGGTCTTATCTATTGGCGATTTCGTTCCAATTTACATTCCAAGTAATATTCGGCATGCTAATTACATTGCCGGTTGCCAAATTGCATTATCTCTTATAGTTTCCGAGATATGGACTATCGATAATTTACACCTTAGGCTCTGCTTCTAACTTGGGCCCAAATTGTAAAATGGTCTTACCTATTGGCGATTTCGTTCCAATTCACATTCCAAGTAATATTCGGCATGCTAATTACATTGCCGGTTGCCAAATTGCATTATCTCTTATAGTTTCCGAGATATGGACTATCAATAATTTACACCTTAGGCTCTGTTTCTAACTTGGGCCCAAATTGTAAAATAGTCTTATCTATTGGCAATTTCGTTCCAATTCACATTCCAAGTAATATTCGACATGCTAATTACATTGCCGGTTGCCAAATTGAATTATCTCTTATAGTTTCCGAGATATGGACTATCGATAATTTACACCTTAGGCTCTGCTTCTAACTTGGGCCCAAATTGTAAAATGGTCTTACCTATTGGCGATTTCGTTCCAATTCACATTCCAAGTAATATTCGGCATGCTAATTACATTGCCGGTTGCCAAATTGCATTATCTCTTATAGTTTCCGAGATATGGACTATCGATAATTTACACCTTAGGCTCTGCTTCTAACTTGGGCCCTAATTGTAAAATGGTCTTATCTATTGGCGATTTCGTTCCAATTCACATTCCAAGTAATATTCGGCATGCTAATTACATTGCCGGTTGCCAAATTGAATTATCTCTTATAGTTTCCGAGATATGGACTATCGATAATTTACACCTTAGACTTCTGACTTGGGCCCAAATTGTAAAATGGTTTTACCTATTGGCGATTTCGTTCCAATTCACATTCCAAGTAATATTCGGCATGCTAATTACATTGCCGGTTGCCAAATTGCATTATCTCTTATAGTTTCCGAGATATGGTCTATCGATAATTTACACCTTAGGCTCTGCTTCTAACTTGGGCCCAAATTGTAAAATGGTCTTATCTATTGGCGATTTCGTTCCAATTCACATTCCAAGTAATATTCGGCATGCTAATTACATTGCCGGTTGCCAAATTGCATTATCTCTTATAGTTTCCGAGATATGGACTATCGATAATTTACATCTTAGGCTCTGCTTCTAACTTGGGCCCAAATTGTAAAATGGTCTTATCTATTGGCGATTTCGTTCCAATTCACATTCCAAGTAATATTCGGCATGCTAATTACATTACCGGTTGCCAAATTGCATTATCTCTTATAGTTTCCGAGATATGGACTATCGATAATTTACACCTTAGGCTCTGCTTCTAACTTGGGCCCAAATTGTAAAATGGTCTTATCTATTGGCGATTTCGTCCCAATTCACATTCCAAGTGATATTCGGCATGCTAATTACATTGCCGGTTGCGAAATTGCATTATCTCTTATAGTTTCCGAGATATGGACTATCAATAATTTACACCTTAGGCTCTGCTTCTAACTTGGGCCCAAATTGTAAAATGGTCTTATCTATTGGCGATTTCGTTCCAATTCACATTCCAAGTAATATTCGGCATGATAATTACATTGCCGGTTGCCAAATTGCATTATCTCTTATAGTTTCCGAGATATGGATTATCGATAATTTACACCTTAGGCTCTGCTTCTAACTTGGGCCCAAATTGTAAAATGGTCTTATCTATTGGCGATTTCGTTCCAATTCACATTCCAAGTAATATTCGGCATGCTAATTATATTGCCGGTTGCGAAATTGCATTATCTCTTATAGTTTCCGAGATATGGACTATCAATAATTTACACCTTAGGCTCTGCTTCTAACTTGGGCCCAAATTGTAAAATGGTCTTATCTATTGGCGTTTTCGTTCCAATTCACATTCCAAGTAATATTAGGCATGCTAATTACATTGCCGGTTGCCAAATTGCATTATCTCTTATAGTTTCCGAGATATGGACTATCGACAATTTACACCTTAGGCTCTGCTTCTAACTTGGGCCCAAAATGTAAAATGGTCTTCTCTATTGGCGATTTCGTTCCAATTCACATTCCAAGTAATATTCGGCATGCTAATTACATTGCCGGTTGCCAAATTGCATTATCTCTTATAGTTTCCGAGATATGGACTATCGATAATTTACACCTTAGGCTCTGCTTCTAACTTGGGCCCAAATTGTAAAATGGTCTTATCTATTGGCGATTTCGTTCCAATTCACATTCCAAGTAATATTCGGCATGCTAATTACATTGCCGGTTGCCAAATTGCATTATCTCTTATAGTTTCCGAGATATGGACTATCGATAATTTACACCTTAGGCTCTGCTTCTAACTTGGGCCCAAATTGTAAAATGGTCTTACCTATTGGCGATTTCGTTCCAATTCACATTCCAAGTAATATTCGGCATGCTAATTACATTGCCGGTTGCCAAATTGCATTATCTCTTATAGTTTCCGAGATATGGACTATCGATAATTTACACCTTAGGCTCTGCTTCTAACTTGGGCCCAAATTGTAAAATGGTCTTATCTATTGGCGATTTAGTTGCAATTCACATTCCAAGTAATATTCGGCATGCTAATTACATTGCCGGTTGCCAAATTGCATTATCTCTTATAGTTTCCGAGATATGGACTATCGATAATTTACACCTTAGGCTCTGCTTCTAACTTGGGCCCAAATTGTAAAATGGTCTTATCTATTGGCGATTTCGTTCCAATTCACATTCCAAGTAATATTCGGCATGCTAATTACATTGCCGGTTGCCAAATTGCATTATCTCTTATAGTTTCCGAGATATGGACTATCGATAATTTACACCTTAGGCTTTGCTTCTAACTTGGGCCCAAATTGTAAAATGGTCTTATCTATTGACGATTTCGTTCCAATTCACATTCCAAGTAATATTCGGCATGCTAATTACATTGCCGGTTGCCAAATTGCATTATCTCTTATAGTTTCCGAGATATGGACTATCGATAATTTACACCTTAGGCTCTGCTTCTAACTTGGGCCCAAATTGTAAAATGGACTTATCTATTGGCGATTTCGTTCCAATTCACACTCCAAGTAATATTCGGCATGCTAATTACATTGCCGGTTGCGAAATTGCATTATCTCTTATAGTTTCCGAGATATGGACTATCGATAATTTACACCTTAGGCTCTGCTTCTAACTTGGGCCCAAATTGTAAAATGGTCTTATCTATTGGCGTTTTCGTTCCAATTCACATTCCAAGTAATATTCGGCATGCTAATTACATTGCCGGTTGCCAAATTGCATTATCTCTTATAGTTTCCGAGATATGGACTATCGATAATTTACACCTTAGGCTCTGCTTCTAACTTGGGCCCAAATTGTAAAATGGTCTTATCTATTGGCGATTTCGTCCCAATTCACATTCCAAGTGATATTCGGCATGCTAATTACATTGCCGGTTGCGAAATTGCATTATCTCTTATAGTTTCCGAGATATGGACTATCAATAATTTACACCTTAGGCTTTGCTTCTAACTTGGGCCCAAATTGTAAAATGGTCTTATCTATTGGCGATTTCGTTCCAATTCACATTCCAAGTAATATTCGGCATGCTAATTACATTGCCGGTTGCCAAATTGCATTATCTCTTATAGTTTCCGAGATATGGACTATCGATAATTTACACCTTAGGCTCTGCTTCTAACTTGGGCCCAAATTGTAAAATGGTCTTATCTATTGGCGATTTCGTTCCAATTCACATTCCAAGTAATATTTGGCTTTCTAATTACATTGCCGGTTGCCAAATTGCATTATCTCTTATAGTTTCCGAGATATGGACTATCGATAATTTACACCTTAGGCTCTGCTTCTAACTTGGGCCCAAATTGTAAAGTGGTCTTATCTATTGGCGATTTCGTTCCAATTCACATTCCAAGTAATATTCGGCATGCTAATTACATTGCCGGTTGCCAAATTGCATTATCTCTTATAGTTTCCGAGATATGGACTATCGATAATTTACACCTTAGGCTCTGCTTCTAACTTGGGACCAAATTGTAAAATGGTCTTATCTGTTGGCGATTTCGTTCCAATTCACATTCCAAGTAATATTCGGCATGCTAATTACATTGCCGGTTGCCAAATTGCATTATCTCTTATAGTTTCCAAGATATGGACTATCGATAATTTACACCTTAGGCTCTGCTTCTAACTTGGGCCCAAATTGTAAAATGGTCTTATCTATTGGCGATTTCGTTCCAATTCACACTCCAAGTAATATTCGGCATGCTAATTACATTGCCGGTTGCGAAATTGCATTATCTCTTATAGTTTCCGAGATATGGACTATCAATAATTTACACCTTAGGCTCTGCTTCTAACTTGGGCCCAAATTGTAAAATGGTCTTATCTATTGGCGATTTCGTTCCAATTCACATTCCAAGTAATATTCGGCATGATAATTACATTGCCGGTTGCCAAATTGCATTATCTCTTATAGTTTCCGAGATATGGATTATCGATAATTTACACCTTAGGCTCTGCTTCTAACTTGGGCCCAAATTGTAAAATGGTCTTATCTATTGGCGATTTCGTTCCAATTCACATTCCAAGTAATATTCGGCATGCTAATTATATTGCCGGTTGCGAAATTGCATTATCTCTTATAGTTTCCGAGATATGGACTATCAATAATTTACACCTTAGGCTCTGCTTCTAACTTGGGCCCAAATTGTAAAATGGTCTTATCTATTGGCGATTTCGTTCCAATTCACATTCCAAGTAATATTCGGCATGCTAATTACATTGCCGGTTGCCAAATTGCATTATCTCTTATAGTTTCCGAGATATGGACTATCGATAATTTACACCTTAGGCTCTGCTTCTAACTTGGGCCCAAATTGTAAAATGGTCTTATCTATTGGCGATTTCGTTCCAATTCACATTCCAAGTAATATTCGGCATGCTAATTACATTGCCGGTTGCCAAATTGCATTATCTCTTATAGTTTCCGAGATATGGACTATCGATAATTTACACCTTAGGCTCTGCTTCTAACTTGGGCCCAAATTGTAAAATGGTCTTATCTATTGGCGTTTTCGTTCCAATTCACATTCCAAGTAATATTAGGCATGCTAATTACATTGCCGGTTGCCAAATTGCATTATCTCTTATAGTTTCCGAGATATGGACTATCGACAATTTACACCTTAGGCTCTGCTTCTAACTTGGGCCCAAATTGTAAAATGGTCTTCTCTATTGGCGATTTTGTTCCAATTCACATTCCAAGTAATATTCGGCATGCTAATTACATTGCCGGTTGCCAAATTGCATTATCTCTTATAGTTTCCGAGATATGGACTATCGATAATTTACACCTTAGGCTCTGCTTCTAACTTGGGCCCAAATTGTAAAATGGTCTTATCTATTGGCGATTTCGTTCCAATTCACATTCCAAGTAATATTCGGCATGCTAATTACATTGCCGGTTGCCAAATTGCATTATCTCTTATAGTTTCCGAGATATGGACTATCGATAATTTACACCTTAGGCTCTGCTTCTAACTTGGGCCCAAATTGTAAAATGGTCTTACCTATTGGCGATTTCGTTCCAATTCACATTCCAAGTAATATTCGGCATGCTAATTACATTGCCGGTTGCCAAATTGCATTATCTCTTATAGTTTCCGAGATATGGACTATCGATAATTTACACCTTAGGCTCTGCTTCTAACTTGGGCCCAAATTGTAAAATGGTCTTATCTATTGGCGATTTAGTTGCAATTCACATTCCAAGTAATATTCGGCATGCTAATTACATTGCCGGTTGCCAAATTGCATTATCTCTTATAGTTTCCGAGATATGGACTATCGATAATTTACACCTTAGGCTCTGCTTCTAACTTGGGCCCAAATTGTAAAATGGTCTTATCTATTGGCGATTTCGTTCCAATTCACATTCCAAGTAATATTCGGCATGCTAATTACATTGCCGGTTGCCAAATTGCATTATCTCTTATAGTTTCCGAGATATGGACTATCGATAATTTACACCTTAGGCTCTGCTTCTAACTTGGGCCCAAATTGTAAAATGGTCTTATCTATTGACGATTTCGTTCCAATTCACATTCCAAGTATTATTCGGCATGCTAATTACATTGCCGGTTGCCAAATTGCATTATCTCTTATAGTTTCCGAGATATGGACTATCGATAATTTACACCTTAGGCTCTGCTTCTAACTTGGGCCCAATTTGTAAAATGGACTTATCTATTGGCGATTTCGTTCCAATTCACACTCCAAGTAATATTCGGCATGCTAATTACATTGCCGGTTGCGAAATTGCATTATCTCTTATAGTTTCCGAGATATGGACTATCGATAATTTACACCTTAGGCTCTGCTTCTAACTTGGGCCCAAATTGTAAAATGGTCTTATCTATTGGCGTTTTCGTTCCAATTCACATTCCAAGTAATATTCGGCATGCTAATTACATTGCCGGTTGCCAAATTGCATTATCTCTTATAGTTTCCGAGATATGGACTATCGATAATTTACACCTTAGGCTCTGCTTCTAACTTGGGCCCAAATTGTAAAATGGTCTTATCTATTGGCGATTTCGTCCCAATTCACATTCCAAGTGATATTCGGCATGCTAATTACATTGCCGGTTGCGAAATTGCATTATCTCTTATAGTTTCCGAGATATGGACTATCAATAATTTACACCTTAGGCTTTGCTTCTAACTTGGGCCCAAATTGTAAAATGGTCTTATCTATTGGCGATTTCGTTCCAATTCACATTCCAAGTAATATTCGGCATGCTAATTACATTGCCGGTTGCCAAATTGCATTATCTCTTATAGTTTCCGAGATATAGACTATCGATAATTTACACCTTAGGCTCTGCTTCTAACTTGGGCCCAAATTGTAAAATGGTCTTATCTATTGGCGATTTCGTTCCAATTCACATTCCAAGTAATATTTGGCTTTCTAATTACATTGCCGGTTGCCAAATTGCATTATCTCTTATAGTTTCCGAGATATGGACTATCGATAATTTACACCTTAGGCTCTGCTTCTAACTTGGGGACAAATTGTAAAATGGTCTTATCTATTGGCGATTTAGTTGCAATTCACATTCCAATTAATATTCGGCATGCTAATTACATTGCCGGTTGCCAAATTGCATTATCTCTTATAGTTTCCGAGATATGGACTATCGATAATTTACACCTTAGGCTCTGCTTCTAACTTGGGCCCAAATTGTAAAGTGGTCTTATCTATTGGCGATTTCGTTCCAATTCACATTCCAAGTAATATTCGGCATGCTAATTACATTGCCGGTTGCCAAATTGCATTATCTCTTATAGTTTCCGAGATATGGACTATCGATAATTTACACCTTAGGCTCTGCTTCTAACTTGGGACCAAATTGTAAAATGGTCTTATCTGTTGGCGATTTCGTTCCAATTCACATTCCAAGTAATATTCGGCATGCTAATTACATTGCCGGTTGCCAAATTGCATTATCTCTTATAGTTTCCAAGATATGGACTATCGATAATTTACACCTTAGGCTCTGCTTCTAACTTGGGCCCAAATTGTAAAATGGTCTTATCTATTGGCGATTTCGTTCCAATTCACACTCCAAGTAATATTCGGCATGCTAATTACATTGCCGGTTGCGAAATTGCATTATCTCTTATAGTTTCCGAGATATGGACTATCGATAATTTACACCTTAGGCTCTGCTTCTAACTTGGGCCCAAATTGTAAAATGGTCTTATCTATTGGCGATTTCGTTCCAATTCACATTCCAAGTAATATTCGGCATGCTAATTACATTGCTGGTTGCCAAATTGCATTATCTCTTATAGTTTCCGAGATATGGACTATCGATAATTTACGCCTTAGGCTCTGCTTCTAACTTGGGCCCAAATTGTAAAATGGTCTTATCTATTGGCGATTTCGTTCCAATTCACATTCCAAGTAATATTCGGCATGCTAATTACATTGCCGGTTGCCAAATTGCATTATCTCTTATAGTTTCCGAGATATGGACTATCGATAATTTACACCTTAGGCTCTGCTTCTAACTTGGGCCCAAATTGTAAAATGGTCTTATCTATTGGCGATTTCGTTCCAATTCACATTCCAAGTAATATTCGGCATGCTAATTACATTGCCGGTTCCCAAATTGCATTATCTCTTATAGTTTCCGAGATATGGACTATCGATAATTTACACCTTAGGCTCTGCTTCTAACTTGGGCCCAAATTGTAAAATGGTCTTCTCTATTGGCGATTTCGTTCCAATTCACATTCCAAGTAATATTCGGCATGCTAATTAAATTGCCGGTTGCCAAATTGCATTACCTCTTATAGTTTCCGAGATATGGACTATCGATAATTTACACCTTAGGCTCTGCTTCTAACTTGGGCCCAAATTGTAAAATGGTCTTATCTATTGGCGATTTCGTTCCAATTCACATTCCAAGTAATATTCGGCATGCTAATTACATTGCCGGTTGCCAAATTGCATTATCTCTTATAGTTTCCGAGATATGGACTATCAATAATTTACACCTTAGGCTCTGCTTCTAACTTGGGCCCAAATTGTAAAATGGTCTTATCTATTGGCGATTTCGTTCCAATTCACATTCCAAGTAATATTCGGCCTGCTAATTACATTGCCGGTTGCCAAATTGAATTATCTCTTATAGTTTCCGAGATATGGACTATCGATAATTTACACCTTAGGCTCTGCTTCTAACTTGGGCCCAAATTGTAAAATGGTCTTACCTATTGGCGATTTCGTTCCAATTCACATTCTAAGTAATATTCGGCATGCTAATTACATTGCCGGTTGCCAAATTGCATTATCTCTTATAGCTTCCGAGATATGGACTATCGATAATTTACACCTTAGGCTCTGCTTCTAACTTGGGCCCAAATTGTAAAATGGTCTTATCTATTGGCGATTTCGTTCCAATTCACACTCCAAGTAATATTCGGCATGCTAATTACATTGCCGGTTGCGAAATTGCATTATCTCTTATAGTTTCCGAGATATGGACTATCGATAATTTACACCTTAGGCTCTGCTTCTAACTTGGGCCCAAATTGTAAAATGGTCTTATCTATTGGCGATTTCGTTCCAATTCACATTCCAAGTAATATTCGGCATGCTAATTACATTGCCGGTTGCCAAATTGCATTATCTCTTATAGTTTCCGAGATATGGACTATCGATTATTTACGCCTTAGGCTCTGCTTCTAACTTGGGCCCAAATTGTAAAATGGTCTTATCTATTGGCGATTTCGTTCCAATTCACATTCCAAGTAATATTCGGCATGCTAATTGCATTGCCGGTTGCCAAATTGCATTATCTCTTATAGTTTCCGAGATATGGACTATCGATAATTTACACCTTAGGCTCTGCTTCTAACTTGGGCCCAAATTGTAAAATGGTCTTATCTATTGGCGATTTCGTTCCAATTCACATTCCAAGTAATATTCGGCATGCTAATTACATTGCCGGTTCCCAAATTGCATTATCTCTTATAGTTTCCGAGATATGGACTATCGATAATTTACACCTTAGGCTCTGCTTCTAACTTGGGCCCAAATTGTAAAATGGTCTTCTCTATTGGCGATTTCGTTCCAATTCACATTCCAAGTAATATTCGGCATGCTAATTAAATTGCCGGTTGCCAAATTGCATTACCTCTTATAGTTTCCGAGATATGGACTATCGATAATTTACACCTTAGGCTCTGCTTCTAACTTGGGCCCAAATTGTAAAATGGTCTTATCTATTGGCGATTTCGTTCCAATTCACATTCCAAGTAATATTCGGCATGCTAATTACATTGCCGGTTGCCAAATTGCATTATCTCTTATAGTTTCCGAGATATGGACTATCGATAATTTACACCTTAGGCTCTGCTTCTAACTTGGGCCCAAATTGTAAAATGGTCTTCTCTATTGGCGATTTCGTTCCAATTCGCATTCCAAGTAATATTCGGCATGCTAATTACATTGCCGGTTGCCAAATTGCATTATCTCTTATAGTTTCCGAGATATGGACTATCAATAATTTACACCTTAGGCTCTGCTTCTAACTTGGGCCCAAATTGTAAAATGGTCTTATCTATTGGCGATTTCGTTCCAATTCACATTCCAAGTAATATTCGGCCTGCTAATTACATTGCCGGTTGCCAAATTGAATTATCTCTTATAGTTTCCGAGATATGGACTATCGATAATTTACACCTTAGGCTCTGCTTCTAACTTGGGCCCAAATTGTAAAATGGTCTTACCTATTGGCGATTTCGTTCCAATTCACATTCTAAGTAATATTCGGCATGCTAATTACATTGCCGGTTGCCAAATTGCATTATCTCTTATAGTTTCCGAGATATGGACTATCGATAATTTACACCTTAGGCTCTGCTTCTAACTTGGGCCCAAATTGTAAAATGGTCTTATCTATTGGCGATTTCGTTCCAATTCACATTCCAAGTAATATTCGGCATGCTAATTACATTGCCGGTTGCCAAATTGAATTATCTCTTATAGTTTCCGAGACATGGACTATCGATAATTTACACCTTAGGCTCTGCTTCTAACTTGGGCGCAAATTGTAAAATGGTCTTATCTATTGGCGATTTCGTTCCAATTCACATTCCAAGTAATATTCGGCATGCTAATTACATTGCCGGTTGCCAAATTGCATTATCTCTTATAGTTTCCGAGATATGGTCTATCGATAATTTACACCTTAGGCTCTGCTTCTAACTTGGGCCCAAATTGTAAAATGGTCTTATCTATTGGCGATTTCGTTCCAATTCACATTCCAAGTAATATTCGGCATGCTAATTACATTGCCGGTTGCCAAATTGCATTATCTCTTATAGTTTCCGAGATATGGTCTATCGATAATTTACACCTTAGGCTCTGCTTCTAACTTGGGCCCAAATTGTAAAATGGTCTTATCTATTGGCGATTTCGTTCCAATTCACATTCCAAGTAATATTCGGCATGCTAATTACATTGCCGGTTGCCAAATTGCATTATCTCTTATAGTTTCCGAGATATGGACTATCGATAATTTACATCTTAGGCTCTGCTTCTAACTTGGGCCCAAATTGTAAAATGGTCTTATCTATTGGCGATTTCGTTCCAATTCACATTCCAAGTAATATTCGGCATGCTAATTACATTACCGGTTGCCAAATTGCATTATCTCTTATAGTTTCCGAGATATGGACTATCGATAATTTACACCTTAGGCTCTGCTTCTAACTTGGGCCCAAATTGTAAAATGGTCTTATCTATTGGCGATTTCGTCCCAATTCACATTCCAAGTGATATTCGGCATGCTAATTACATTGCCGGTTGCGAAATTGCATTATCTCTTATAGTTTCCGAGATATGGACTATCAATAATTTACACCTTAGGCTCTGCTTCTAACTTGGGCCCAAATTGTAAAATGGTCTTATCTATTGGCGATTTCGTTCCAATTCACATTCCAAGTAATATTCGGCATGATAATTACATTGCCGGTTGCCAAATTGCATTATCTCTTATAGTTTCCGAGATATGGATTATCGATAATTTACACCTTAGGCTCTGCTTCTAACTTGGGCCCAAATTGTAAAATGGTCTTATCTATTGGCGATTTCGTTCCAATTCACATTCCAAGTAATATTCGGCATGCTAATTATATTGCCGGTTGCGAAATTGCATTATCTCTTATAGTTTCCGAGATATGGACTATCAATAATTTACACCTTAGGCTCTGCTTCTAACTTGGGCCCAAATTGTAAAATGGTCTTATCTATTGGCGTTTTCGTTCCAATTCACATTCCAAGTAATATTAGGCATGCTAATTACATTGCCGGTTGCCAAATTGCATTATCTCTTATAGTTTCCGAGATATGGACTATCGACAATTTACACCTTAGGCTCTGCTTCTAACTTGGGCCCAAAATGTAAAATGGTCTTCTCTATTGGCGATTTCGTTCCAATTCACATTCCAAGTAATATTCGGCATGCTAATTACATTGCCGGTTGCCAAATTGCATTATCTCTTATAGTTTCCGAGATATGGACTATCGATAATTTACACCTTAGGCTCTGCTTCTAACTTGGGCCCAAATTGTAAAATGGTCTTATCTATTGGCGATTTCGTTCCAATTCACATTCCAAGTAATATTCGGCATGCTAATTACATTGCCGGTTGCCAAATTGCATTATCTCTTATAGTTTCCGAGATATGGACTATCGATAATTTACACCTTAGGCTCTGCTTCTAACTTGGGCCCAAATTGTAAAATGGTCTTACCTATTGGCGATTTCGTTCCAATTCACATTCCAAGTAATATTCGGCATGCTAATTACATTGCCGGTTGCCAAATTGCATTATCTCTTATAGTTTCCGAGATATGGACTATCGATAATTTACACCTTAGGCTCTGCTTCTAACTTGGGCCCAAATTGTAAAATGGTCTTATCTATTGGCGATTTAGTTGCAATTCACATTCCAAGTAATATTCGGCATGCTAATTACATTGCCGGTTGCCAAATTGCATTATCTCTTATAGTTTCCGAGATATGGACTATCGATAATTTACACCTTAGGCTCTGCTTCTAACTTGGGCCCAAATTGTAAAATGGTCTTATCTATTGGCGATTTCGTTCCAATTCACATTCCAAGTAATATTCGGCATGCTAATTACATTGCCGGTTGCCAAATTGCATTATCTCTTATGGTTTCCGAGATATGGACTATCGATAATTTACACCTTAGGCTCTGCTTCTAACTTGGGCCCAAATTGTAAAATGGTCTTATCTATTGACGATTTCGTTCCAATTCACATTCCAAGTAATATTCGGCATGCTAATTACATTGCCGGTTGCCAAATTGCATTATCTCTTATAGTTTCCGAGATATGGACTATCGATAATTTACACCTTAGGCTCTGCTTCTAACTTGGGCCCAAATTGTAAAATGGACTTATCTATTGGCGATTTCGTTCCAATTCACACTCCAAGTAATATTCGGCATGCTAATTACATTGCCGGTTGCGAAATTGCATTATCTCTTATAGTTTCCGAGATATGGACTATCGATAATTTACACCTTAGGCTCTGCTTCTAACTTGGGCCCAAATTGTAAAATGGTCTTATCTATTGGCGTTTTCGTTCCAATTCACATTCCAAGTAATATTCGGCATGCTAATTACATTGCCGGTTGCCAAATTGCATTATCTCTTATAGTTTCCGAGATATGGACTATCGATAATTTACACCTTAGGCTCTGCTTCTAACTTGGGCCCAAATTGTAAAATGGTCTTATCTATTGGCGATTTCGTCCCAATTCACATTCCAAGTGATATTCGGCATGCTAATTACATTGCCGGTTGCGAAATTGCATTATCTCTTATAGTTTCCGAGATATGGACTATCAATAATTTACACCTTAGGCTTTGCTTCTAACTTGGGCCCAAATTGTAAAATGGTCTTATCTATTGGCGATTTCGTTCCAATTCACATTCCAAGTAATATTCGGCATGCTAATTACATTGCCGGTTGCCAAATTGCATTATCTCTTATAGTTTCCGAGATATGGACTATCGATAATTTACACCTTAGGCTCTGCTTCTAACTTGGGCCCAAATTGTAAAATGGTCTTATCTATTGGCGATTTCGTTCCAATTCACATTCCAAGTAATATTTGGCTTTCTAATTACATTGCCGGTTGCCAAATTGCATTATCTCTTATAGTTTCCGAGATATGGACTATCGATAATTTACACCTTAGGCTCTGCTTCTAACTTGGGCCCAAATTGTAAAGTGGTCTTATCTATTGGCGATTTCGTTCCAATTCACATTCCAAGTAATATTCGGCATGCTAATTACATTGCCGGTTGCCAAATTGCATTATCTCTTATAGTTTCCGAGATATGGACTATCGATAATTTACACCTTAGGCTCTGCTTCTAACTTGGGACCAAATTGTAAAATGGTCTTATCTGTTGGCGATTTCGTTCCAATTCACATTCCAAGTAATATTCGGCATGCTAATTACATTGCCGGTTGCCAAATTGCATTATCTCTTATAGTTTCCAAGATATGGACTATCGATAATTTACACCTTAGGCTCTGCTTCTAACTTGGGCCCAAATTGTAAAATGGTCTTATCTATTGGCGATTTCGTTCCAATTCACACTCCAAGTAATATTCGGCATGCTAATTACATTGCCGGTTGCGAAATTGCATTATCTCTTATAGTTTCCGAGATATGGACTATCAATAATTTACACCTTAGGCTCTGCTTCTAACTTGGGCCCAAATTGTAAAATGGTCTTATCTATTGGCGATTTCGTTCCAATTCACATTCCAAGTAATATTCGGCATGATAATTACATTGCCGGTTGCCAAATTGCATTATCTCTTATAGTTTCCGAGATATGGATTATCGATAATTTACACCTTAGGCTCTGCTTCTAACTTGGGCCCAAATTGTAAAATGGTCTTATCTATTGGCGATTTCGTTCCAATTCACATTCCAAGTAATATTCGGCATGCTAATTATATTGCCGGTTGCGAAATTGCATTATCTCTTATAGTTTCCGAGATATGGACTATCAATAATTTACACCTTAGGCTCTGCTTCTAACTTGGGCCCAAATTGTAAAATGGTCTTATCTATTGGCGATTTCGTTCCAATTCACATTCCAAGTAATATTCGGCATGCTAATTACATTGCCGGTTGCCAAATTGCATTATCTCTTATAGTTTCCGAGATATGGACTATCGATAATTTACACCTTAGGCTCTGCTTCTAACTTGGGCCCAAATTGTAAAATGGTCTTATCTATTGGCGATTTCGTTCCAATTCACATTCCAAGTAATATTCGGCATGCTAATTACATTGCCGGTTGCCAAATTGCATTATCTCTTATAGTTTCCGAGATATGGACTATCGATAATTTACACCTTAGGCTCTGCTTCTAACTTGGGCCCAAATTGTAAAATGGTCTTATCTATTGGCGTTTTCGTTCCAATTCACATTCCAAGTAATATTAGGCATGCTAATTACATTGCCGGTTGCCAAATTGCATTATCTCTTATAGTTTCCGAGATATGGACTATCGACAATTTACACCTTAGGCTCTGCTTCTAACTTGGGCCCAAATTGTAAAATGGTCTTCTCTATTGGCGATTTTGTTCCAATTCACATTCCAAGTAATATTCGGCATGCTAATTACATTGCCGGTTGCCAAATTGCATTATCTCTTATAGTTTCCGAGATATGGACTATCGATAATTTACACCTTAGGCTCTGCTTCTAACTTGGGCCCAAATTGTAAAATGGTCTTATCTATTGGCGATTTCGTTCCAATTCACATTCCAAGTAATATTCGGCATGCTAATTACATTGCCGGTTGCCAAATTGCATTATCTCTTATAGTTTCCGAGATATGGACTATCGATAATTTACACCTTAGGCTCTGCTTCTAACTTGGGCCCAAATTGTAAAATGGTCTTACCTATTGGCGATTTCGTTCCAATTCACATTCCAAGTAATATTCGGCATGCTAATTACATTGCCGGTTGCCAAATTGCATTATCTCTTATAGTTTCCGAGATATGGACTATCGATAATTTACACCTTAGGCTCTGCTTCTAACTTGGGCCCAAATTGTAAAATGGTCTTATCTATTGGCGATTTAGTTGCAATTCACATTCCAAGTAATATTCGGCATGCTAATTACATTGCCGGTTGCCAAATTGCATTATCTCTTATAGTTTCCGAGATATGGACTATCGATAATTTACACCTTAGGCTCTGCTTCTAACTTGGGCCCAAATTGTAAAATGGTCTTATCTATTGGCGATTTCGTTCCAATTCACATTCCAAGTAATATTCGGCATGCTAATTACATTGCCGGTTGCCAAATTGCATTATCTCTTATAGTTTCCGAGATATGGACTATCGATAATTTACACCTTAGGCTCTGCTTCTAACTTGGGCCCAAATTGTAAAATGGTCTTATCTATTGACGATTTCGTTCCAATTCACATTCCAAGTATTATTCGGCATGCTAATTACATTGCCGGTTGCCAAATTGCATTATCTCTTATAGTTTCCGAGATATGGACTATCGATAATTTACACCTTAGGCTCTGCTTCTAACTTGGGCCCAAATTGTAAAATGGACTTATCTATTGGCGATTTCGTTCCAATTCACACTCCAAGTAATATTCGGCATGCTAATTACATTGCCGGTTGCGAAATTGCATTATCTCTTATAGTTTCCGAGATATGGACTATCGATAATTTACACCTTAGGCTCTGCTTCTAACTTGGGCCCAAATTGTAAAATGGTCTTATCTATTGGCGTTTTCGTTCCAATTCACATTCCAAGTAATATTCGGCATGCTAATTACATTGCCGGTTGCCAAATTGCATTATCTCTTATAGTTTCCGAGATATGGACTATCGATAATTTACACCTTAGGCTCTGCTTCTAACTTGGGCCCAAATTGTAAAATGGTCTTATCTATTGGCGATTTCGTCCCAATTCACATTCCAAGTGATATTCGGCATGCTAATTACATTGCCGGTTGCGAAATTGCATTATCTCTTATAGTTTCCGAGATATGGACTATCAATAATTTACACCTTAGGCTTTGCTTCTAACTTGGGCCCAAATTGTAAAATGGTCTTATCTATTGGCGATTTCGTTCCAATTCACATTCCAAGTAATATTCGGCATGCTAATTACATTGCCGGTTGCCAAATTGCATTATCTCTTATAGTTTCCGAGATATAGACTATCGATAATTTACACCTTAGGCTCTGCTTCTAACTTGGGCCCAAATTGTAAAATGGTCTTATCTATTGGCGATTTCGTTCCAATTCACATTCCAAGTAATATTTGGCTTTCTAATTACATTGCCGGTTGCCAAATTGCATTATCTCTTATAGTTTCCGAGATATGGACTATCGATAATTTACACCTTAGGCTCTGCTTCTAACTTGGGGACAAATTGTAAAATGGTCTTATCTATTGGCGATTTAGTTGCAATTCACATTCCAATTAATATTCGGCATGCTAATTACATTGCCGGTTGCCAAATTGCATTATCTCTTATAGTTTCCGAGATATGGACTATCGATAATTTACACCTTAGGCTCTGCTTCTAACTTGGGCCCAAATTGTAAAGTGGTCTTATCTATTGGCGATTTCGTTCCAATTCACATTCCAAGTAATATTCGGCATGCTAATTACATTGCCGGTTGCCAAATTGCATTATCTCTTATAGTTTCCGAGATATGGACTATCGATAATTTACACCTTAGGCTCTGCTTCTAACTTGGGACCAAATTGTAAAATGGTCTTATCTGTTGGCGATTTCGTTCCAATTCACATTCCAAGTAATATTCGGCATGCTAATTACATTGCCGGTTGCCAAATTGCATTATCTCTTATAGTTTCCAAGATATGGACTATCGATAATTTACACCTTAGGCTCTGCTTCTAACTTGGGCCCAAATTGTAAAATGGTCTTATCTATTGGCGATTTCGTTCCAATTCACACTCCAAGTAATATTCGGCATGCTAATTACATTGCCGGTTGCGAAATTGCATTATCTCTTATAGTTTCCGAGATATGGACTATCGATAATTTACACCTTAGGCTCTGCTTCTAACTTGGGCCCAAATTGTAAAATGGTCTTATCTATTGGCGATTTCGTTCCAATTCACATTCCAAGTAATATTCGGCATGCTAATTACATTGCTGGTTGCCAAATTGCATTATCTCTTATAGTTTCCGAGATATGGACTATCGATAATTTACGCCTTAGGCTCTGCTTCTAACTTGGGCCCAAATTGTAAAATGGTCTTATCTATTGGCGATTTCGTTCCAATTCACATTCCAAGTAATATTCGGCATGCTAATTACATTGCCGGTTGCCAAATTGCATTATCTCTTATAGTTTCCGAGATATGGACTATCGATAATTTACACCTTAGGCTCTGCTTCTAACTTGGGCCCAAATTGTAAAATGGTCTTATCTATTGGCGATTTCGTTCCAATTCACATTCCAAGTAATATTCGGCATGCTAATTACATTGCCGGTTCCCAAATTGCATTATCTCTTATAGTTTCCGAGATATGGACTATCGATAATTTACACCTTAGGCTCTGCTTCTAACTTGGGCCCAAATTGTAAAATGGTCTTCTCTATTGGCGATTTCGTTCCAATTCACATTCCAAGTAATATTCGGCATGCTAATTAAATTGCCGGTTGCCAAATTGCATTACCTCTTATAGTTTCCGAGATATGGACTATCGATAATTTACACCTTAGGCTCTGCTTCTAACTTGGGCCCAAATTGTAAAATGGTCTTATCTATTGGCGATTTCGTTCCAATTCACATTCCAAGTAATATTCGGCATGCTAATTACATTGCCGGTTGCCAAATTGCATTATCTCTTATAGTTTCCGAGATATGGACTATCAATAATTTACACCTTAGGCTCTGCTTCTAACTTGGGCCCAAATTGTAAAATGGTCTTATCTATTGGCGATTTCGTTCCAATTCACATTCCAAGTAATATTCGGCCTGCTAATTACATTGCCGGTTGCCAAATTGAATTATCTCTTATAGTTTCCGAGATATGGACTATCGATAATTTACACCTTAGGCTCTGCTTCTAACTTGGGCCCAAATTGTAAAATGGTCTTACCTATTGGCGATTTCGTTCCAATTCACATTCTAAGTAATATTCGGCATGCTAATTACATTGCCGGTTGCCAAATTGCATTATCTCTTATAGCTTCCGAGATATGGACTATCGATAATTTACACCTTAGGCTCTGCTTCTAACTTGGGCCCAAATTGTAAAATGGACTTATCTATTGGCGATTTCGTTCCAATTCACACTCCAAGTAATATTCGGCATGCTAATTACATTGCCGGTTGCGAAATTGCATTATCTCTTATAGTTTCCGAGATATGGACTATCGATAATTTACACCTTAGGCTCTGCTTCTAACTTGGGCCCAAATTGTAAAATGGTCTTATCTATTGGCGTTTTCGTTCCAATTCACATTCCAAGTAATATTCGGCATGCTAATTACATTGCCGGTTGCCAAATTGCATTATCTCTTATAGTTTCCGAGATATGGACTATCGATAATTTACACCTTAGGCTCTGCTTCTAACTTGGGCCCAAATTGTAAAATGGTCTTATCTATTGGCGATTTCGTCCCAATTCACATTCCAAGTGATATTCGGCATGCTAATTACATTGCCGGTTGCGAAATTGCATTATCTCTTATAGTTTCCGAGATATGGACTATCAATAATTTACACCTTAGGCTTTGCTTCTAACTTGGGCCCAAATTGTAAAATGGTCTTATCTATTGGCGATTTCGTTCCAATTCACATTCCAAGTAATATTCGGCATGCTAATTACATTGCCGGTTGCCAAATTGCATTATCTCTTATAGTTTCCGAGATATAGACTATCGATAATTTACACCTTAGGCTCTGCTTCTAACTTGGGCCCAAATTGTAAAATGGTCTTATCTATTGGCGATTTCGTTCCAATTCACATTCCAAGTAATATTTGGCTTTCTAATTACATTGCCGGTTGCCAAATTGCATTATCTCTTATAGTTTCCGAGATATGGACTATCGATAATTTACACCTTAGGCTCTGCTTCTAACTTGGGGACAAATTGTAAAATGGTCTTATCTATTGGCGATTTAGTTGCAATTCACATTCCAATTAATATTCGGCATGCTAATTACATTGCCGGTTGCCAAATTGCATTATCTCTTATAGTTTCCGAGATATGGACTATCGATAATTTACACCTTAGGCTCTGCTTCTAACTTGGGCCCAAATTGTAAAGTGGTCTTATCTATTGGCGATTTCGTTCCAATTCACATTCCAAGTAATATTCGGCATGCTAATTACATTGCCGGTTGCCAAATTGCATTATCTCTTATAGTTTCCGAGATATGGACTATCGATAATTTACACCTTAGGCTCTGCTTCTAACTTGGGACCAAATTGTAAAATGGTCTTATCTGTTGGCGATTTCGTTCCAATTCACATTCCAAGTAATATTCGGCATGCTAATTACATTGCCGGTTGCCAAATTGCATTATCTCTTATAGTTTCCAAGATATGGACTATCGATAATTTACACCTTAGGCTCTGCTTCTAACTTGGGCCCAAATTGTAAAATGGTCTTATCTATTGGCGATTTCGTTCCAATTCACACTCCAAGTAATATTCGGCATGCTAATTACATTGCCGGTTGCGAAATTGCATTATCTCTTATAGTTTCCGAGATATGGACTATCGATAATTTACACCTTAGGCTCTGCTTCTAACTTGGGCCCAAATTGTAAAATGGTCTTATCTATTGGCGATTTCGTTCCAATTCACATTCCAAGTAATATTCGGCATGCTAATTACATTGCTGGTTGCCAAATTGCATTATCTCTTATAGTTTCCGAGATATGGACTATCGATAATTTACGCCTTAGGCTCTGCTTCTAACTTGGGCCCAAATTGTAAAATGGTCTTATCTATTGGCGATTTCGTTCCAATTCACATTCCAAGTAATATTCGGCATGCTAATTACATTGCCGGTTGCCAAATTGCATTATCTCTTATAGTTTCCGAGATATGGACTATCGATAATTTACACCTTAGGCTCTGCTTCTAACTTGGGCCCAAATTGTAAAATGGTCTTATCTATTGGCGATTTCGTTCCAATTCACATTCCAAGTAATATTCGGCATGCTAATTACATTGCCGGTTCCCAAATTGCATTATCTCTTATAGTTTCCGAGATATGGACTATCGATAATTTACACCTTAGGCTCTGCTTCTAACTTGGGCCCAAATTGTAAAATGGTCTTCTCTATTGGCGATTTCGTTCCAATTCACATTCCAAGTAATATTCGGCATGCTAATTAAATTGCCGGTTGCCAAATTGCATTACCTCTTATAGTTTCCGAGATATGGACTATCGATAATTTACACCTTAGGCTCTGCTTCTAACTTGGGCCCAAATTGTAAAATGGTCTTATCTATTGGCGATTTCGTTCCAATTCACATTCCAAGTAATATTCGGCATGCTAATTACATTGCCGGTTGCCAAATTGCATTATCTCTTATAGTTTCCGAGATATGGACTATCAATAATTTACACCTTAGGCTCTGCTTCTAACTTGGGCCCAAATTGTAAAATGGTCTTATCTATTGGCGATTTCGTTCCAATTCACATTCCAAGTAATATTCGGCCTGCTAATTACATTGCCGGTTGCCAAATTGAATTATCTCTTATAGTTTCCGAGATATGGACTATCGATAATTTACACCTTAGGCTCTGCTTCTAACTTGGGCCCAAATTGTAAAATGGTCTTACCTATTGGCGATTTCGTTCCAATTCACATTCTAAGTAATATTCGGCATGCTAATTACATTGCCGGTTGCCAAATTGCATTATCTCTTATAGCTTCCGAGATATGGACTATCGATAATTTACACCTTAGGCTCTGCTTCTAACTTGGGCCCAAATTGTAAAATGGTCTTATCTATTGGCGATTTCGTTCCAATTCACACTCCAAGTAATATTCGGCATGCTAATTACATTGCCGGTTGCGAAATTGCATTATCTCTTATAGTTTCCGAGATATGGACTATCGATAATTTACACCTTAGGCTCTGCTTCTAACTTGGGCCCAAATTGTAAAATGGTCTTATCTATTGGCGATTTCGTTCCAATTCACATTCCAAGTAATATTCGGCATGCTAATTACATTGCCGGTTGCCAAATTGCATTATCTCTTATAGTTTCCGAGATATGGACTATCGATTATTTACGCCTTAGGCTCTGCTTCTAACTTGGGCCCAAATTGTAAAATGGTCTTATCTATTGGCGATTTCGTTCCAATTCACATTCCAAGTAATATTCGGCATGCTAATTGCATTGCCGGTTGCCAAATTGCATTATCTCTTATAGTTTCCGAGATATGGACTATCGATAATTTACACCTTAGGCTCTGCTTCTAACTTGGGCCCAAATTGTAAAATGGTCTTATCTATTGGCGATTTCGTTCCAATTCACATTCCAAGTAATATTCGGCATGCTAATTACATTGCCGGTTCCCAAATTGCATTATCTCTTATAGTTTCCGAGATATGGACTATCGATAATTTACACCTTAGGCTCTGCTTCTAACTTGGGCCCAAATTGTAAAATGGTCTTCTCTATTGGCGATTTCGTTCCAATTCACATTCCAAGTAATATTCGGTATGCTAATTAAATTGCCGGTTGCCAAATTGCATTACCTCTTATAGTTTCCGAGATATGGACTATCGATAATTTACACCTTAGGCTCTGCTTCTAACTTGGGCCCAAATTGTAAAATGGTCTTATCTATTGGCGATTTCGTTCCAATTCACATTCCAAGTAATATTCGGCATGCTAATTACATTGCCGGTTGCCAAATTGCATTATCTCTTATAGTTTCCGAGATATGGACTATCGATAATTTACACCTTAGGCTCTGCTTCTAACTTGGGCCCAAATTGTAAAATGGTCTTCTCTATTGGCGATTTCGTTCCAATTCGCATTCCAAGTAATATTCGGCATGCTAATTACATTGCCGGTTGCCAAATTGCATTATCTCTTATAGTTTCCGAGATATGGACTATCAATAATTTACACCTTAGGCTCTGCTTCTAACTTGGGCCCAAATTGTAAAATGGTCTTATCTATTGGCGATTTCGTTCCAATTCACATTCCAAGTAATATTCGGCCTGCTAATTACATTGCCGGTTGCCAAATTGAATTATCTCTTATAGTTTCCGAGATATGGACTATCGATAATTTACACCTTAGGCTCTGCTTCTAACTTGGGCCCAAATTGTAAAATGGTCTTACCTATTGGCGATTTCGTTCCAATTCACATTCTAAGTAATATTCGGCATGCTAATTACATTGCCGGTTGCCAAATTGCATTATCTCTTATAGTTTCCGAGATATGGACTATCGATAATTTACACCTTAGGCTCTGCTTCTAACTTGGGCCCAAATTGTAAAATGGTCTTATCTATTGGCGATTTCGTTCCAATTCACATTCCAAGTAATATTCGGCATGCTAATTACATTGCCGGTTGCCAAATTGAATTATCTCTTATAGTTTCCGAGACATGGACTATCGATAATTTACACCTTAGGCTCTGCTTCTAACTTGGGCCCAAATTGTAAAATGGTCTTACCTATTGGCGATTTCGTTCCAATTCACATTCCAAGTAATATTCGGCATGTTAATTACATTGCCGGTTGCCAAATTGCATTATCTCTTATAGTTTCCGAGATATGGTCTATCGATAATTTACACCTTAGGCTCTGCTTCTAACTTGGGCCCAAATTGTAAAATGGTCTTATCTATTGGCGATTTCGTTCCAATTCACATTGCAAGTAATATTCGGCATGCTAATTACATTGCCGGTTGCCAAATTGCATTATCTCTTATAGTTTCCGAGATATGGACTATCGATAATTTACACCTTAGGCTCTGCTTCTAACTTGGGCCCAAATTGTAAAATGGTCTTATCTATTGGCGATTTCGTCCCAATTCACATTCCAAGTGATATTCGGCATGCTAATTACATTGCCGGTTGCGAAATTGCATTATCTCTTATAGTTTCCGAGATATGGACTATCAATAATTTACACCTTAGGCTCTGCTTCTAACTTGGGCCCAAATTGTAAAATGGTCTTATCTATTGGCGATTTCGTTCCAATTCACATTCCAAGTAATATTCGGCATGCTAATTACATTGCCGGTTGCCAAATTGCATTATCTCTTATAGTTTCCGAGATATGGACTATCGATAATTTACACCTTAGGCTCTGCTTCTAACTTGGGCCCAAATTGTAAAATGGTCTTATCTATTGGCGATTTCGTTCCAATTCACATTCCAAGTAATATTCGGCATGCTAATTACATTGCCGGTTGCCAAATTGCATTATCTCTTATAGTTTCCGAGATATGGACTATCGAAAATTTACACCTTAGGCTCTGCTTCTAACTTGGGCCCAAATTGTAAAATGGTCTTATCTATTGGCGATTTCGTTCCAATTCACACTCCAAGTAATATTCGGCATGCTAATTACATTGCCGGTTGCGAAATTGCATTATCTCTTATAGTTTCCGAGATATGGACTATCGATAATTTACACCTTAGGCTCTGCTTCTAACTTGGGCCCAAATTGTAAAATGGTCTTATCTATTGGCGATTTCGTTCCAATTCACATTCCAAGTAATATTCGGCATGCTAATTACATTGCCGGTTGCCAAATTGCATTATCTCTTATAGTTTCCGAGATATGGACTATCGATAATTTACACCATAGGCTCTGCTTCTAACTTGGGCCCAAATTGTAAAATGGTCTTATCTATTGGCGATTTCGTTCCAATTCACATTCCAAGTAATATTCGGCATGCTAATTACATTGCCGGTTGCCAAATTGCATTATCTCTTATAGTTTCCGAGATATGGACTATCGATAATTTACACCTTAGGCTCTGCTTCTAACTTGGGCCCAAATTGTAAAATGGTCTTATCTATTGGCGATTTCGTTCCAATTCACAGTCCAAGTAATATTCGGCATGCTAATTACATTGCCGGTTGCCAAATTGCATTATCTCTTATAGTTTCCGAGATATGGACTATCGATAATTTACACCTTAGGCTCTGCTTCTAACTTGGGCCCAAATTGTAAAATAGTCTTATCTATTGGCGATTTAGTTGCAATTCACATTCCAAGTAATATTCGGCATGCTAATTACATTGCCGGTTGCCAAATTGCATTATCTCTTATAGTTTCCGAGATATGGACTATCGATAATTTACACCTTAGGCTCTGCTTCTAACTTGGGCCCAAATTGTAAAATGGTCTTATCTATTGGCGATTTCGTTCCAATTCACATTCCAAGTAATATTCGGCATGCTAATTACATTGCCGGTTGCCAAATTGCATTATCTCTTATAGTTTCCGAGATATGGACTATCGATAATTTACACCTTAGGCTCTGCTTCTAACTTGGGCCCAAATTGTAAAATGGTCTTATCTATTGGCGTTTTCGTTCCTATTCACATTCCAAGTAATATTCGGCATGCTAATTACATTGCCGGTTGCCAAATTGCATTATCTCTTATAGTTTCCGAGATATGGACTATCGATAATTTACACCTTAGGCTCTGCTTCTAACTTGGGCCCAAATTGTAAAATGGTCTTATCTATTGGCGATTTCGTTCCAATTCACATTCCAAGTAATATTCGGCATGCTAATTACATTGCCGGTTGCCAAATTGCATTATCTCTTATAGTTTCCGAGATATGGACTATCGATAATTTACACCTTAGGCTCTGCTTCTAACTTGGGCCCAAATTGTAAAATGGTCTTATCTATTGGCGATTTCGTTCCAATTCACATTCCAAGTAATATTCGGCATGCTAATTACATTGCCGGTTGCCAAATTGCATTATCTCTTATAGTTTCCGAGATATGGACTATCGATAATTTACACCTTAGGCTCTGCTTCTAACTTGGGCCCAAATTGTAAAATGGTCTTATCTATTGGCGTTTTCGTTCCTATTCACATTCCAAGTAATATTCGGCATGCTAATTACATTGCCGGTTGCCAAATTGCATTATCTCTTATAGTTTCCGAGATATGGACTATCGATAATTTACACCTTAGGCTCTGCTTCTAACTTGGGCCCAAATTGTAAAATGGTCTTATCTATTGGCGATTTCGTCCCAATTCACATTCCAAGTGATATTCGGCATGCTAATTACATTGCCGGTTGCGAAATTGCATTATCTCTTATAGTTTCCGAGATATGGACTATCAATAATTTACACCTTAGGCTCTGCTTCTAACTTGGGCCCAAATTGTAAAATGGTTTTATCTATTGGCGATTTCGTTCCAATTCACATTCCAAGTAATATTCGGCATGCTAATTACATTGCCGGTTGCCAAATTGCATTATCTCTTATAGTTTCCGAGATATGGACTATCGATAATTTACACCTTAGGCTCTGCTTCTAACTTGGGCCCAAATTGTAAAATGGTCTTATCTATTGGCGATTTCGTTCCAATTCACATTCCAAGTAATATTTGGCTTGCTAATTACATTGCCGGTTGCCAAATTGCATTATCTCTTATAGTTTCCGAGATATGGACTATCGATAATTTACACCTTAGGCTCTGCTTCTAACTTGGGCCCAAATTGTAAAATGGTCTTATCTATTGGCGATTTAGTTGCAATTCACATTCCAAGTAATATTCGGCATGCTAATTACATTGCCGGTTGCCAAATTGCATTATCTCTTATAGTTTCCGAGATATGGACTATCGATAATTTACACCTTAGGCTCTGCTTCTAACTTGGGCCCAAATTGTAAAATGGTCTTATCTATTGGCGATTTCGTTCCAATTCACATTTCAAGTAATATTCGGCATGCTAATTACATTGCCGGTTGCCAAATTGCATTATCTCTTATAGTTTCCGAGATATGGACTATCGATAATTTACACCTTAGGCTCTGCTTCTAACTTGGGCCCAAATTGTAAAATGGTCTTATCTATTGGCGATTTCGTTCCAATTCACATTCCAAGTAATATTCGGCATGCTAATTACATTGCCGGTTGCCAAATTGCATTATCTCTTATAGTTTCCGAGATATGGACTATCGATAATTTACACCTTAGGCTCTGCTTCTAACTGGGGCCCAAATTGTAAAATGGTCTTATCTATTGGCGATTTCGTTCCAATTCACACTCCAAGTAATATTCGGCATGCTAATTACATTGCCGGTTGCGAAATTGCATTATCTCTTATAGTTTCCGAGATATGGACTATCGATAATTTACACCTTAGGCTCTGCTTCTAACTTGGGCCCAAATTGTAAAATGGTCTTATCTATTGGCGATTTCGTTCCAATTCACATTCCAAGTAATATTCGGCATGCTAATTACATTGCCGGGTGCCAAATTGCATTATCTCTTATAGTTTCCGAGATATGGACTATCGATAATTTACACCTTAGGCTCTGCTTCTAACTTGGGCCCAAATTGTAAAATGGTCTTACCTATTGGCGATTTCGTTCCAATTCACATTCCAAGTAATATTCGGCATGCTAATTACATTGCCGGTTGCCAAATTGCATTATCTCTTATAGTTTCCGAGATATGGACTATCGATAATTTACACCTTAGGCTCTGCTTCTAACTTGGGCCCAAATTGTAATATGGTCTTATCTATTGGCGATTTCGTTCCAATTCACATTCCAAGTAATATTCGGCATGCTAATTACATTGCCGGTTGCCAAATTGCATTACCTCTTATAGTTTCCGAGATATGGACTATCGATAATTTACACCTTAGGCTCTGCTTCTAACTTGGGCCCAAATTGTAAAATGGTCTTATCTATTGGCGATTTCGTTCCAATTCACATTCCAAGTAATATTCGGCATGCTAATTACATTGCCGGTTGCCAAATTGCATTATCTCTTATAGTTTCCGAGATATGGACTATCGATAATTTACACCTTAGGCTCTGCTTCTAACTTGGGCCCAAATTGTAAAATGGTCTTCTCTATTGGCGATTTCGTTCCAATTCACATTCCAAGTAATATTCGGCATGCTAATTACATTGCCGGTTGCCAAATTGCATTATCTCTTATAGTTTCCGAGATATGGACTATCAATAATTTACACCTTAGGCTCTGTTTCTAACTTGGGCCCAAATTGTAAAATAGTCTTATCTATTGGCAATTTCGTTCCAATTCACATTCCAAGTAATATTCGACATGCTAATTACATTGCCGGTTGCCAAATTGAATTATCTCTTATAGTTTCCGAGATATGGACTATCGATAATTTACACCTTAGGCTCTGCTTCTAACTTGGGCCCAAATTGTAAAATGGTCTTACCTATTGGCGATTTCGTTCCAATTCACATTCCAAGTAATATTCGGCATGCTAATTACATTGCCGGTTGCCAAATTGCATTATCTCTTATAGTTTCCGAGATATGGACTATCGATAATTTACACCTTAGGCTCTGCTTCTAACTTGGGCCCTAATTGTAAAATGGTCTTATCTATTGGCGATTTCGTTCCAATTCACATTCCAAGTAATATTCGGCATGCTATTTACATTGCCGGTTGCCAAATTGAATTATCTCTTATAGTTTCCGAGATATGGACTATCGATAATTTACACCTTAGGCTCTGCTTCTGACTTGGGCCCAAATTGTAAAATGGTCTTACCTATTGGCGATTTCGTTCCAATTCACATTCCAAGTAATATTCGGCATGCTAATTACATTGCCGGTTGCCAAATTGCATTATCTCTTATAGTTTCCGAGATATGGTCTATCGATAATTTACACCTTAGGCTCTGCTTCTAACTTGGGCCCAAATTGTAAAATGGTCTTATCTATTGGCGATTTCGTTCCAATTCACATTGCAAGTAATATTCGGCATGCTAATTACATTGCCAGTTGCCAAATTGCATTATCTCTTATAGTTTCCGAGATATGGACTATCGATAATTTACACCTTAGGCTCTGCTTCTAACTTGGGCCCAAATTGTAAAGTGGTCTTATCTATTGGCGATTTCGTTCCAATTCACATTCCAGGTAATATCCGGCATGTTAATTACATTGCCGGTTGCCAAATTGCATTATCTCTTATAGTTTCCGAGATATGGTCTATCGATAATTTACACCTTAGGCTCTGCTTCTAACTTGGGCCCAAATTGTAAAATGGTCTTATCTATTGGCGATTTCGTTCCAATTCACATTGCAAGTAATATTCGGCATGCTAATTACATTGCCGGTTGCCAAATTGCATTATCTCTTATAGTTTCCGAGATATGGACTATCGATAATTTACACCTTAGGCTCTGCTTCTAACTTGGGCCCAAATTGTAAAATGGTCTTATCTATTGGCGATTTCGTCCCAATTCACATTCCAAGTGATATTCGGCATGCTAATTACATTGCCGGTTGCGAAATTGCATTATCTCTTATAGTTTCCGAGATATGGACTATCAATAATTTACACCTTAGGCTCTGCTTCTAACTTGGGCCCAAATTGTAAAATGGTCTTATCTATTGGCGATTTCGTTCCAATTCACATTCCAAGTAATATTCGGCATGCTAATTACATTGCCGGTTGCCAAATTGCATTATCTCTTATAGTTTCCGAGATATGGACTATCGATAATTTACACCTTAGGCTCTGCTTCTAACTTGGGCCCAAATTGTAAAATGGTCTTATCTATTGGCGATTTCGTTCCAATTCACATTCCAAGTAATATTCGGCATGCTAATTACATTGCCGGTTGCCAAATTGCATTATCTCTTATAGTTTCCGAGATATGGACTATCGAAAATTTACACCTTAGGCTCTGCTTCTAACTTGGGCCCAAATTGTAAAATGGTCTTATCTATTGGCGATTTCGTTCCAATTCACACTCCAAGTAATATTCGGCATGCTAATTACATTGCCGGTTGCGAAATTGCATTATCTCTTATAGTTTCCGAGATATGGACTATCGATAATTTACACCTTAGGCTCTGCTTCTAACTTGGGCCCAAATTGTAAAATGGTCTTATCTATTGGCGATTTCGTTCCAATTCACATTCCAAGTAATATTCGGCATGCTAATTACATTGCCGGTTGCCAAATTGCATTATCTCTTATAGTTTCCGAGATATGGACTATCGATAATTTACACCATAGGCTCTGCTTCTAACTTGGGCCCAAATTGTAAAATGGTCTTATCTATTGGCGATTTCGTTCCAATTCACATTCCAAGTAATATTCGGCATGCTAATTACATTGCCGGTTGCCAAATTGCATTATCTCTTATAGTTTCCGAGATATGGACTATCGATAATTTACACCTTAGGCTCTGCTTCTAACTTGGGCCCAAATTGTAAAATGGTCTTATCTATTGGCGATTTCGTTCCAATTCACAGTCCAAGTAATATTCGGCATGCTAATTACATTGCCGGTTGCCAAATTGCATTATCTCTTATAGTTTCCGAGATATGGACTATCGATAATTTACACCTTAGGCTCTGCTTCTAACTTGGGCCCAAATTGTAAAATAGTCTTATCTATTGGCGATTTAGTTGCAATTCACATTCCAAGTAATATTCGGCATGCTAATTACATTGCCGGTTGCCAAATTGCATTATCTCTTATAGTTTCCGAGATATGGACTATCGATAATTTACACCTTAGGCTCTGCTTCTAACTTGGGCCCAAATTGTAAAATGGTCTTATCTATTGGCGATTTCGTTCCGATTCACATTCCAAGTAATATTCGGCATGCTAATTACATTGCCGGTTGCCAAATTGCATTATCTCTTATAGTTTCCGAGATATGGACTATCGATAATTTACACCTTAGGCTCTGCTTCTAACTTGGGCCCAAATTGTAAAATGGTCTTATCTATTGGCGTTTTCGTTCCTATTCACATTCCAAGTAATATTCGGCATGCTAATTACATTGCCGGTTGCCAAATTGCATTATCTCTTATAGTTTCCGAGATATGGACTATCGATAATTTACACCTTAGGCTCTGCTTCTAACTTGGGCCCAAATTGTAAAATGGTCTTATCTATTGGCGATTTCGTTCCAATTCACATTCCAAGTAATATTCGGAATGCTAATTACATTGCCGGTTGCCAAATTGCATTATCTCTTATAGTTTCCGAGATATGGACTATCGATAATTTACACCTTAGGCTCTGCTTCTAACTTGGGCCCAAATTGTAAAATGGTCTTATCTATTGGCGATTTCGTTCCAATTCACATTCCAAGTAATATTCGGCATGCTAATTACATTGCCGGTTGCCAAATTGCATTATCTCTTATAGTTTCCGAGATATGGACTATCGATAATTTACACCTTAGGCTCTGCTTCTAACTTGGGCCCAAATTGTAAAATGGTCTTATCTATTGGCGTTTTCGTTCCTATTCACATTCCAAGTAATATTCGGCATGCTAATTACATTGCCGGTTGCCAAATTGCATTATCTCTTATAGTTTCCGAGATATGGACTATCGATAATTTACACCTTAGGCTCTGCTTCTAACTTGGGCCCAAATTGTAAAATGGTCTTATCTATTGGCGATTTCGTCCCAATTCACATTCCAAGTGATATTCGGCATGCTAATTACATTGCCGGTTGCGAAATTGCATTATCTCTTATAGTTTCCGAGATATGGACTATCAATAATTTACACCTTAGGCTCTGCTTCTAACTTGGGCCCAAATTGTAAAATGGTCTTATCTATTGGCGATTTCGTTCCAATTCACATTCCAAGTAATATTCGGCATGCTAATTACATTGCCGGTTGCCAAATTGCATTATCTCTTATAGTTTCCGAGATATGGACTATCGATAATTTACACCTTAGGCTCTGCTTCTAACTTGGGCCCAAATTGTAAAATGGTCTTATCTATTGGCGATTTCGTTCCAATTCACATTCCAAGTAATATTTGGCTTGCTAATTACATTGCCGGTTGCCAAATTGCATTATCTCTTATAGTTTCCGAGATATGGACTATCGATAATTTACACCTTAGGCTCTGCTTCTAACTTGGGCCCAAATTGTAAAATGGTCTTATCTATTGGCGATTTAGTTGCAATTCACATTCCAAGTAATATTCGGCATGCTAATTACATTGCCGGTTGCCAAATTGCATTATCTCTTATAGTTTCCGAGATATGGACTATCGATAATTTACACCTTAGGCTCTGCTTCTAACTTGGGCCCAAATTGTAAAATGGTCTTATCTATTGGCGATTTCGTTCCAATTCACATTTCAAGTAATATTCGGCATGCTAATTACATTGCCGGTTGCCAAATTGCATTATCTCTTATAGTTTCCGAGATATGGACTATCGATAATTTACACCTTAGGCTCTGCTTCTAACTTGGGCCCAAATTGTAAAATGGTCTTATCTATTGGCGATTTCGTTCCAATTCACATTCCAAGTAATATTCGGCATGCTAATTACATTGCCGGTTGCCAAATTGCATTATCTCTTATAGTTTCCGAGATATGGACTATCGATAATTTACACCTTAGGCTCTGCTTCTAACTGGGGCCCAAATTGTAAAATGGTCTTATCTATTGGCGATTTCGTTCCAATTCACACTCCAAGTAATATTCGGCATGCTAATTACATTGCCGGTTGCGAAATTGCATTATCTCTTATAGTTTCCGAGATATGGACTATCGATAATTTACACCTTAGGCTCTGCTTCTAACTTGGGCCCAAATTGTAAAATGGTCTTATCTATTGGCGATTTCGTTCCAATTCACATTCCAAGTAATATTCGGCATGCTAATTACATTGCCGGGTGCCAAATTGCATTATCTCTTATAGTTTCCGAGATATGGACTATCGATAATTTACACCTTAGGCTCTGCTTCTAACTTGGGCCCAAATTGTAAAATGGTCTTACCTATTGGCGATTTCGTTCCAATTCACATTCCAAGTAATATTCGGCATGCTAATTACATTGCCGGTTGCCAAATTGCATTATCTCTTATAGTTTCCGAGATATGGACTATCGATAATTTACACCTTAGGCTCTGCTTCTAACTTGGGCCCAAATTGTAATATGGTCTTATCTATTGGCGATTTCGTTCCAATTCACATTCCAAGTAATATTCGGCATGCTAATTACATTGCCGGTTGCCAAATTGCATTACCTCTTATAGTTTCCGAGATATGGACTATCGATAATTTACACCTTAGGCTCTGCTTCTAACTTGGGCCCAAATTGTAAAATGGTCTTATCTATTGGCGATTTCGTTCCAATTCACATTCCAAGTAATATTCGGCATGCTAATTACATTGCCGGTTGCCAAATTGCATTATCTCTTATAGTTTACGAGATATGGACTATCGATAATTTACACCTTAGGCTCTGCTTCTAACTTGGGCCCAAATTGTAAAATGGTCTTCTCTATTGGCGATTTCGTTCCAATTCACATTCCAAGTAATATTCGGCATGCTAAATACATTGCCGGTTGCCAAATTGCATTATCTCTTATAGTTTCCGAGATATGGACTATCAATAATTTACACCTTAGGCTCTGTTTCTAACTTGGGCCCAAATTGTAAAATAGTCTTATCTATTGGCAATTTCGTTCCAATTCACATTCCAAGTAATATTCGACATGCTAATTACATTGCCGGTTGCCAAATTGAATTATCTCTTATAGTTTCCGAGATATGGACTATCGATAATTTACACCTTAGGCTCTGCTTCTAACTTGGGCCCAAATTGTAAAATGGTCTTACCTATTGGCGATTTCGTTCCAATTCACATTCCAAGTAATATTCGGCATGCTAATTACATTGCCGGTTGCCAAATTGCATTATCTCTTATAGTTTCCGAGATATGGACTATCGATAATTTACACCTTAGGCTCTGCTTCTAACTTGGGCCCTAATTGTAAAATGGTCTTATCTATTGGCGATTTCGTTCCAATTCACATTCCAAGTAATATTCGGCATGCTATTTACATTGCCGGTTGCCAAATTGAATTATCTCTTATAGTTTCCGAGATATGGACTATCGATAATTTACACCTTAGGCTCTGCTTCTGACTTGGGCCCAAATTGTAAAATGGTCTTACCTATTGGCGATTTCGTTCCAATTCACATTCCAAGTAATATTCGGCATGCTAATTACATTGCCGGTTGCCAAATTGCATTATCTCTTATAGTTTCCGAGATATGGTCTATCGATAATTTACACCTTAGGCTCTGCTTCTAACTTGGGCCCAAATTGTAAAATGGTCTTATCTATTGGCGATTTCGTTCCAATTCACATTGCAAGTAATATTCGGCATGCTAATTACATTGCCGGTTGCCAAATTGCATTATCTCTTATAGTTTCCGAGATATGGACTATCGATAATTTACACCTTAGGCTCTGCTTCTAACTTGGGCCCAAATTGTAAAGTGGTCTTATCTATTGGCGATTTCGTTCCAATTCACATTCCAAGTAATATCCGGCATGCTAATTACATTGCCGGTTGCCAAATTGAATTATCTCTTATAGTTTCCGAGATATGGACTATCGATAATTTACACCTTAGGCTCTGCTTCTAACTTGGGCCCAAATTGTAAAATGGTCTTATCTATTGGCGATTTCGTTCCAATTCACATTCCAAGTAATATTCGGCATGCTAATTACATTGCCGGTTGCCAAATTGCATTATCTCTTATAGTTTCCGAGATATGGACTATCGATAATTTACATCTTAGGCTCTGCTTCTAACTTGGGCCCAAATTGTAAAATGGTCTTATCTATTGGCGATTTCGTTCCAATTCACATTCCAAGTAATATTCGGCATGCTAATTACATTACCGGTTGCCAAATTGCATTATCTCTTATAGTTTCCGAGATATGGACTATCGATAATTTACACCTTAGGCTCTGCTTCTAACTTGGGCCCAAATTGAAAAATGGTCTTATCTATTGGCGATTTCGTCCCAATTCACATTCCAAGTGATATTCGGCATGCTAATTACATTGCCGGTTGCGAAATTGCATTATCTCTTATAGTTTCAGAGATATGGACTATCAATAATTTACACCTTAGGCTCTGCTTCTAACTTGGGCCCAAATTGTAAAATGGTCTTATCTATTGGCGATTTCGTTCCAATTCACATTCCAAGTAATATTCGGCATGATAATTACATTGCCGGTTGCCAAATTGCATTATCTCCTATAGTTTCCGAGATATGGATTATCGATAATTTACACCTTAGGCTCTGCTTCTAACTTGGGCCCAAATTGTAAAATGGTCTTATCTATTGGCGATTTCGTTCCAATTCACATTCCAAGTAATATTCGGCATGCTAATTATATTGCCGGTTGCGAAATTGCATTATCTCTTATAGTTTCCGAGATATGGACTATCAATAATTTACACCTTAGGCTCTGCTTCTAACTTGGGCCCAAATTGTAAAATGGTCTTATCTATTGGCGATTTCGTTCCAATTCACATTCCAAGTAATATTCGGCATGCTAATTACATTGCCGGTTGCCAAATTGCATTATCTCTTATAGTTTCCGAGATATGGACTATCGATAATTTACACCTTAGGCTCTGCTTCTAACTTGGGCCCAAATTGTAAAATGGTCTTATCTATTGGCGATTTCGTTCCAATTCACATTCCAAGTAATATTCGGCATGCTAATTACATTGCCGGTTGCCAAATTGCATTATCTCTTATAGTTTCCGAGATATGGACTATCGATAATTTACACCTTAGGCTCTGCTTCTAACTTGGGCCCAAATTGTAAAATGGTCTTATCTATTGGCGATTTCGTTCCAATTCACATTCCAAGTAATATTCGGCATGCTAATTACATTGCCGGTTGCCAAATTGCATTATCTCTTATAGTTTCCGAGATATGGACTATCGATAATTTACACCTTAGGCTCTGCTTCTAACTTGGGCCCAAATTGTAAAATGGTCTTATCTATTGGCGTTTTCGTTCCAATTCACATTCCAAGTAATATTAGGCATGCTAATTACATTGCCGGTTGCCAAATTGCATTATCTCTTATAGTTTCCGAGATATGGACTATCGACAATTTACACCTTAGGCTCTGCTTCTAACTTGGGCCCAAATTGTAAAATGGTCTTCTCTATTGGCGATTTCGTTCCAATTCACATTCCAAGTAATATTCGGCATGCTAATTACATTGCCGGTTGCCAAATTGCATTATCTCTTATAGTTTCCGAGATATGGACTATCGATAATTTACACCTTAGGCTCTGCTTCTAACTTGGGCCCAAATTGTAAAATGGTCTTATCTATTGGCGATTTCGTTCCAATTCACATTCCAAGTAATATTCGGCATGCTAATTACATTGCCGGTTGCCAAATTGCATTATCTCTTATAGTTTCCGAGATATGGACTATCGATAATTTACACCTTAGGCTCTGCTTCTAACTTGGGCCCAAATTGTAAAATGGTCTTACCTATTGGCGATTTCGTTCCAATTCACATTCCAAGTAATATTCGGCATGCTAATTACATTGCCGGTTGCCAAATTGCATTATCTCTTATAGTTTCCGAGATATGGACTATCGATAATTTACACCTTAGGCTCTGCTTCTAACTGGGGCCCAAATTGTAAAATGGTCTTATCTATTGGCGATTTCGTTCCAATTCACACTCCAAGTAATATTCGGCATGCTAATTACATTGCCGGGTGCCAAATTGCATTATCTCTTATAGTTTCCGAGATATGGACTATCGATAATTTACACCTTAGGCTCTGCTTCTAACTTGGGCCCAAATTGTAAAATGGTCTTATCTATTGGCGATTTCGTCCCAATTCACATTCCAAGTGATATTCGGCATGCTAATTACATTGCCGGTTGCGAAATTGCATTATCTCTTATAGTTTCCGAGATATGGACTATCAATAATTTACACCTTAGGCTCTGCTTCTAACTTGGCCCAAATTGTAAAATGGTCTTATCTATTGGCGATTTCGTTCCAATTCACATTCCAAGTAATATTCGGCATGCTAATTACATTGCCGGTTGCCAAATTGCATTATCTCTTATAGTTTCCGAGATATGGACTATCGATAATTTACACCTTAGGCTCTGCTTCTAACTTGGGCCCAAATTGTAAAATGGTCTTATCTATTGGCGATTTCGTCCCAATTCACATTCCAAGTGATATTCGGCATGCTAATTACATTGCCGGTTGCGAAATTGCATTATCTCTTATAGTTTCCGAGATATGGACTATCAATAATTTACACCTTAGGCTCTGCTTCTAACTTGGCCCAAATTGTAAAATGGTCTTATCTATTGGCGATTTCGTTCCAATTCACATTCCAAGTAATATTCGGCATGCTAATTACATTGCCGGGTGCCAAATTGCATTATCTCTTATAGTTTCCGAGATATGGACTATCGATAATTTACACCTTAGGCTCTGCTTCTAACTTGGGCCCAAATTGTAAAATGGTCTTATCTATTGGCGATTTCGTCCCAATTCACATTCCAAGTGATATTCGGCATGCTAATTACATTGCCGGTTGCGAAATTGCATTATCTCTTATAGTTTCCGAGATATGGACTATCAATAATTTACACCTTAGGCTCTGCTTCTAACTTGGCCCAAATTGTAAAATGGTCTTATCTATTGGCGATTTCGTTCCAATTCACATTCCAAGTAATATTCGGCATGCTAATTACATTGCCGGTTGCCAAATTGCATTATCTCTTATAGTTTCCGAGATATGGACTATCGATAATTTACACCTTAGGCTCTGCTTCTAACTTGGGCCCAAATTGTAAAATGGTCTTATCTATTGGCGATTTCGTCCCAATTCACATTCCAAGTGATATTCGGCATGCTAATTACATTGCCGGTTGCGAAATTGCATTATCTCTTATAGTTTCCGAGATATGGACTATCAATAATTTACACCTTAGGCTCTGCTTCTAACTTGGCCCAAATTGTAAAATGGTCTTATCTATTGGCGATTTCGTTCCAATTCACATTCCAAGTAATATTCGGCATGCTAATTACATTGCCGGTTGCCAAATTGCATTATCTCTTATAGTTTCCGAGATATGGACTATCGATAATTTACACCTTAGGCTCTGCTTCTAACTTGGGCCCAAATTGTAAAATGGTCTTATCTATTGGCGATTTCGTTCCAATTCACATTCCAAGTAATATTCGGCATGCTAATTACATTGCCGGTTGCCAAATTGCATTATCTCTTATAGTTTCCGAGATATGGACTATCGATAATTTACACCTTAGGCTCTGCTTCTAACTTGGGCCCAAATCGTAAAATGGTCTTCTCTATTGGCGATTTCGTTCCAATTCACATTCCAAGTAATATTCGGCATGCTAATTACATTGCCGGTTGCCAAATTGCATTACCTCTTATAGTTTCCGAGATATGGACTATCGATAATTTACACCTTAGGCTCTGCTTCTAACTTGGGCCCAAATTGTAAAATGGTCTTATCTATTGGCGATTTCGTTCCAATTCACATTCCAAGTAATATTCGTCATGCTAATTACATTGCCGGTTGCCAAATTGCATTATCTCTTATAGTTTCCGAGATATGGACTATCGATAATTTACACCTTAGGCTCTGCTTCTAACTTGGGCCCAAATTGTAAAATGGTCTTCTCTATTGGCGATTTCGTTCCAATTCACATTCCAAGTAATATTCGGCATGATAATTACATTGCCGGTTGCCAAATTGCATTATCTCTTATAGTTTCCGAGATATGGACTATCAATAATTTACACCTTAGGCTCTGCTTCTAACTTGGGCCCAAATTGTAAAATGGTCTTATCTATTGGCGATTTCGTTCCAATTCACATTAAAAGTAATATTCGGCATGCTAATTACATTGCCGGTTGCCAAATTGAATTATCTCTTATAGTTTCCGAGATATGGACTATCGATAATTTACACCTTAGGCTCTGCTTCTAACTTGGGCCCAAATTGTAAAATGGTCTTACCTATTGGCGATTTCGTTCCAATTCACATTCCAAGTAATATTCGGCATGCTAATTACATTGCCGGTTGCCAAATTGCATTACCTCTTATAGTTTCCGAGATATGGACTATCGATAATTTACACCTTAGGCTCTGCTTCTAACTTGGGCCCAAATTGTAAAATGGTCTTATCTATTGGCGATTTCGTTCCAATTCACATTCCAAGTAATATTCGTCATGCTAATTACATTGCCGGTTGCCAAATTGCATTATCTCTTATAGTTTCCGAGATATGGACTATCGATAATTTACACCTTAGGCTCTGCTTCTAACTTGGGCCCAAATTGTAAAATGGTCTTCTCTATTGGCGATTTCGTTCCAATTCACATTCCAAGTAATATTCGGCATGATAATTACATTGCCGGTTGCCAAATTGCATTATCTCTTATAGTTTCCGAGATATGGACTATCAATAATTTACACCTTAGGCTCTGCTTCTAAGTTGGGCCCAAATTGTAAAATGGTCTTATCTATTGGCGATTTCGTTCCAATTCACATTAAAAGTAATATTCGGCATGCTAATTACATTGCCGGTTGCCAAATTGAATTATCTCTTATAGTTTCCGAGATATGGACTATCGATAATTTACACCTTAGGCTCTGCTTCTAACTTGGGCCCAAATTGTAAAATGGTCTTATCTATTGGCGATTTCGTTCCAATTCACATTAAAAGTAATATTCGGCATGCTAATTACATTGCCGGTTGCCAAATTGAATTATCTCTTATAGTTTCCGAGATATGGACTATCGATAATTTACACCTTAGGCTCTGCTTCTAACTTGGGCCCAAATTGTAAAATGGTCTTACCTATTGGCGATTTCGTTCCAATTCACATTCCAAGTAATATTCGGCATGCTAATTACATTGCCGGTTGCCAAATTGCATTACCTCTTATAGTTTCCGAGATATGGACTATCGATAATTTACACCTTAGGCTCTGCTTCTAACTTGGGCCCAAATTGTAAAATGGTCTTATCTATTGGCGATTTCGTTCCAATTCACATTAAAAGTAATATTCGGCATGCTAATTACATTGCCGGTTGCCAAATTGAATTATCTCTTATAGTTTCCGAGATATGGACTGTCGATAATTTACACCTTAGGCTCTGCTTCTAACTTGGGCCCAAATTGTAAAATGGTCTTCTCTATTGGCGATTTCGTTCCAATTCACATTCCAAGTAATATTCGGCATGATAATTACATTGCCGGTTGCCAAATTGCATTATCTCTTATAGTTTCCGAGATATGGACTATCAATAATTTACACCTTAGGCTCTGCTTCTAACTTGGGCCCAAATTGTAAAATGGTCTTATCTATTGGCGATTTCGTTCCAATTCACATTAAAAGTAATATTCGGCATGCTAATTACATTGCCGGTTGCCAAATTGAATTATCTCTTATAGTTTCCGAGATATGGACTATCGATAATTTACACCTTAGGCTCTGCTTCTAACTTGGGCCCAAATTGTAAAATGGTCTTACCTATTGGCGATTTCGTTCCAATTCACATTCCAAGTAATATTCGGCATGCTAATTACATTGCCGGTTGCCAAATTGCATTATCTCTTATAGTTTCCGAGATATGGACTATCGATAATTTACACCTTAGGCTCTGCTTCTAACTTGGGCCCAAATTGTAAAATGGTCTTATCTATTGGCGATTTCGTTCCAATTCACATTCCAAGTAATATTCGGCATGCTAATTACATTGCCGGTTGCCAAATTGCATTATCTCTTATAGTTTCCGAGATATGGACTATCGATAATTTACACCTTAGGCTCTGCTTCTAACTTGGGCCCAAATTGTAAAATGGTCTTCTCTATTGGCGATTTCGTTCCAATTCACATTCCAAGTAATATTCGGCATGCTAATTACATTGCCGGTTGCCAAATTGCATTACCTCTTATAGTTTCCGAGATATGGACTATCGATAATTTACACCTTAGGCTCTGCTTCTAACTTGGGCCCAAATTGTAAAATGGTCTTATCTATTGGCGATTTCGTTCCAATTCACATTCCAAGTAATATTCGGCATGCTAATTACATTGCCGGTTGCCAAATTGCATTATCTCTTATAGTTTCCGAGATATGGACTATCGATAATTTACACCTTAGGCTCTGCTTCTAACTTGGGCCCAAATTGTAAAATGGTCTTCTCTATTGGCGATTTCGTTCCAATTCATATTCCAAGTAATATTCGGCATGCTAATTACATTGCCGGTTGCCAAATTGCATTATCTCTTATAGTTTCCGAGATATGGACTATCAATAATTTACACCTTAGGCTCTGCTTCTAACTTGGGCCCAAATTGTAAAATGGTCTTATCTATTGGCGATTTCGTTCCAATTCACATTCCAAGTAATATTCGGCATGCTAATTACATTGCCGGTTGCCAAATTGAATTATCTCTTATAGTTTCCGAGATATGGACTATCAATAATTTACACCTTAGGCTCTGCTTCTAACTTGGGCCCAAATTGTAAAATGGTCTTACCTATTGGCGATTTCGTTCCAATTCACATTCCAAGTAATATTCGGCATGCTAATTACATTGCCGGTTGCCAAATTGCATTATCTCTTATAGTTTCCGAGATATGGACTATCGATAATTTACACCTTAGGCTCTGCTTCTAACTTGGGCCCAAATTGTAATATGGTCTTATCTATTGGCGATTTCGTTCCAATTCACATTCCAAGTAATATTCGGCATGCTAATTACATTGCCGGTTGCCAAATTGCATTACCTCTTATAGTTTCCGAGATATGGACTATCGATAATTTACACCTTAGGCTCTGCTTCTAACTTGGGCCCAAATTGTAAAATGGTCTTATCTATTGGCGATTTCGTTCCAATTCACATTCCAAGTAATATTCGGCATGCTAATTACATTGCCGGTTGCCAAATTGCATTATCTCTTATAGTTTCCGAGATATGGACTATCGATAATTTACACCTTAGGCTCTGCTTCTAACTTAGGCCCAAATTGTAAAATGGTCTTCTCTGTTGGCGATTTCGTTCCAATTCACATTCCAAGTAATATTCGGCATGCTAATTACATTGCCGGTTGCCAAATTGCATTATCTCTTATAGTTTCCGAGATATGGACTATCAATAATTTACACCTTAGGCTCTGTTTCTAACTTGGGCCCAAATTGTAAAATAGTCTTATCTATTGGCAATTTCGTTCCAATTCACATTCCAAGTAATATTCGACATGCTAATTACATTGCCGGTTGCCAAATTGAATTATCTCTTATAGTTTCCGAGATATGGACTATCGATAATTTACACCTTAGGCTCTGCTTCTAACTTGGGCCCAAATTGTAAAATGGTCTTACCTATTGGCGATTTCGTTCCAATTCACATTCCAAGTAATATTCGGCATGCTAATTACATTGCCGGTTGCCAAATTGCATTATCTCTTATAGTTTCCGAGATATGGACTATCGATAATTTACACCTTAGGCTCTGCTTCTAACTTGGGCCCTAATTGTAAAATGGTCTTATCTATTGGCGATTTCGTTCCAATTCACATTCCAAGTAATATTCGGCATGCTAATTACATTGCCGGTTGCCAAATTGAATTATCTCTTATAGTTTCCGAGATATGGACTATCGATAATTTACACCTTAGGCTCTGCTTCTGACTTGGGCCCAAATTGTAAAATGGTCTTACCTATTGGCGATTTCGTTCCAATTCACATTCCAAGTAATATTCGGCATGCTAATTACATTGCCGGTTGCCAAATTGCATTATCTCTTATAGTTTCCGAGATATGGTCTATCGATAATTTACACCTTAGGCTCTGCTTCTAACTTGGGCCCAAATTGTAAAATGGTCTTATCTATTGGCGATTTCGTTCCAATTCACATTGCAAGTAATATTCGGCATGCTAATTACATTGCCGGTTGCCAAATTGCATTATCTCTTATAGTTTCCGAGATATGGACTATCGATAATTTACACCTTAGGCTCTGCTTCTAACTTGGGCCCAAATTGTAAAGTGGTCTTATCTATTGGCGATTTCGTTCCAATTCACATTCCAAGTAATATCCGGCATGCTAATTACATTGCCGGTTGCCAAATTGAATTATCTCTTATAGTTTCCGAGATATGGACTATCGATAATTTACACCTTAGGCTCTGCTTCTAACTTGGGCCCAAATTGTAAAATGGTCTTATCTATTGGCGATTTCGTTCCAATTCACATTCCAAGTAATATTCGGCATGCTAATTACATTGCCGGTTGCCAAATTGCATTATCTCTTATAGTTTCCGATATATGGACTATCGATAATTTACATCTTAGGCTCTGCTTCTAACTTGGGCCCAAATTGTAAAATGGTCTTATCTATTGGCGATTTCGTTCCAATTCACATTCCAAGTAATATTCGGCATGCTAATTACATTACCGGTTGCCAAATTGCATTATCTCTTATAGTTTCCGAGATATGGACTATCGATAATTTACACCTTAGGCTCTGCTTCTAACTTGGGCCCAAATTGTAAAATGGTCTTATCTATTGGCGATTTCGTCCCAATTCACATTCCAAGTGATATTCGGCATGCTAATTACATTGCCGGTTGCGAAATTGCATTATCTCTTATAGTTTCCGAGATATGGACTATCAATAATTTACACCTTAGGCTCTGCTTCTAACTTGGGCCCAAATTGTAAAATGGTCTTATCTATTGGCGATTTCGTTCCAATTCACATTCCAAGTAATATTCGGCATGATAATTACATTGCCGGTTGCCAAATTGCATTATCTCTTATAGTTTCCGAGATATGGATTATCGATAATTTACACCTTAGGCTCTGCTTCTAACTTGGGCCCAAATTGTAAAATGGTCTTATCTATTGGCGATTTCGTTCCAATTCACATTCCAAGTAATATTCGGCATGCTAATTATATTGCCGGTTGCGAAATTGCATTATCTCTTATAGTTTCCGAGATATGGACTATCAATAATTTACACCTTAGGCTCTGCTTCTAACTTGGGCCCAAATTGTAAAATGGTCTTATCTATTGGCGATTTCGTTCCAATTCACATTCCAAGTAATATTCGGCATGCTAATTACATTGCCGGTTGCCAAATTGCATTATCTCTTATAGTTTCCGAGATATGGACTATCGATAATTTACACCTTAGGCTCTGCTTCTAACTTGGGCCCAAATTGTAAAATGGTCTTATCTATTGGCGATTTCGTTCCAATTCACATTCCAAGTAATATTCGGCATGCTAATTACATTGCCGGTTGCCAAATTGCATTATCTCTTATAGTTTCCGAGATATGGACTATCGATAATTTACACCTTAGGCTCTGCTTCTAACTTGGGCCCAAATTGTAAAATGGTCTTATCTATTGGCGATTTCGTTCCAATTCACATTCCAAGTAATATTCGGCATGCTAATTACATTGCCGGTTGCCAAATTGCATTATCTCTTATAGTTTCCGAGATATGGACTATCGATAATTTACACCTTAGGCTCTGCTTCTAACTTGGGCCCAAATTGTAAAATGGTCTTATCTATTGGCGTTTTCGTTCCAATTCACATTCCAAGTAATATTAGGCATGCTAATTACATTGCCGGTTGCCAAATTGCATTATCTCTTATAGTTTCCGAGATATGGACTATCGACAATTTACACCTTAGGCTCTGCTTCTAACTTGGGCCCAAATTGTAAAATGGTCTTCTCTATTGGCTATTTCGTTCCAATTCACATTCCAAGTAATATTCGGCATGCTAATTACATTGCCGGTTGCCAAATTGCATTATCTCTTATAGTTTCCGAGATATGGACTATCGATAATTTACACCTTAGGCTCTGCTTCTAACTTGGGCCCAAATTGTAAAATGGTCTTATCTATTGGCGATTTCGTTCCAATTCACATTCCAAGTAATATTCGGCATGCTAATTACATTGCCGGTTGCCAAATTGCATTATCTCTTATAGTTTCCGAGATATGGACTATCGATAATTTACACCTTAGGCTCTGCTTCTAACTTGGGCCCAAATTGTAAAATGGTCTTACCTATTGGCGATTTCGTTCCAATTCACATTCCAAGTAATATTCGGCATGCTAATTACATTGCCGGTTGCCAAATTGCATTATCTCTTATAGTTTCCGAGATATGGACTATCGATAATTTACACCTTAGGCTCTGCTTCTAACTTGGGCCCAAATTGTAAAATGGTCTTATCTATTGGCGATTTAGTTGCAATTCACATTCCAAGTAATATTCGGCATGCTAATTACATTGCCGGTTGCCAAATTGCATTATCTCTTATAGTTTCCGAGATATGGACTATCGATAATTTACACCTTAGGCTCTGCTTCTAACTTGGGCCCAAATTGTAAAATGGTCTTATCTATTGGCGATTTCGTTCCAATTCACATTCCAAGTAATATTCGGCATGCTAATTACATTGCCGGTTGCCAAATTGCATTATCTCTTATAGTTTCCGAGATATGGACTATCGATAATTTACACCTTAGGCTCTGCTTCTAACTTGGGCCCAAATTGTAAAATGGTCTTATCTATTGACGATTTCGTTCCAATTCACATTCCAAGTAATATTCGGCATGCTAATTACATTGCCGGTTGCCAAATTGCATTATCTCTTATAGTTTCCGAGATATGGACTATCGATAATTTACACCTTAGGCTCTGCTTCTAACTTGGGCCCAAATTGTAAAATGGACTTATCTATTGGCGATTTCGTTCCAATTCACACTCCAAGTAATATTCGGCATGCTAATTACATTGCCGGTTGCGAAATTGCATTATCTCTTATAGTTTCCGAGATATGGACTATCGATAATTTACACCTTAGGCTCGGCTTCTAACTTGGGCCCAAATTGTAAAATGGTCTTATCTATTGGCGTTTTCGCTCCAATTCACATTCCAAGTAATATTCGGCATGCTAATTACATTGCCGGTTGCCAAATTGCATTATCTCTTATAGTTTCCGAGATATGGACTATCGATAATTTACACCTTAGGCTCTGCTTCTAACTTGGGCCCAAATTGTAAAATGGTCTTATCTATTGGCGATTTCGTCCCAATTCACATTCCAAGTGATATTCGGCATGCTAATTACATTGCCGGTTGCGAAATTGCATTATCTCTTATAGTTTCCGAGATATGGACTATCAATAATTTACACCTTAGGCTTTGCTTCTAACTTGGGCCCAAATTGTAAAATGGTCTTATCTATTGGCGATTTCGTTCCAATTCACATTCCAAGTAATATTCGGCATGCTAATTACATTGCCGGTTGCCAAATTGCATTATCTCTTATAGTTTCCGAGATATGGACTATCGATAATTTACACCTTAGGCTCTGCTTCTAACTTGGGCCCAAATTGTAAAATGGTCTTATCTATTGGCGATTTCGTTCCAATTCACATTCCAAGTAATATTTGGCTTTCTAATTACATTGCCGGTTGCCAAATTGCATTATCTCTTATAGTTTCCGAGATATGGACTATCGATAATTTACACCTTAGGCTCTGCTTCTAACTTGGGGACAAATTGTAAAATGGTCTTATCTATTGGCGATTTAGTTGCAATTCACATTCCAATTAATATTCGGCATGCTAATTACATTGCCGGTTGCCAAATTGCATTATCTCTTATAGTTTCCGAGATATGGACTATCGATAATTTACACCTTAGGCTCTGCTTCTAACTTGGGCCCAAATTGTAAAGTGGTCTTATCTATTGGCGATTTCGTTCCAATTCACATTCCAAGTAATATTCGGCATGCTAATTACATTGCCGGTTGCCAAATTGCATTATCTCTTATAGTTTCCGAGATATGGACTATCGATAATTTACACCTTAGGCTCTGCTTCTAACTTGGGACCAAATTGTAAAATGGTCTTATCTGTTGGCGATTTCGTTCCAATTCACATTCCAAGTAATATTCGGCATGCTAATTACATTGCCGGTTGCCAAATTGCATTATCTCTTATAGTTTCCAAGATATGGACTATCGATAATTTACACCTTAGGCTCTGCTTCTAACTTGGGCCCAAATTGTAAAATGGTCTTATCTATTGGCGATTTCGTTCCAATTCACACTCCAAGTAATATTCGGCATGCTAATTACATTGCCGGTTGCGAAATTGCATTATCTCTTATAGTTTCCGAGATATGGACTATCGATAATTTACACCTTAGGCTCTGCTTCTAACTTGGGCCCAAATTGTAAAATGGTCTTATCTATTGGCGATTTCGTTCCAATTCACATTCCAAGTAATATTCGGCATGCTAATTACATTGCCGGTTGCCAAATTGCATTATCTCTTATAGTTTCCGAGATATGGACTATCGATAATTTACGCCTTAGGCTCTGCTTCTAACTTGGGCCCAAATTGTAAAATGGTCTTATCTATTGGCGATTTCGTTCCAATTCACATTCCAAGTAATATTCGGCATGCTAATTACATTGCCGGTTGCCAAATTGCATTATCTCTTATAGTTTCCGAGATATGGACTATCGATAATTTACAATTTAGGCTCTGCTTCTAACTTGGGCCCAAATTGTAAAATGGTCTTATCTATTGGCGATTTCGTTCCAATTCACATTCCAAGTAATATTCGGCATGCTAATTACATTGCCGGTTCCCAAATTGCATTATCTCTTATAGTTTCCGAGATATGGACTATCGATAATTTACACCTTAGGCTCTGCTTCTAACTTGGGCCCAAATTGTAAAATGGTCTTCTCTATTGGCGATTTCGTTCCAATTCACATTCCAAGTAATATTCGGCATGCTAATTAAATTGCCGGTTGCCAAATTGCATTACCTCTTATAGTTTCCGAGATATGGACTATCGATAATTTACACCTTAGGCTCTGCTTCTAACTTGGGCCCAAATTGTAAAATGGTCTTCTCTATTGGCGATTTCGTTCCAATTCACATTCCAAGTAATATTCGGCATGCTAATTACATTGCCGGTTGCCAAATTGCATTATCTCTTATAGTTTCCGAGATATGGACTATCAATAATTTACACCTTAGGCTCTGCTTCTAACTTGGGCCCAAATTGTAAAATGGTCTTATCTATTGGCGATTTCGTTCCAATTCACATTCCAAGTAATATTCGGCCTGCTAATTACATTGCCGGTTGCCAAATTGAATTATCTCTTATAGTTTCCGAGATATGGACTATCGATAATTTACACCTTAGGCTCTGCTTCTAACTTGGGCCCAAATTGTAAAATGGTCTTACCTATTGGCGATTTCGTTCCAATTCACACTCCAAGTAATATTCGGCATGCTAATTACATTGCCGGTTGCGAAATTGCATTATCTCTTATAGTTTCCGAGATATGGACTATCGATAATTTACACCTTAGGCTCTGCTTCTAACTTGGGCCCAAATTGTAAAATGGTCTTATCTATTGGCGATTTCGTTCCAATTCACATTCCAAGTAATATTCGGCATGCTAATTACATTGCCGGTTGCCAAATTGCATTATCTCTTATAGTTTCCGAGATATGGACTATCGATAATTTACGCCTTAGGCTCTGCTTCTAACTTGGGCCCAAATTGTAAAATGGTCTTATCTATTGGCGATTTCGTTCCAATTCACATTCCAAGTAATATTCGGCATGCTAATTGCATTGCCGGTTGCCAAATTGCATTATCTCTTATAGTTTCCGAGATATGGACTATCGATAATTTACACCTTAGGCTCTGCTTCTAACTTGGGCCCAAATTGTAAAATGGTCTTATCTATTGGCGATTTCGTTCCAATTCACATTCCAAGTAATATTCGGCATGCTAATTACATTGCCGGTTCCCAAATTGCATTATCTCTTATAGTTTCCGAGATATGGACTATCGATAATTTACACCTTAGGCTCTGCTTCTAACTTGGGCCCAAATTGTAAAATGGTCTTCTCTATTGGCGATTTCGTTCCAATTCACATTCCAAGTAATATTCGGCATGCTAATTAAATTGCCGGTTGCCAAATTGCATTACCTCTTATAGTTTCCGAGATATGGACTATCGATAATTTACACCTTAGGCTCTGCTTCTAACTTGGGCCCAAATTGTAAAATGGTCTTATCTATTGGCGATTTCGTTCCAATTCACATTCCAAGTAATATTCGGCATGCTAATTACATTGCCGGTTGCCAAATTGCATTATCTCTTATAGTTTCCGAGATATGGACTATCGATAATTTACACCTTAGGCTCTGCTTCTAACTTGGGCCCAAATTGTAAAATGGTCTTCTCTATTGGCGATTTCGTTCCAATTCACATTCCAAGTAATATTCGGCATGCTAATTACATTGCCGGTTGCCAAATTGCATTATCTCTTATAGTTTCCGAGATATGGACTATCAATAATTTACACCTTAGGCTCTGCTTCTAACTTGGGCCCAAATTGTAAAATGGTCTTATCTATTGGCGATTTCGTTCCAATTCACATTCCAAGTAATATTCGGCCTGCTAATTACATTGCCGGTTGCCAAATTGAATTATCTCTTATAGTTTCCGAGATATGGACTATCGATAATTTACACCTTAGGCTCTGCTTCTAACTTGGGCCCAAATTGTAAAATGGTCTTACCTATTGGCGATTTCGTTCCAATTCACATTCTAAGTAATATTCGGCATGCTAATTACATTGCCGGTTGCCAAATTGCATTATCTCTTATAGTTTCCGAGATATGGACTATCGATAATTTACACCTTAGGCTCTGCTTCTAACTTGGGCCCAAATTGTAAAATGGTTTTATCTATTGGCGATTTCGTTCCAATTCACATTCCAAGTAATATTCGGCATGCTAATTACATTGCCGGTTGCCAAATTGAATTATCTCTTATAGTTTCCGAGACATGGACTATCGATAATTTACACCTTAGGCTCTGCTTCTAACTTGGGCCCAAATTGTAAAATGGTCTTACCTATTGGCGATTTCGTTCCAATTCACATTCCAAGTAATATTCGGCATGTTAATTACATTGCCGGTTGCCAAATTGCATTATCTCTTATAGTTTCCGAGATATGGTCTATCGATAATTTACACCTTAGGCTCTGCTTCTAACTTGGGCTCAAATTGTAAAATGGTCTTATCTATTGGCGATTTCGTTCCAATTCACATTGCAAGTAATATTCGGCATGCTAATTACATTGCCGGTTGCCAAATTGCATTATCTCTTATAGTTTCCGAGATATGGACTATCGATAATTTACACCTTAGGCTCTGCTTCTAACTTGGGCCCAAATTGTAAAATGGTCTTATCTATTGGCGATTTCGTCCCAATTCACATTCCAAGTGATATTCGGCATGCTAATTACATTGCCGGTTGCGAAATTGCATTATCTCTTATAGTTTCCGAGATATGGACTATCAATAATTTACACCTTAGGCTCTGCTTCTAACTTGGGTCCAAATTGTAAAATGGTCTTATCTATTGGCGATTTCGTTCCAATTCACATTCCAAGTAATATTCGGCATGCTAATTACATTGCCGGTTGCCAAATTGCATTATCTCTTATAGTTTCCGAGATATGGACTATCGATAATTTACACCTTAGGCTCTGCTTCTAACTTGGGCCCAAATTGTAAAATGGTCTTATCTATTGGCGATTTCGTTCCAATTCACATTCCAAGTAATATTCGGCATGCTAATTACATTGCCGGTTGCCAAATTGCATTATCTCTTATAGTTTCCGAGATATGGACTATCGATAATTTACACCTTAGGCTCTGCTTCTAACTTGGGCCCAAATTGTAAAATGGTCTCATCTATTGACGATTTCGTTCCAATTCACATTCCAAGTAATATTCGGCATGCTAATTACATTGCCGGTTGCCAAATTGCATTATCTCTTATAGTTTCCGAGATATGGACTATCGATAATTTACACCTTAGGCTCTGTTTCTAACTTGGGCCCGAATTGTAAAATGGTCTTATCTATTGGCGATTTCGTTCCAATTCACATTCCAAGTAATATTCGGCATGCTAATTACATTGCCGGTTGCCAAATTGCATTATCTCTTATAGTTTCCGAGATATGGACTATCGATAATTTACACCTTAGGCTCTGCTTCTAACTTGGGCCCAAATTGTAAAATGGTCTTATCTATTGGCGATTTCGTTCCAATTCACACTCCAAGTAATATTCGGCATGCTAATTACATTGCCGGTTGCGAAATTGCATTATCTCTTATAGTTTCCGAGATATGGACTATCAATAATTTACAAATTAGGCTCTGCTTCTAACTTGGGCCCAAATTGTAAAATGGTCTTATCTATTGGCGATTTCGTTCCAATTCACATTCCAAGTAATATTCGGCATGCTAATTACATTGCCGGTTGCGAAATTGCATTATCTCTTATAGTTTCCGAGATATGGACTATCGATAATTTACACCTTAGGCTCTGCTTCTAACTTGGGCCCAAATTGTAAAATGGCCTTATCTATTGGAGATTTCGTCCCAATTCACACTCCAAGTAATATTCGGCATGCTAATTACATTGCCGGTTGCGAAATTGCATTATCTCTTATAGTTTCAGAGATATGGACTATCGATAATTTACACCTTAGGCTCTGCTTCTAACTTGGGCCCAAATTGTAAAATTGTCTTCTCTATTGGCGATTTCGTTCCAATTCACATTCCAAGTAATATTCGGCATGCTAATTACATTGCCGGTTGCCAAATTGCATTATCTCTTATAGTTTCCGAGATATGGACTATCGATAATTTACACCTTAGGCTCTGCTTCTAACTTGAGCCCAAATTGTAAAATGGTCTTATCTATTGGCGATTTCGTTCCAATTCACATTCCAAGTAATATTCGGCATGCTAATTACATTGCCGGTTGCCAAATTGCATTATCTCTTATAGTTTCCGAGATATGGACTATCGATAATTTACACCTTAGGCTCTGCTTCTAACTTGGGCCCAAATTGTAAAATGGTCTTCTCTATTGGCGATTTCGTTCCAATTCACATTCCAAGTAATATTCGGCATGCTAATTACATTGCCGGTTGCCAAATTGCATTATCTCTTATAGTTTCCGAGATATGGACTATCAATAATTTACACCTTAGGCTCTGCTTCTAACTTGGGCCCAAATTGTAAAATGGTCTTATCTATTGGCGATTTCGTTCCAATTCACATTCCAAGTAATATTCGGCCTGCTAATTACATTGCCGGTTGCCAAATTGAATTATCTCTTATAGTTTCCGAGATATGGACTATCGATAATTTACACCTTAGGCTCTGCTTCTAACTTGGGCCCAAATTGTAAAATGGTCTTACCTATTGGCGATTTCGTTCCATTTCACATTCTAAGTAATATTCGGCATGCTAATTACATTGCCGTTTGCCAAATTGCATTATCTCTTATAGTTTCCGAGATATGGACTATCGATAATTTACACCTTAGGCTCTGCTTCTAACTTGGGCCCAAATTGTAAAATGGTCTTATCTATTGGCGATTTCGTTCCAATTCACATTCCAATTAATATTCGGCATGCTAATTACATTGCCGGTTGCCAAATTGAATTATCTCTTATAGTTTCCGAGACATGGACTATCGATAATTTACACCTTAGGCTCTGCTTCTAACTTGGGCCCAAATTGTAAAATGGTCTTACCTATTGGCGATTTCGTTCCAATTCACATTCCAAGTAATATTCGGCATGTTAATTACATTGCCGGTTGCCAAATTGCATTATCTCTTATAGTTTCCGAGATATGGTCTATCGATAATTTACACCTTAGGCTCTGCTTCTAACTTGGGCTCAAATTGTAAAATGGTCTTATCTATTGGCGATTTCGTTCCAATTCACATTGCAAGTAATATTCGGCATGCTAATTACATTGCCGGTTGCCAAATTGCATTATCTCTTATAGTTTCCGAGATATGGACTATCGATAATTTACACCTTAGGCTCTGCTTCTAACTTGGGCCCAAATTGTAAAATGGTCTTATCTATTGGCGATTTCGTCCCAATTCACATTCCAAGTGATATTCGGCATGCTAATTACATTGCCGGTTGCGAAATTGCATTATCTCTTATAGTTTCCGAGATATGGACTATCAATAATTTACACCTTAGGCTCTGCTTCTAACTTGGGTCCAAATTGTAAAATGGTCTTATCTATTGGCGATTTCGTTCCAATTCACATTCCAAGTAATATTCGGCATGCTAATTACATTGCCGGTTGCCAAATTGCATTATCTCTTATAGTTTCCGAGATATGGACTATCGATAATTTACACCTTAGGCTCTGCTTCTAACTTGGGCCCAAATTGTAAAATGGTCTTATCTATTGGCGATTTCGTTCCAATTCACATTCCAAGTAATATTCGGCATGCTAATTACATTGCCGGTTGCCAAATTGCATTATCTCTTATAGTTTCCGAGATATGGACTATCGATAATTTACACCTTAGGCTCTGCTTCTAACTTGGGCCCAAATTGTAAAATGGTCTCATCTATGGACGATTTCGTTCCAATTCACATTCCAAGTAATATTCGGCATGCTAATTACATTGCCGGTTGCCAAATTGCATTATCTCTTATAGTTTCCGAGATATGGACTATCGATAATTTACACCTTAGGCTCTGTTTCTAACTTGGGCCCGAATTGTAAAATGGTCTTATCTATTGGCGATTTCGTTCCAATTCACATTCCAAGTAATATTCGGCATGCTAATTACATTGCCGGTTGCCAAATTGCATTATCTCTTATAGTTTCCGAGATATGGACTATCGATAATTTACACCTTAGGCTCTGCTTCTAACTTGGGCCCAAATTGTAAAATGGTCTTATCTATTGGCGATTTCGTTCCAATTCACACTCCAAGTAATATTCGGCATGCTAATTACATTGCCGGTTGCGAAATTGCATTATCTCTTATAGTTTCCGAGATATGGACTATCAATAATTTACAAATTAGGCTCTGCTTCTAACTTGGGCCCAAATTGTAAAATGGTCTTATCTATTGGCGATTTCGTTCCAATTCACATTCCAAGTAATATTCGGCATGCTAATTACATTGCCGGTTGCGAAATTGCATTATCTCTTATAGTTTCCGAGATATGGACTATCGATAATTTACACCTTAGGCTCTGCTTCTAACTTGGGCCCAAATTGTAAAATGGCCTTATCTATTGGAGATTTCGTCCCAATTCACACTCCAAGTAATATTCGGCATGCTAATTACATTGCCGGTTGCCAAATTGAATTATCTCTTATAGTTTCCGAGATATGGACTATCGATAATTTACACCTTAGGCTCTGCTTCTAACTTGGGCCCAAATTGTAAAATGGTCTTACCTATTGGCGATTTCGTTCCAATTCACATTCTAAGTAATATTCGGCATGCTAATTACATTGCCGGTTGCTAAATTGCATTATCTCTTATAGTTTCCGAGATATGGACTATCGATAATTTACACCATAGGCTCTCCTTCTAACTTGGGCCCAAATTGTAAAATGGTCTTATCTATTGGCGATTTCGTTCCAATTCACATTCCAAGTAATATTCGGCATGCTAATTACATTGCCGGTTCCCAAATTGCATTATCTCTTATAGTTTCCGAGATATGGACTATCGATAATTTACACCTTAGGCTCTGCTTCTAACTTGGGCCCAAATTGTAAAATGGTCTTCTCTATTGGCGATTTCGTTCCAATTCACATTCCAAGTAATATTCGGCATGCTAATTAAATTGCCGGTTGCCAAATTGCATTACCTCTTATAGTTTCCGAGATATGGACTATCGATAATTTACACCTTAGGCTCTGCTTCTAACTTGGGCCCAAATTGTAAAATGGTCTTATCTATTGGCGATTTCGTTCCAATTCACATTCCAAGTAATATTCGGCATGCTAATTACATTGCCGGTTGCCAAATTGCATTATCTCTTATAGTTTCCGAGATATGGACTATCGATAATTTACACCTTAGGCTCTGCTTCTAACTTGGGACCAAATTGTAAAATGGTCTTCTCTATTGGCGATTTCGTTCCAATTCACATTCCAAGTAATATTCGGCATGCTAATTACATTGCCGGTTGCCAAATTGCATTATCTCTTATAGTTTCCGAGATATGGACTATCAATAATTTACACCTTAGGCTCTGCTTCTAACTTGGGCCCAAATTGTAAAATGGTCTTATCTATTGGCGATTTCGTTCCAATTCACACTCCAAGTAATATTCGGCATGCTAATTACATTGCCGGTTGCGAAATTGCATTATCTCTTATAGTTTCCGAGATATGGACTATCGATAATTTACACCTTAGGCTCTGCTTCTAACTTGGGCCCAAATTGTAAAATGGTCTTATCTATTGGCGATTTCGTTCCAATTCACATTCCAAGTAATATTCGGCATGCTAATTACATTGCCGGTTGCCAAATTGCATTATCTCTTATAGTTTCCGAGATATGGACTATCGATAATTTACGCCTTAGGCTCTGCTTCTAACTTGGGCCCAAATTGTAAAATGGTCTTATCTATTGGCGATTTCGTTCCAATTCACATTCCAAGTAATATTCGGCATGCTAATTACATTGCCGGTTGCCAAATTGCATTATCTCTTATAGTTTCCGAGATATGGACTATCGATAATTTACACCTTAGGCTCTGCTTCTAACTTGGGCCCAAATTGTAAAATGGTCTTATCTATTGGCGATTTCGTTCCAATTCACATTCCAAGTAATATTCGGCATGCTAATTACATTGCCGGTTCCCAAATTGCATTATCTCTTATAGTTTCCGAGATATGGACTATCGATAATTTACACCTTAGGCTCTGCTTCTAACTTGGGCCCAAATTGTAAAATGGTCTTCTCTATTGGCGATTTCGTTCCAATTCACATTCCAAGTAATATTCGGCATGCTAATTAAATTGCCGGTTGCCAAATTGCATTACCTCTTATAGTTTCCGAGATATGGACTATCGATAATTTACACCTTAGGCTCTGCTTCTAACTTGGGCCCAAATTGTAAAATGGTCTTATCTATTGGCGATTTCGTTCCAATTCACATTCCAAGTAATATTCGGCATGCTAATTACATTGCCGGTTGCCAAATTGCATTATCTCTTATAGTTTCCGAGATATGGACTATCGATAATTTACACCTTAGGCTCTGCTTCTAACTTGGGCCCAAATTGTAAAATGGTCTTCTCTATTGGCGATTTCGTTCCAATTCACATTCCAAGTAATATTCGGCATGCTAATTACATTGCCGGTTGCCAAATTGCATTATCTCTTATAGTTTCCGAGATATGGACTATCAATAATTTACACCTTAGGCTCTGCTTCTAACTTGGGCCCAAATTGTAAAATGGTCTTATCTATTGGCGATTTCGTTCCAATTCACATTCCAAGTAATATTCGGCCTGCTAATTACATTGCCGGTTGCCAAATTGAATTATCTCTTATAGTTTCCGAGATATGGACTATCGATAATTTACACCTTAGGCTCTGCTTCTAACTTGGGCCCAAATTGTAAAATGGTCTTACCTATTGGCGATTTCGTTCCAATTCACATTCTAAGTAATATTCGGCATGCTAATTACATTGCCGGTTGCCAAATTGCATTATCTCTTATAGCTTCCGAGATATGGACTATCGATAATTTACACCTTAGGCTCTGCTTCTAACTTGGGCCCAAATTGTAAAATGGTCTTATCTATTGGCGATTTCGTTCCAATTCACACTCCAAGTAATATTCGGCATGCTAATTACATTGCCGGTTGCGAAATTGCATTATCTCTTATAGTTTCCGAGATATGGACTATCGATAATTTACACCTTAGGCTCTGCTTCTAACTTGGGCCCAAATTGTAAAATGGTCTTATCTATTGGCGATTTCGTTCCAATTCACATTCCAAGTAATATTCGGCATGCTAATTACATTGCCGGTTGCCAAATTGCATTATCTCTTATAGTTTCCGAGATATGGACTATCGATAATTTACGCCTTAGGCTCTGCTTCTAACTTGGGCCCAAATTGTAAAATGGTCTTATCTATTGGCGATTTCGTTCCAATTCACATTCCAAGTAATATTCGGCATGCTAATTACATTGCCGGTTGCCAAATTGCATTATCTCTTATAGTTTCCGAGATATGGACTATCGATAATTTACACCTTAGGCTCTGCTTCTAACTTGGGCCCAAATTGTAAAATGGTCTTATCTATTGGCGATTTCGTTCCAATTCACATTCCAAGTAATATTCGGCATGCTAATTACATTGCCGGTTCCCAAATTGCATTATCTCTTATAGTTTCCGAGATATGGACTATCGATAATTTACACCTTAGGCTCTGCTTCTAACTTGGGCCCAAATTGTAAAATGGTCTTCTCTATTGGCGATTTCGTTCCAATTCACATTCCAAGTAATATTCGGCATGCTAATTAAATTGCCGGTTGCCAAATTGCATTACCTCTTATAGTTTCCGAGATATGGACTATCGATAATTTACACCTTAGGCTCTGCTTCTAACTTGGGCCCAAATTGTAAAATGGTCTTATCTATTGGCGATTTCGTTCCAATTCACATTCCAAGTAATATTCGGTATGCTAATTACATTGCCGGTTGCCAAATTGCATTATCTCTTATAGTTTCCGAGATATGGACTATCGATAATTTACACCTTAGGCTCTGCTTCTAACTTGGGCCCAAATTGTAAAATGGTCTTCTCTATTGGCGATTTCGTTCCAATTCACATTCCAAGTAATATTCGGCATGCTAATTACATTGCCGGTTGCCAAATTGCATTATCTCTTATAGTTTCCGAGATATGGACTATCAATAATTTACACCTTAGGCTCTGCTTCTAACTTGGGCCCAAATTGTAAAATGGTCTTATCTATTGGCGATTTCGTTCCAATTCACATTCCAAGTAATATTCGGCCTGCTAATTACATTGCCGGTTGCCAAATTGAATTATCTCTTATAGTTTCCGAGATATGGACTATCGATAATTTACACCTTAGGCTCTGCTTCTAACTTGGGCCCAAATTGTAAAATGGTCTTACCTATTGGCGATTTCGTTCCAATTCACATTCTAAGTAATATTCGGCATGCTAATTACATTGCCGGTTGCCAAATTGCATTATCTCTTATAGTTTCCGAGATATGGACTATCGATAATTTACACCTTAGGCTCTGCTTCTAACTTGGGCCCAAATTGTAAAATGGTCTTATCTATTGGCGATTTCGTTCCAATTCACATTCCAAGTAATATTCGGCATGCTAATTACATTGCCGGTTGCCAAATTGAATTATCTCTTATAGTTTCCGAGACATGGACTATCGATAATTTACACCTTAGGCTCTGCTTCTAACTTGGGCCCAAATTGTAAAATGGTCTTACCTATTGGCGATTTCGTTCCAATTCACATTCCAAGTAATATTCGGCATGTTAATTACATTGCCGGTTGCCAAATTGCATTATCTCTTATAGTTTCCGAGATATGGTCTATCGATAATTTACACCTTAGGCTCTGCTTCTAACTTGGGCTCAAATTGTAAAATGGTCTTATCTATTGGCGATTTCGTTCCAATTCACATTGCAAGTAATATTCGGCATGCTAATTACATTGCCGGTTGCCAAATTGCATTATCTCTTATAGTTTCCGAGATATGGACTATCGATAATTTACACCTTAGGCTCTGTTTCTAACTTGGGCCCGAATTGTAAAATGGTCTTATCTATTGGCGATTTCGTTCCAATTCACATTCCAAGTAATATTCGGCATGCTAATTACATTGCCGGTTGCGAAATTGCATTATCTCTTTATAGTTTCCGAGATATGGACTATCAATAATTTACAAATTAGGCTCTGCTTCTAACTTGGGCCCAAATTGTAAAATGGTCTTATCTATTGGCGATTTCGTTCCAATTCACATTCCAAGTAATATTCGGCATGCTAATTACATTGCCGGTTGCGAAATTGCATTATCTCTTATAGTTTCCGAGATATGGACTATCGATAATTTACACCTTAGGCTCTGCTTCTAACTTGGGCCCAAATTGTAAAATGGCCTTATCTATTGGAGATTTCGTCCCAATTCACACTCCAAGTAATATTCGGCATGCTAATTACATTGCCGGTTGCGAAATTGCATTATCTCTTATAGTTTCAGAGATATGGACTATCGATAATTTACACCTTAGGCTCTGCTTCTAACTTGGGCCCAAATTGTAAAATTGTCTTACCTATTGGCGATTTCGTTCCAATTCACATTCCAAGTAATATTCGGCATGCTAATTACATTGCCGGTTGCCAAATTGCATTATCTCTTATAGTTTCCGAGATATGGACTATCGATAATTTACACCTTAGGCTCTGCTTCTAACTTGGGCCCAAATTGTAAAATGGTCTTATCTATTGGCGATTTCGTTCCAATTCACATTCCAAGTAATATTCGGCATGCTAATTACATTGCCGGTTGCCAAATTGCATTATCTCTTATAGTTTCCGAGATATGGACTATCGATAATTTACATCTTAGGCTCTGCTTCTAACTTGGGCCCAAATTGTAAAATCGTCTTATCTATTGGCGATTTCGTGCCAATTCACATTCCAAGTAATATTCGGCATGCTAGTTACATTGCCGGTTGCCAAATTGCATTATCTCTTATAGTTTCCGAGATATGGACTATCGATAATTTACACCTTAGGCTCTGCTTCTAACTTGGGCCCAAATTGTAAAATGGTCTTATCTATTGGCGATTTCGTTCCAATTCACATTCCAAGTAATATTCGGCATGCTAATTACATTGCCGGTTGCCAAATTGCATTATCTCTTATAGTTTCCGAGATATGGACTATCGATAATTTACACCTTAGGCTCTGCTTCTAACTTGGGCCCAAATTGTAAAATGGTCTTATCTATTGGCGATTTCGTCCCAATTCACATTCCAAGTGATATTCGGCATGCTAATTACATTGCCGGTTGCGAAATTGCATTATCTCTTATAGTTTCCGAGATATGGACTATCAATAATTTACACCTTAGGCTCTGCTTCTAACTTGGGCCCAAATTGTAAAATGGTCTTATCTATTGGCGATTTCGTTCCAATTCACATTCCAAGTAATATTCGGCATGCTAATTACATTGCCGGTTGCCAAATTGCATTATCTCTTATAGTTTCCGAAATATGGACTATCGATAATTTACACCTTAGGCTCTGCTTCTAACTTGGGCCCAAATTGTAAAATGGTCTTATCTATTGGCGATTTCGTTCCAATTCACATTCCAAGTAATATTCGGCATGCTAATTACATTGCCGGTTGCGAAATTGCATTATCTCTTATAGTTTCCGAGATACGGACTATCAATAATTTACACCTTAGGCTTTGCTTCTAACTTGGGCCCAAATTGTAAAATGGTCTTATCTATTGGCGATTTCGTTCCAATTCACATTCCAAGTAATATTCGGCATGCTAATTACATTGCCGGTTGCCAAATTGCATTATCTCTTATAGTTTCCGAGATATGGACTATCGATAATTTACACCTTAGGCTCTGCTTCTAACTTAGGCCCAAATTGTAAAATGGTCTTATCTATTGGCGATTTCGTTCCAATTCACATTCCAAGTAATATTCGGCATGCTAATTACATTGCCGGTTGCCAAATTGCATTATCTCTTATAGTTTCCGAGATATGGACTATCGATAATTTACACCTTAGGCTCTGCTTCTAACTTGGGCCCAAATTGTAAAATGGTCTTATCTATTGGCGATTTCGTTCCAATTCACATTCCAAGTAATATTCGGCATGCTAATTACATTGCCGGTTGCCAAATTGCATTATCTCTTATAGTTTCCGAGATATGGACTATCGATAATTTACACCTTAGGCTCTGCTTCTAACTTGGGCCCAAATTGTAAAATGGTCTTATCTATTGGCGATTTCGTTCCAATTCACATTCCAAAGTAATATTCGGCATGCTAATTACATTGCCGGTTGCCAAATTGCATTATCTCTTATAGTTTCCGAGATATGGACTATCAATAATTTACATCTTAGGCTCTGCTTCTAACTTGGGCCCAAATTGTAAAATCGTCTTATCTATTGGCGATTTCGTTCCAATTCACATTCCAAGTAATATTCGGCATGCTAATTACATTGCCGGTTGCCAAATTGCATTATCTCTTATAGTTTCCGAGATATGGACTATCGATAATTTACACCTTAGGCTCTGCTTCTAACTTGGGCCCAAATTGTAAAATGGTCTTATCTATTGGCGATTTCGTTCCAATTCACATTCCAAGTAATATCCGGCATGCTAATTACATTGCCGGTTGCCAAATTGAATTATCTCTTATAGTTTCCGAGATATGGACTATCGATAATTTACACCTTAGGCTCTGCTTCTAACTTGGGCCCAAATTGTAAAATGGTCTTATCTATTGGCGATTTCGTTCCAATTCACATTCCAAGTAATATTCGGCATGCTAATTACATTGCCGGTTGCCAAATTGCATTATCTCTTATAGTTTCCGAGATATGGACTATCGATAATTTACACCTTAGGCTCTGCTTCTAACTTGGGCCCAAATTGTAAAATGGTCTTATCTATTGGCGATTTCGTCCCAATTCACATTCCAAGTGATATTCGGCATGCTAATTACATTGCCGTTGCGAAATTGCATTATCTCTTATAGTTTCCGAGATATGGACTATCAATAATTTACACCTTAGGCTCTGCTTCTAACTTGGGCCCAAATTGTAAAATGGTCTTATCTATTGGCGATTTCGTTCCAATTCACATTCCAAGTAATATTCGGCATGCTAATTACATTGCCGGTTGCCAAATTGCATTATCTCTTATAGTTTCCGAAATATGGACTATCGATAATTTACACCTTAGGCTCTGCTTCTAACTTGGGCCCAAATTGTAAAATGGTCTTATCTATTGGCGATTTCGTTCCAATTCACATTCCAAGTAATATTCGGCATGCTAATTACATTGCCGGTTGCGAAATTGCATTATCTCTTATAGTTTCCGAGATATGGACTATCAATAATTTACACCTTAGGCTTTGCTTCTAACTTGGGCCCAAATTGTAAAATGGTCTTATCTATTGGCGATTTCGTTCCAATTCACATTCCAAGTAATATTCGGCATGCTAATTACATTGCCGGTTGCCAAATTGCATTATCTCTTATAGTTTCCGAGATATGGACTATCGATAATTTACACCTTAGGCTCTGCTTCTAACTTGGGCCCAAATTGTAAAATGGTCTTATCTATTGGCGATTTCGTTCCAATTCACATTCCAAGTAATATTCGGCATGCTAATTACATTGCCGGTTGCCAAATTGCATTATCTCTTATAGTTTCCGAGATATGGACTATCGATAATTTACACCTTAGGCTCTGCTTCTAACTTGGGCCCAAATTGTAAAATGGTCTTATCTATTGGCGATTTCGTTCCAATTCACATTCCAAGTAATATTCGGCATGCTAATTACATTGCCGGTTGCCAAATTGCATTATCTCTTATAGTTTCCGAGATATGGACTATCGATAATTTACACCTTAGGCTCTGCTTCTAACTTGGGCCCAAATTGTAAAATGGTCTTATCTATTGGCGTTTTCGTTCCAATTCACATTCCAAGTAATATTCGGCATGCTAATTACATTGCCGGTTGCCAAATTGCATTATCTCTTATAGTTTCCGAGATATGGACTATCGATAATTTACACCTTAGGCTCTGCTTCTAACTTGGGCCCAAATTGTAAAATGGTCTTCTCTATTGGCGATTTCGTTCCAATTCACATTCCAAGTAATATTCGGCATGCTAATTACATTGCCGGTTGCCAAATTGCATTATCTCTTATAGTTTCCGAGATATGGACTATCGATAATTTACTCCTTAGGCTCTGCTTCTAACTTGGGCCCAAATTGTAAAATGGTCTTATCTATTGGCGATTTCGTTCCAATTCACATTCCAAGTAATATTCGGCATGCTAATTACATTGCCGGTTGCCAAATTGCATTATCTCTTATAGTTTCCGTGATATGGACTATCGATAATTTACACCTTAGGCTCTGCTTCTAACTTGGGCCCAAATTGTAAAATGGTCTTCTCTATTGGCGATTTCGTTCCAATTCACATTCCAAGTAATATTCGGCATGCTAATTACATTGCCGGTTGCCAAATTGCATTATCTCTTATAGTTTCCGAGATATGGACTATCGATAATTTACACCTTAGGCTCTGCTTCTAACTTGGGCCCAAATTGTAAAATGGTCTTCTCTATTGGCGATTTCGTTCCAATTCACATTCCAAGTAATATTCGGCATGCTAATTACATTGCCGGTTGCCAAATTGCATTATCTCTTATAGTTTCCGAGATATGGACTATCGATAATTTACACCTTAAGCTCTGCTTCTAACTTGGGCCCAAATTGTAAAATCGTCTTATCTATTGGCGATTTCGTTCCTATTCACATTCCAAGTAATATTCGGCATGCTAATTACATTGCCGGTTGCCAAATTGCATTATCTCTTATAGTTTCCGAGATATGGACTATCGATAATTTACATCTTAGGCTCTGCTTCTAACTTGGGCCCAAATTGTAAAATCGTTTTATCTATTGGCGATTTCGTTCCAATTCACATTCCAAGTAATATTCGGCATGCTAATTACATTGCCGGTTGCCAAATTGCATTATCTCTTATAGTTTCCGAGATATGGACTATCGATAATTTACATCTTAGGCTCTGCTTCTAACTTGGGCCCAAATTGTAAAATGGTCTTATCTATTGGCGATTTCGTTCCAATTCACATTCCAAGTAATATTCGGCATGCTAATTACATTGCCGGTTGCCAAATTGCATTATCTCTTATAGTTTCCGAGATATGGACTATCGATAATTTACACCTTAGGCTCTGCTTCTAACTTGGGCCCAAATTGTAAAATGGTCTTATCTATTGGCGATTTCGTCCCAATTCACATTCCAAGTGATATTCGGCATGCTAATTACATTGCCGGTTGCGAAATTGCATTATCTCTTATAGTTTCCGAGATATGGACTATCAATAATTTACACCTTAGGCTCTGCTTCTAACTTGGGCCCAAATTTTAAAATGGCCTTATCTATTGGCGATTTCGTTCCAATTCACATTCCAAGTAATATTCGGCATGCTAATTACATTGCCGGTTGCCAAATTGCATTATCTCTTATAGTTTCCGAGATATGGACTATCGATAATTTACACCTTAGGCTCTGCTTCTAACTTGGGCCCAAATTGTAAAATGGTCTTATCTATTGGCGATTTCGTTCCAATTCACATTCCAAGTAATATTCGGCATGCTAATTACATTGCCGGTTGCCAAATTGCATTATCTCTTATAGTTTCCGAGATATGGACTATCGATTATTTACACCTTAGGCTCTGCTTCTAACTTGGGCCCAAATTGTAAAATGGTCTTATCTATTGGCGATTTCGTTGCAATTCACATTCCAAGTAATATTCGGCATGCTAATTACATTGCCGGTTGCCAAATTGCATTATCTCTTATAGTTTCCGAGATATGGAGTATCGATAATTTACACCTTAGGCTCTGCTTCTAACTTGGGCCCAAATTGTAAAATGGTCTTATCTATTGGCGATTTCGTTCCAATTCACATTCCAAGTAATATTCGGCATGCTAATTACATTGCCGGTTGCCAAATTGCATTATCTCTTATAGTTTCCGAGATATGGACTATCGATAATTTACACCTTAGGCTCTGCTTCTAACTTGGGCCCAAATTGTAAAATGGTCTTATCTATTGGCGATTTCGTTCCAATTCACACTCCAAGTAATATTCGGCATGCTAATTACATTGCCGGTTGCGAAATTGCATTATCTCTTATAGTTTCCGAGATATGGACTATCAATAATTTACACCTTAGGCTCTGCTTCTAACTTGGGCCCAAATTGTAAAATGGTCTTATCTATTGGCGATTTCGTTCCAATTCACATTCCAAGTAATATTCGGCATGCTAATTGCATTGCCGGTTGCCAAATTGCATTATCTCTTATAGTTTCCGAGATATGGACTATCGATAATTTACACCTTAGGCTCTGCTTCTAACTTGGGCCCAAATTGTAAAATGGTCTTATCTATTGGCGATTTCGTTCCAATTCACATTCCAAGTAATATTCGGCATGCTAATTACATTGCCGGTTGCCAAATTGCATTATCTCTTATAGTTTCCGAGATATGGACTATCGATAATTTACACCTTAGGCTCTGCTTCTAACTTGGGCCCAAATTGTAAAATGGTCTTATCTATTGGCGATTTCGTTCCAATTCACATTCCAAGTAATATTCGGCATGCTAATTACATTGCCGGTTGCCAAATTGCATTATCTCTTATAGTTTCCGAGATATGGACTATCGATAATTTACACCTTAGGCTCTGCTTCTAACTTGGGCCCAAATTGTAAAATGGTCTTCTCTATTGGCGATTTCGTTCCAATTCACATTCCAAGTAATATTCGGCATGCTAATTACATTGCCGGTTGCCAAATTGCATTACCTCTTATAGTTTCCGAGATATGGACTATCGATAATTTACACCTTAGGCTCTGCTTCTAACTTGGGCCCAAATTGTAAAATGGTCTTATCTATTGGCGATTTCGTTCCAATTCACATTCCAAGTAATATTCGGCATGCTAATTACATTGCCGGTTGCCAAATTGAATTATCTCTTATAGTTTCCGAGACATGGACTATCGATAATTTACACCTTAGGCTCTGCTTCTAACTTGGGCCCAAATTGTAAAATGGTCTTACCTATTGGCGATTTCGTTCCAATTCACATTCCAAGTAATATTCGGCATGTTAATTACATTGCCGGTTGCCAAATTGCATTATCTCTTATAGTTTCCGAGATATGGTCTATCGATAATTTACACCTTAGGCTCTGCTTCTAACTTGGGCTCAAATTGTAAAATGGTCTTATCTATTGGCGATTTCGTTCCAATTCACATTGCAAGTAATATTCGGCATGCTAATTACATTGCCGGTTGCCAAATTGCATTATCTCTTATAGTTTCCGAGATATGGACTATCGATAATTTACACCTTAGGCTCTGTTTCTAACTTGGGCCCGAATTGTAAAATGGTCTTATCTATTGGCGATTTCGTTCCAATTCACATTCCAAGTAATATTCGGCATGCTAATTACATTGCCGGTTGCGAAATTGCATTATCTCTTATAGTTTCCGAGATATGGACTATCAATAATTTACAAATTAGGCTCTGCTTCTAACTTGGGCCCAAATTGTAAAATGGTCTTATCTATTGGCGATTTCGTTCCAATTCACATTCCAAGTAATATTCGGCATGCTAATTACATTGCCGGTTGCGAAATTGCATTATCTCTTATAGTTTCCGAGATATGGACTATCGATAATTTACACCTTAGGCTCTGCTTCTAACTTGGGCCCAAATTGTAAAATGGCCTTATCTATTGGAGATTTCGTCCCAATTCACACTCCAAGTAATATTCGGCATGCTAATTACATTGCCGGTTGCGAAATTGCATTATCTCTTATAGTTTCAGAGATATGGACTATCGATAATTTACACCTTAGGCTCTGCTTCTAACTTGGGCCCAAATTGTAAAATTGTCTTACCTATTGGCGATTTCGTTCCAATTCACATTCCAAGTAATATTCGGCATGCTAATTACATTGCCGGTTGCCAAATTGCATTATCTCTTATAGTTTCCGAGATATGGACTATCGATAATTTACACCTTAGGCTCTGCTTCTAACTTGGGCCCAAATTGTAAAATGGTCTTATCTATTGGCGATTTCGTTCCAATTCACATTCCAAGTAATATTCGGCATGCTAATTACATTGCCGGTTGCCAAATTGCATTATCTCTTATAGTTTCCGAGATATGGACTATCGATAATTTACATCTTAGGCTCTGCTTCTAACTTGGGCCCAAATTGTAAAATCGTCTTATCTATTGGCGATTTCGTGCCAATTCACATTCCAAGTAATATTCGGCATGCTAGTTACATTGCCGGTTGCCAAATTGCATTATCTCTTATAGTTTCCGAGATATGGACTATCGATAATTTACACCTTAGGCTCTGCTTCTAACTTGGGCCCAAATTGTAAAATGGTCTTATCTATTGGCGATTTCGTTCCAATTCACATTCCAAGTAATATTCGGCATGCTAATTACATTGCCGGTTGCCAAATTGCATTATCTCTTATAGTTTCCGAGATATGGACTATCGATAATTTACACCTTAGGCTCTGCTTCTAACTTGGGCCCAAATTGTAAAATGGTCTTATCTATTGGCGATTTCGTCCCAATTCACATTCCAAGTGATATTCGGCATGCTAATTACATTGCCGGTTGCGAAATTGCATTATCTCTTATAGTTTCCGAGATATGGACTATCAATAATTTACACCTTAGGCTCTGCTTCTAACTTGGGCCCAAATTGTAAAATGGTCTTATCTATTGGCGATTTCGTTCCAATTCACATTCCAAGTAATATTCGGCATGCTAATTACATTGCCGGTTGCCAAATTGCATTATCTCTTATAGTTTCCGAAATATGGACTATCGATAATTTACACCTTAGGCTCTGCTTCTAACTTGGGCCCAAATTGTAAAATGGTCTTATCTATTGGCGATTTCGTTCCAATTCACATTCCAAGTAATATTCGGCATGCTAATTACATTGCCGGTTGCGAAATTGCATTATCTCTTATAGTTTCCGAGATACGGACTATCAATAATTTACACCTTAGGCTTTGCTTCTAACTTGGGCCCAAATTGTAAAATGGTCTTATCTATTGGCGATTTCGTTCCAATTCACATTCCAAGTAATATTCGGCATGCTAATTACATTGCCGGTTGCCAAATTGCATTATCTCTTATAGTTTCCGAGATATGGACTATCGATAATTTACACCTTAGGCTCTGCTTCTAACTTAGGCCCAAATTGTAAAATGGTCTTATCTATTGGCGATTTCGTTCCAATTCACATTCCAAGTAATATTCGGCATGCTAATTACATTGCCGGTTGCCAAATTGCATTATCTCTTATAGTTTCCGAGATATGGACTATCGATAATTTACACCTTAGGCTCTGCTTCTAACTTGGGCCCAAATTGTAAAATGGTCTTATCTATTGGCGATTTCGTTCCAATTCACATTCCAAGTAATATTCGGCATGCTAATTACATTGCCGGTTGCCAAATTGCATTATCTCTTATAGTTTCCGAGATATGGACTATCGATAATTTACACCTTAGGCTCTGCTTCTAACTTGGGCCCAAATTGTAAAATGGTCTTATCTATTGGCGATTTCGTTCCAATTCACATTCCAAGTAATATTCGGCATGCTAATTACATTGCCGGTTGCCAAATTGCATTATCTCTTATAGTTTCCGAGATATGGACTATCAATAATTTACATCTTAGGCTCTGCTTCTAACTTGGGCCCAAATTGTAAAATCGTCTTATCTATTGGCGATTTCGTTCCAATTCACATTCCAAGTAATATTCGGCATGCTAATTACATTGCCGGTTGCCAAATTGCATTATCTCTTATAGTTTCCGAGATATGGACTATCGATAATTTACACCTTAGGCTCTGCTTCTAACTTGGGCCCAAATTGTAAAATGGTCTTATCTATTGGCGATTTCGTTCCAATTCACATTCCAAGTAATATCCGGCATGCTAATTACATTGCCGGTTGCCAAATTGAATTATCTCTTATAGTTTCCGAGATATGGACTATCGATAATTTACACCTTAGGCTCTGCTTCTAACTTGGGCCCAAATTGTAAAATGGTCTTATCTATTGGCGATTTCGTTCCAATTCACATTCCAAGTAATATTCGGCATGCTAATTACATTGCCGGTTGCCAAATTGCATTATCTCTTATAGTTTCCGAGATATGGACTATCGATAATTTACACCTTAGGCTCTGCTTCTAACTTGGGCCCAAATTGTAAAATGGTCTTATCTATTGGCGATTTCGTCCCAATTCACATTCCAAGTGATATTCGGCATGCTAATTACATTGCCGGTTGCGAAATTGCATTATCTCTTATAGTTTCCGAGATATGGACTATCAATAATTTACACCTTAGGCTCTGCTTCTAACTTGGGCCCAAATTGTAAAATGGTCTTATCTATTGGCGATTTCGTTCCAATTCACATTCCAAGTAATATTCGGCATGCTAATTACATTGCCGGTTGCCAAATTGCATTATCTCTTATAGTTTCCGAAATATGGACTATCGATAATTTACACCTTAGGCTCTGCTTCTAACTTGGGCCCAAATTGTAAAATGGTCTTATCTATTGGCGATTTCGTTCCAATTCACATTCCAAGTAATATTCGGCATGCTAATTACATTGCCGGTTGCGAAATTGCATTATCTCTTATAGTTTCCGAGATATGGACTATCAATAATTTACACCTTAGGCTTTGCTTCTAACTTGGGCCCAAATTGTAAAATGGTCTTATCTATTGGCGATTTCGTTCCAATTCACATTCCAAGTAATATTCGGCATGCTAATTACATTGCCGGTTGCCAAATTGCATTATCTCTTATAGTTTCCGAGATATGGACTATCGATAATTTACACCTTAGGCTCTGCTTCTAACTTGGGCCCAAATTGTAAAATGGTCTTATCTATTGGCGATTTCGTTCCAATTCACATTCCAAGTAATATTCGGCATGCTAATTACATTGCCGGTTGCCAAATTGCATTATCTCTTATAGTTTCCGAGATATGGACTATCGATAATTTACACCTTAGGCTCTGCTTCTAACTTGGGCCCAAATTGTAAAATGGTCTTATCTATTGGCGATTTCGTTCCAATTCACATTCCAAGTAATATTCGGCATGCTAATTACATTGCCGGTTGCCAAATTGCATTATCTCTTATAGTTTCCGAGATATGGACTATCGATAATTTACACCTTAGGCTCTGCTTCTAACTTGGGCCCAAATTGTAAAATGGTCTTATCTATTGGCGTTTTCGTTCCAATTCACATTCCAAGTAATATTCGGCATGCTAATTACATTGCCGGTTGCCAAATTGCATTATCTCTTATAGTTTCCGAGATATGGACTATCGATAATTTACACCTTAGGCTCTGCTTCTAACTTGGGCCCAAATTGTAAAATGGTCTTCTCTATTGGCGATTTCGTTCCAATTCACATTCCAAGTAATATTCGGCATGCTAATTACATTGCCGGTTGCCAAATTGCATTATCTCTTATAGTTTCCGAGATATGGACTATCGATAATTTACTCCTTAGGCTCTGCTTCTAACTTGGGCCCAAATTGTAAAATGGTCTTATCTATTGGCGATTTCGTTCCAATTCACATTCCAAGTAATATTCGGCATGCTAATTACATTGCCGGTTGCCAAATTGCATTATCTCTTATAGTTTCCGTGATATGGACTATCGATAATTTACACCTTAGGCTCTGCTTCTAACTTGGGCCCAAATTGTAAAATGGTCTTCTCTATTGGCGATTTCGTTCCAATTCACATTCCAAGTAATATTCGGCATGCTAATTACATTGCCGGTTGCCAAATTGCATTATCTCTTATAGTTTCCGAGATATGGACTATCGATAATTTACACCTTAGGCTCTGCTTCTAACTTGGGCCCAAATTGTAAAATGGTCTTCTCTATTGGCGATTTCGTTCCAATTCACATTCCAAGTAATATTCGGCATGCTAATTACATTGCCGGTTGCCAAATTGCATTATCTCTTATAGTTTCCGAGATATGGACTATCGATAATTTACACCTTAAGCTCTGCTTCTAACTTGGGCCCAAATTGTAAAATCGTCTTATCTATTGGCGATTTCGTTCCTATTCACATTCCAAGTAATATTCGGCATGCTAATTACATTGCCGGTTGCCAAATTGCATTATCTCTTATAGTTTCCGAGATATGGACTATCGATAATTTACATCTTAGGCTCTGCTTCTAACTTGGGCCCAAATTGTAAAATCGTTTTATCTATTGGCGATTTCGTTCCAATTCACATTCCAAGTAATATTCGGCATGCTAATTACATTGCCGGTTGCCAAATTGCATTATCTCTTATAGTTTCCGAGATATGGACTATCGATAATTTACATCTTAGGCTCTGCTTCTAACTTGGGCCCAAATTGTAAAATGGTCTTATCTATTGGCGATTTCGTTCCAATTCACATTCCAAGTAATATTCGGCATGCTAATTACATTGCCGGTTGCCAAATTGCATTATCTCTTATAGTTTCCGAGATATGGACTATCGATAATTTACACCTTAGGCTCTGCTTCTAACTTGGGCCCAAATTGTAAAATGGTCTTATCTATTGGCGATTTCGTCCCAATTCACATTCCAAGTGATATTCGGCATGCTAATTACATTGCCGGTTGCGAAATTGCATTATCTCTTATAGTTTCCGAGATATGGACTATCAATAATTTACACCTTAGGCTCTGCTTCTAACTTGGGCCCAAATTTTAAAATGGCCTTATCTATTGGCGATTTCGTTCCAATTCACATTCCAAGTAATATTCGGCATGCTAATTACATTGCCGGTTGCCAAATTGCATTATCTCTTATAGTTTCCGAGATATGGACTATCGATAATTTACACCTTAGGCTCTGCTTCTAACTTGGGCCCAAATTGTAAAATGGTCTTATCTATTGGCGATTTCGTTCCAATTCACATTCCAAGTAATATTCGGCATGCTAATTACATTGCCGGTTGCCAAATTGCATTATCTCTTATAGTTTCCGAGATATGGACTATCGATTATTTACACCTTAGGCTCTGCTTCTAACTTGGGCCCAAATTGTAAAATGGTCTTATCTATTGGCGATTTCGTTGCAATTCACATTCCAAGTAATATTCGGCATGCTAATTACATTGCCGGTTGCCAAATTGCATTATCTCTTATAGTTTCCGAGATATGGAGTATCGATAATTTACACCTTAGGCTCTGCTTCTAACTTGGGCCCAAATTGTAAAATGGTCTTATCTATTGGCGATTTCGTTCCAATTCACATTCCAAGTAATATTCGGCATGCTAATTACATTGCCGGTTGCCAAATTGCATTATCTCTTATAGTTTCCGAGATATGGACTATCGATAATTTACACCTTAGGCTCTGCTTCTAACTTGGGCCCAAATTGTAAAATGGTCTTATCTATTGGCGATTTCGTTCCAATTCACACTCCAAGTAATATTCGGCATGCTAATTACATTGCCGGTTGCGAAATTGCATTATCTCTTATAGTTTCCGAGATATGGACTATCAATAATTTACACCTTAGGCTCTGCTTCTAACTTGGGCCCAAATTGTAAAATGGTCTTATCTATTGGCGATTTCGTTCCAATTCACATTCCAAGTAATATTCGGCATGCTAATTGCATTTCCGGTTGCCAAATTGCATTATCTCTTATAGTTTCCGAGATATGGACTATCGATAATTTACACCTTAGGCTCTGCTTCTAACTTGGGCCCAAATTGTAAAATGGTCTTATCTATTGGCGATTTCGTTCCAATTCACATTCCAAGTAATATTCGGCATGCTAATTACATTGCCGGTTGCCAAATTGCATTATCTCTTATAGTTTCCGAGATATGGACTATCGATAATTTACACCTTAGGCTCTGCTTCTAACTTGGGCCCAAATTGTAAAATGGTCTTATCTATTGGCGATTTCGTTCCAATTCACATTCCAAGTAATATTCGGCATGCTAATTACATTGCCGGTTGCCAAATTGCATTATCTCTTATAGTTTCCGAGATATGGACTATCGATAATTTACACCTTAGGCTCTGCTTCTAACTTGGGCCCAAATTGTAAAATGGTCTTCTCTATTGGCGATTTCGTTCCAATTCACATTCCAAGTAATATTCGGCATGCTAATTACATTGCCGGTTGCCAAATTGCATTACCTCTTATAGTTTCCGAGATATGGACTATCGATAATTTACACCTTAGGCTCTGCTTCTAACTTGGGCCCAAATTGTAAAATGGTCTTATCTATTGGCGATTTCGTTCCAATTCACATTCCAAGTAATATTCGGCATGCTAATTACATTGCCGGTTGCCAAATTGCATTATCTCTTATAGTTTCCGAGATATGGACTATCGATAATTTACACCTTAGGCTCTGCTTCTAACTTGGGCCCAAATTGTAAAATGGTCTTACCTATTGGCGATTTCGTTCCAATTCACATTCCAAGTAATATTCGGCATGCTAATTACATTGCCGGTTGCCAAATTGCATTATCTCTTATAGTTTCCGAGATATGGACTATCGATAATTTACACCTTAGGCTCTACTTCTAACTTGGGCCCAAATTGTAAAATGGTCTTATCTATTGGCGATTTCGTTCCAATTCACATTCCAATTAATATTCGGCATGCTAATTACATTGCCGGTTGCCAAATTGCATTATCTCTTATAGTTTCCGAGATATGGACTATCGATAATTTACACCTTAGGCTCTGCTTCTAACTTGGGCCCAAATTGTAAAATGGTCTTATCTATTGGCGATTTCGTTCCAATTCACATTCCAAGTAATATTCGGCATGCTAATTACATTGCCGGTTGCCAAATTGCATTATCTCTTATAGTTTCCGAGATATGGACTATCGATAATTTACACCTTAGGCTCTGCTTCTAACTTGGGCCCAAATTGTAAAATGGTCTTATCTATTGGCGATTTCGTTTCAATTCACATTCCAAGTAATATTCGGCATGCTAATTACATTGCCGGTTGCCAAATTGCATTATCTCTTATAGTTTCCGAGATATGGACTATCGATAATTTACACCTTAGGCTCTGCTTCTAACTTGGGCCCAAATTGTAAAATGGTCTTATCTATTGGCGATTTCGTTCCAATTCACATTCCAAGTAATATTCGGCATGCTAATTACATTGCCGGTTGCCAAATTGAATTATCTCTTATAGTTTCCGAGATATGGACTATCGATAATTTACACCTTAGGCTCTGCTTCTAACTTGGGCCCAAATTGTAAAATGGTCTTACCTATTGGCGATTTCGTTCCAATTCACATTCCAAGTATTATTCGGCATGCTAATTACATTGCTGGTTGCCAAATTGCATTATCTCTTATAGTTTCCGAGATATGGACTATCGATAATTTACACCTTAGGCTCTGCTTCTAACTTGGGCCCAAATTGTAAAATCGTCTTATCTATGTGCGATTTCGTTCCAATTCACATTCCAAGTAATATTCGGCATGCTAATTACATTGCCGGTTGCCAAATTGCATTATCTCTTATAGTTTCCGAGATATGGACTATCGGTAATTTACACCTTAGGCTCTGCTTCTAACTTGGGCCCAAATTGTAAAATGGTCTTATCTATTGGCGATTTCGTTCCAATTCACATTCCAAGTAATATCCGGCATGCTAATTACATTGCCGGTTGCCAAATTGAATTATCTCTTATAGTTTCCGAGATATGGACTATCGATAATTTACACCTTAGGCTCTGCTTCTAACTTGGGCCCAAATTGTAAAATTGTCTTACCTATTGGCGATTTCGTTCCAATTCACATTCCAAGTAATATTCGGCATGCTAATTACATTGCCGGTTGCCAAATTGCATTATCTCTTATAGTTTCCGAGATATGGACTATCGATAATTTACACCTTAGGCTCTGCTTCTAACTTGGGCCCAAATTGTAAAATTGTCTTACCTATTGGCGATTTCGTTCCAATTCACATTCCAAGTAATATCCGGCATGCTAATTACATTGCCGGTTGCCAAATTGAATTATCTCTTACAGTTTCCGAGATATGGACTATCGATAATTTACACCTTAGGCTCTGCTTCTAACTTGGGCCCAAATTGTAAAATTGTCTTACCTATTGGCGATTTCGTTCCAATTCACATTCCAAGTAATATTCGGCATGCTAATTACATTGCCGGTTGCCAAATTGAATTATCTCTTATAGTTTCCGAGATATGGACTATCGATAATTTACACCTTAGGCTCTGCTTCTAACTTGGGCCCAAATTGTAAAATCGTCTTATCTATGTGCGATTTCGTTCCAATTCACATTCCAAGTAATATTCGGCATGCTAATTACTTTGCCGGTTGCCAAATTGCATTATCTCTTATAGTTTCCGAGATATGGACTATCGGTAATTTACACCTTAGGCTCTGCTTCTAACTTGGGCCCAAATTGTAAAATGGTCTTATCTATTGGCGATTTCGTTCCAATTCACATTCCAAGTAATATCCGGCATGCTAATTACATTGCCGGTTGCCAAATTGAATTATCTCTTATAGTTTCCGAGATATGGACTATCGATAATTTACACCTTAGGCTCTGCTTCTAACTTGGGCCCAAATTGTAAAATTGTCTTACCTATTGGCGATTTCGTTCCAATTCACATTCCAAGTAATATTCGGCATGCTAATTACATTGCCGGTTGCCAAATTGCATTATCTCTTATAGTTTCCGAGATATGGACTATCGATAATTTACACCTTAGGCTCTGCTTCTAACTTGGGCCCAAATTGTAAAATTGTCTTACCTATTGGCGATTTCGTTCCAATTCACATTCCAAGTAATATCCGGCATGCTAATTACATTGCCGGTTGCCAAATTGAATTATCTCTTACAGTTTCCGAGATATGGACTATCGATAATTTACACCTTAGGCTCTGCTTCTAACTTGGGCCCAAATTGTAAAATTGTCTTACCTATTGGCGATTTCGTTCCAATTCACATTCCAAGTAATATTCGGCATGCTAATTACATTGCCGGTTGCCAAATTGCATTATCTCTTATAGTTTCCGAGATATGGACTATCGATAATTTACACCTTAGGCTCTGCTTCTAACTTGGGCCCAAATTGTAAAATGGTCTTATCTATTGGCGATTTCGTTCAAATTCACATTCCAAGTAATATCCGGCATGCTAATTACATTGCCGGTTGCCAAATTGAATTATCTCTTATAGTTTCCGAGATATGGACTATCGATTATTTACACCTTAGGCTCTGCTTCTAACTTGGGCCCAAATTGTAAAATGGTCTTATCTATTGGCGATTTCGTTCCAATTCACATTCCAAGTAATATTCGGCATGCTAATTACATTGCCGGTTGCCAAATTGCATTATCTCTTATAGTTTCCGAGATATGGACTATCGATAATTTACATCTTAGGCTCTGCTTCTAACTTGGACCCAAATTGTAAAATGGTCTTATCTATTGGCGATTTCGTTCCAGTTCACATTCCAAGTAATATTCGGCATGCTAATTACATTGCCTGTTGCCAAATTGCATTATCTCTTATAGTTTCCGAGATATGGACTATCGATAATTTACACCTTAGGCTCTGCTTCTAACTTGGGCCCAAATTGTAAAATGGTCTTATCTATTGGCGATTTCGTTCCAATTCACACTCCAAGTAATATTCGGCATGCTAATTACATTGCCGGTTGCGAAATTGCATTATCTCTTATAGTTTCCGAGATATGGACTATCAATAATTTACACCTTAGGCTCTGCTTCTAACTTGGGCCCAAATTGTAAAATGGTCTTATCTATTGGCGATTTCGTTCCAATTCACATTCCAAGTAATATTCGGCATGCTAATTACATTGCCGGTTGCCAAATTGCATTATCTCTTATAGTTTCCGAGATATGGACTATCGATAATTTACACCTTAGGCTCTGCTTCTAACTTGGGCCCAAATTGTAAAATGGTCTTATCTATTGGCGATTTCGTTCCAATTCACATTCCAAGTAATATTCGGCATGCTAATTACATTGCCGGTTGCCAAATTGCATTATCTCTTATAGTTTCCGAGATATGGACTATCGATAATTTACACCTTAGGCTCTGCTTCTAACTTGGGCCCAAATTGTAAAATTGTCTTACCTATTGGCGATTTCGTTCCAATTCACATTCCAAGTAATATCCGGCATGCTAATTACATTGCCGGTTGCCAAATTGAATTATCTCTTACAGTTTCCGAGATATGGACTATCGATAATTTACACCTTAGGCTCTGCTTCTAACTTGGACCCAAATTGTAAAATGGTCTTATCTATTGGCGATTTCGTTCCAGTTCACATTCCAAGTAATATTCGGCATGCTAATTACATTGCCTGTTGCCAAATTGCATTATCTCTTATAGTTTCCGAGATATGGACTATCGATAATTTACACCTTAGGCTCTGCTTCTAACTTGGGCCCAAATTGTAAAATGGTCTTATCTATTGGCGATTTCGTTCCAATTCACACTCCAAGTAATATTCGGCATGCTAATTACATTGCCGGTTGCGAAATTGCATTATCTCTTATAGTTTCCGAGATATGGACTATCAATAATTTACACCTTAGGCTCTGCTTCTAACTTGGGCCCAAATTGTAAAATGGTCTTATCTATTGGCGATTTCGTTCCAATTCACATTCCAAGTAATATTCGGCATGCTAATTACATTGCCGGTTGCCAAATTGCATTATCTCTTATAGTTTCCGAGATATGGACTATCGATAATTTACACCTTAGGCTCTGCTTCTAACTTGGGCCCAAATTGTAAAATGGTCTTATCTATTGGCGATTTCGTTCCAATTCACATTCCAAGTAATATTCGGCATGCTAATTACATTGCCGGTTGCCAAATTGCATTATCTCTTATAGTTTCCGAGATATGGACTATCGATAATTTACACCTTAGGCTCTGCTTCTAACTTGGGCCCAAATTGTAAAATGGTCTTATCTATTGGCGATTTCGTTCCAATTCACATTCCAAGTAATATTCGGCATGCTAATTACATTGCCGGTTGCCAAATTGCATTATCTCTTATTGTTTCCGAGATATGGACTATCGATAATTTACACCTTAGGCTCTGCTTCTAACTTGGGCCCAAATTGTAAAATGGTCTTATCTATTGGCGATTTCGTTCCAATTCATACTCCAAGTAATATTCGGCATGCTAATTACATTGCCGGTTGCGAAATTGCATTATCTCTTATAGTTTCCGAGATATGGACTATCAATAATTTACACCTTAGGCTCTGCTTCTAACTTGGGCCCAAATTGTAAAATGGTCTTATCTATTGGCGATTTCGTTCCAATTCACATTCCAAGTAATATTCGGCATGCTAATTACATCGCCGGTTGCCAAATTGCATTATCTCTTATAGTTTCCGAGATATGGACTATCGATAATTTACACCTTAGGCTCTGCTTCTAACTTGGGCCCAAATTGTAAAATGGTCTTATCTATTGGCGATTTCGTTCCAATTCACATTCCAAGTAATATTCGGCATGCTAATTACATTGCCGGTTGCCAAATTGCATTATCTCTTATAGTTTCCGAGATATGGACTATCGATAATTTACACCTTAGGCTCTGCTTCTAACTTGGGCCCAAATTGTAAAATGGTCTTATCTATTGGCGATTTCGTTCCAATTCACATTCCAAGTAATATTCGGCATGCTAATTACATTGCCGGTTGCCAAATTGCATTATCTCTTATAGTTTCCGAGATATGGACTATCGATAATTTACACCTTAGGCTCTGCTTCTAACTTGGGCCCAAATTGTAAAATGGTCTTCTCTATTGGCGATTTCGTTCCAATTCACATTCCAAGTAATATTCGGCATGCTAATTACATTGCCGGTTGCCAAATTGCATTACCTCTTATAGTTTCCGAGATATGGACTATCGATAATTTACACCTTAGGCTCTGCTTCTAACTTGGGCCCAAATTGTAAAATGGTCTTATCTATTGGCGATTTCGTTCCAATTCACATTCCAAGTAATATTCGGCATGCTAATTACATTGCCGGTTGCCAAATTGCATTATCTCTTATAGTTTCCGAGATATGGACTATCGATAATTTACACCTTAGGCTCTGCTTCTAACTTGGGCCCAAATTGTAAAATGGTCTTACCTATTGGCGATTTCGTTCCAATTCACATTCCAAGTAATATTTGGCATGCTAATTACATTGCCGGTTGCCAAATTGCATTATCTCTTATAGTTTCCGAGATATGGACTATCGATAATTTACACCTTAGGCTCTACTTCTAACTTGGGCCCAAATTGTAAAAAGGTCTTATCTATTGGCGATTTCGTTTCAATTCACATTCCAATTAATATTCGGCATGCTAATTACATTGCCGGTTGCCAAATTGCATTATCTCTTATAGTTTTCGAGATATGGACTATCGATAATTTACACCTTAGGCTCTGCTTCTAACTTGGGCCCAAATTGTAAAATGGTCTTATCTATTGGCGATTTCGTTCCAATTCACATTCCAAGTAATATTCGGCATGCTAATTACATTGCCGGTTGCCAAATTGCATTACCTCTTATAGTTTCCGAGATATGGACTATCGATAATTTACACCTTAGGCTCTGCTTCTAACTTGGGCCCAAATTGTAAAATTGTCTTACCTATTGGCGATTTCGTTCCAATTCACATTCCAAGTAATATTCGGCATGCTAATTACATTGCCGGTTGCCAAATTGCATTATCTCTTATAGTTTCCGAGATATGGACTATCGATAATTTACACCTTAGGCTCTGCTTCTAACTTGGGCCCAAATTGTAAAATTGTCTTACCTATTGGCGATTTCGTTCCAATTCACATTCCAAGTAATATCCGGCATGCTAATTACATTGCCGGTTGCCAAATTGCATTATCTCTTATAGTTTCCGAGATATGGACTCTCGATAATTTACACCTTAGGCTCTGCTTCTAACTTGGGCCCAAATTGTAAAATGGTCTTATCTATTGGCGATTTCGTTCCAATTCACATTCCAAGTAATATTCGGCATGCTAATTACATTGCCGGTTGCCAAATTGCATTATCTCTTATAGTTTCCGAGATATGGACTATCGATAATTTACACCTTAGGCTCTGCTTCTAACTTGGGCCCAAATTGTAAAATGGTCTTATCTATTGGCGATTTCGTCCGAATTCACATTCCAAGTGATATTCGGCATGCTAATTACATTGCCGATTGCGAAATTGCATTATCTCTTATAGTTTCCGAGATATGGACTATCGATAACTTACACTTTAGGCTCTGCTTCTAACTTGGGCCCAAATTGTAAAATGGTCTTATCTATTGGCGATTTCGTTCCAATTCACATTCCAAGTAATACTCGGCATGCTAATTACATTGCCGGTTGCCAAATTGCATTATCTCTTATAGTTTCCGAGATATGGACTATCGATAATTTACACCTTAGGCTCTGCTTCTAACTTGGGCCCAAATTGTAAAATGGTCTTATCTATTGGCGATTTCGTTCCAATTCACATTCCAAGTAATATTCGGCATGCTAATTACATTGCCGGTTGCCAAATTGCATTATCTCTTATAGTTTCCGAGATATGGACTATCGATAACTTACACTTTAGGCTCTGCTTCTAACTTGGGCCCAAATTGTAAAATGGTCTTATCTATTGGCGATTTCGTTCCAATTCACATTCCAAGTAATACTCGGCATGCTAATTACATTGCCGGTTGCCAAATTGCATTATCTCTTATAGTTTCCGAGATATGGACTATCGATAATTTACACCTTAGGCTCTGCTTCTAACTTGGGCCCAAATTGTAATATGGTCTTATCTATTGGCGATTTCGTTCCAATTCACATTCCAAGTAATATTCGGCATGCTAATTACATTGCCGGTTGCCAAATTGCATTATCTCTTATAGTTTCCGAGATATGGACTATCGATAATTTACACCTTAGGCTCTGCTTCTAACTTGGGCCCAAATTGTAAAATGGTCTTATCTATTGGCGATTTCGTTCCAATTCACACTCTAAGTAATAATCGGCATGCTAGTTACATTGCCGCTTGCGAAATTGCATTATCTCTTATAGTTTCCGAGATATGGACTATCAATAATTTACACCTTAGGCTCTGCTTCTAACTTGGGCCCAAATTGTAAAATGGTCTTATCTATTGGCTATTTCGTTCCAATTCACATTCCAAGTAATATTCGGCATGCTAATTACCTTGCCGGTTGCCAAATTGCATTATCTCTTATAGTTTCCGAGATATGGACTATCGATAATTTACACCTTAGGCTCTGCTTCTAACTTGGGCCCAAATTGTAAAATGGTCTTATCTATTGGCGATTTCGTTCCAATTCACATTCCAAGTAATATTCGGCATGCTAATTACATTTCCGGTTGCCAAATTGCATTATCTCTTATAGTTTCCGAGATATGGACTATCGATAATTTACACCTTAGCCTCTGCTTCTAACTTGGGCCCAAATTGTAAAATGGTCTTATCTATTGGCGTTTTCGTTCCAATTCACATTCCAAGTAATATTCGGCATGCTAATTACATTGCCGGTTGCCAAATTGCATTATCTCTTATAGTTTCCGAGATATGGACTATCGATAATTTACACCTTAGGCTCTGCTTCTAACTTGGGCCCAAATTGTAAAATGGTCTTCTCTATTGGCGATTTCGTTCCAATTCACATTCCAAGTAATATTCGGCATGCTAATTACATTGCCGGTTGCCAAATTGCATTATCTCTTATAGTTTCCGAGATATGGACTATCGATAATTTACACCTTAGGCTCTGCTTCTAACTTGGGCCCAAATTGTAAAATGGTCTTATCTATTGGCGATTTCGTTCCAATTCACATTCCAAGTAATATTCGGCATGCTAATTACATTGCCGGTTGCCAAATTGCATTATCTCTTATAGATTCCGAGATATGGACTATCGATAATTTACACCTTAGGCTCTGCTTCTAACTTGGGCCCAAATTGTAAAATGGTCTTCTCTATTGGCGATTTCGTTCCAATTCACATTCCAAGTAATATTCGGCATGCTAATTACATTGCCGGTTGCGAAATTGCATTATCTCTTATAGTTTCCGAGATATGGACTATCAATAATTTACACCTTAGGCTCTGCTTCTAACTTGGGCCCAAATTGTAAAATGGTCTTATCTATTGGCGATTTCGTTCCAATTCACATTCCAAGTAATATTCGGCATGCTAATTACATTTCCGGTTGCCAAATTGCATTATCTCTTATAGTTTCCGAGATATGGACTATCGATAATTTACACCTTAGCCTCTGCTTCTAACTTGGGCCCAAATTGTAAAATGGTCTTATCTATTGGCGATTTCGTTCCAATTCACATTCCAAGTAATATTCGGCATGCTAATTACATTGCCGGTTGCCAAATTGCATTATCTCTTATAGATTCCGAGATATGGACTATCGATAATTTACACCTTAGGCTCTGCTTCTAACTTGGGCCCAAATTGTAAAATGGTCTTCTCTATTGGCGATTTCGTTCCAATTCACATTCCAAGTAATATTCGGCATGCTAATTACATTGCCGGTTGCCAAATAGCATTATCTCTTATAGTTTCCGAGATATGGACTATCGATAATTTACACCTTAGGCTCTGCTTCTAACTTGGGCCCAAATTGTAAAATGGTCTTACCTATTGGCGATTTCGTTCCAATTCACACTCCAAGTAATATTCGGCATGCTAATTACATTGCCGGTTGCGAAATTGCATTATCTCTTATAGTTTCCGAGATATGGACTATCAATAATTTACACCTTAGGCTCTGCTTCTAACTTGGGCCCAAATTGTAAAATGGTCTTATCTATTGGCGATTTCGTTCCAATTCACATTCCAAGTAATATTCGGCATGCTAATTACATTGCCGGTTGCCAAATTGCATTATCTCTTATAGTTTCCGGGATATGGACTCTCGATAATTTACACCTTAGGCTCTGCTTCTAACTTGAGCCCAAATTGTAAAATGGTCTTATCTATTGGCGATTTCGTTCCAATTCACATTCCAAGTAATATTCGGCATGCTAATTACATTGCCGGTTGCCAAATTGCATTATCTCTTATAGTTTTCGAGATATGGACTATCGATAATTTACACCTTAGGCTCTGCTTCTAACTTGGGCCCAAATTGTAAAATGGTCTTATCTATTGGCGATTTCGTTCCAATTCACATTCCAAGTGATATTCGGCATGCTAATTACATTGCCGATTGCGAAATTGCATTATCTCTTATAGTTTCCGAGATATGGACTATCAATATTTTAATTACACCTTAGGCTCTGCTTCTAACTTGGGCCCAAATTGTAAAATGGTCTTATCTATTGGCGATTTCGTTCCAATTCACACTCCAAGTAATATTCGGCATGCTAATTACATTGCCGCTTGCGAAATTGCATTATCTCTTATAGTTTAAGAGATATGGACTATCAATAATTTACACCTTAGGCTCTGCTTCTAACTTGGGCCCAAATTGTAAAATGGTCTTATCTATTGGCGATTTCGTTCCAATTCACATTCCAAGTAATATTCGGCATGCTAATTACATTGCCGGTTGCCAAATTGCATTATCTCTTATAGTTTCCGAGATATGGACTATCGATAATTTACACCTTAGGCTCTGCTTCTAACTTGGGCTAAAATTGTAAAATTGTCTTATCTATTGGCGATTTCGTTCCAATTCACATTCCAAGTAATATTCGGCATGCTAATTACATTTCCGGTTGCCAAATTGCATTATCTCTTATAGTTTCCGAGATATGGACTATCGATAATTTACACCTTAGCCTCTGCTTCTAACTTGGGCCCAAATTGTAAAATGGTCTTATCTATTGGCGTTTTCGTTCCAATTCACATTCCAAGTAATATTCGGCATGCTAATTACATTGCCGGTTGCCAAATTGCATTATCTCTTATAGTTTCCGAGATATGGACTATCGATAATTTACACCTTAGGCTGTGCTTCTAACTTGGGCCCAAATTGTAAAATGGTCTTCTCTATTGGCGATTTCGTTCCAATTCACATTCCAAGTAATATTCGGCATGCTAATTACATTGCCGGTTGCCAAATTGCATTATCTCTTATAGTTTCCGAGATATGGACTATCGATAATTTACATCTTAGGCTCTGCTTCTAACTTGGGCCCAAATTGTAAAATGGTCTTATCTATTGGCGATTTCGTTCCAATTCACATTCCAAGTAATATTCGGCATGCTAATTACATTGCCGGTTGCCAAATTGCATTATCTCTTATAGTTTCCGAGATATGGACTATCGATAATTTACACCTTAGGCTCTGCTTCTAACTTGGGCCCAAATTGTAAAATGGTCTTCTCTATTGGCGATTTCGTTCCAATTCACATTCCAAGTAATATTCGGCATGCTAATTACATTGCCGGTTGCCAAATTGCATTATCTCTTATAGTTTCCGAGATATGGACTATCGATAATTTACACCTTAGGCTCTGCTTCTAACTTGGGCCCAAATTGTAAAATGGTCTTCTCTATTGGCGATTTCGTTCCAGTTCACATTCCAAGTAATATTCGGCATGCTAATTACATTGCCGGTTGCCAAATTGCATTATCTCTTATAGTTTCCGAGATATGGACTATCGATAATTTACACCTTAGGCTCTGCTTCTAACTTGGGCCCAAATTGTAAAATCGTCTTATCTATTGGCGATTTCGTTCCAATTCACATTCCAAGTAATATTCGGCATGCTAATTACATTGCCGGTTGCCAAATTGCATTATCTCTTATAGTTTCCGAGATATGGACTATCGATAATTTACACCTTAGGCTCTGCTTCTAACTTGGGCCCAAATTGTAAAATGGTCTTACCTATTGGCGATTTCGTTCCAATTCACATTCCAAGTAATATTCGGCATGCTAATTACATTGCCGGTTGCCAAATTGCATTATCTCTTATAGTTTCCGAGATATGGACTATCGATAATTTACACCTTAGGCTCTGCTTCTAACTTGGGCCCAAATTGTAAAATGGTCTTATCTATTGGCGATTTCGTTCCAATTCACATTCCAAGTAATATCCGGCATGCTAATTACATTGCCGGTTGCCAAATTGAATTATCTCTTATAGTTTCCGAGATATGGACTATCGATAATTTACACCTTAGGCTCTGCTTCTAACTTGGGCCCAAATTGTAAAATGGTCTTATCTATTGGCGATTTCGTTCCAATTCACATTCCAAGTAATATTCGGCATGCTAATTACGTTGCCGGTTGCCAAATTGCATTATCTCTTATAGTTTCCGAGATATGGACTATCGATAATTTACATCTTAGGCTCTGCTTCTAACTTGGGCCCAAATTGTAAAATGGTCTTATCTATTGGCGATTTCGTTCCAATTCACATTCCAAGTAATATTCGGCATGCTAATTACATTGCCGGTTGCCAAATTGCATTATCTCTTATAGTTTCCGAGATATGGACTATCGATAATTTACACCTTAGGCTCTGCTTCTAACTTGGGCCCAAATTGTAAAATGGTCTTATCTATTGGCGATTTCGTCCCAATTCACATTCCAAGTGATATTCGGCATGCTAATTACATTGCCGGTTGCGAAATTGCATTATCTCTTATAGTTTCCGAGATATGGACTATCAATAATTTACACCTTAGGCTCTGCTTCTAACTTGGGCCCAAATTGTAAAATGGTCTTATCTATTGGCGATTTCGTTCCAATTCACATTCCAAGTAATATTCGGCATGCTAATTACATTGCCGGTTGCCAAATTGCATTATCTCTTATAGTTTCCGAGATATGGACTATCGATAATTTACACCTTAGGCTCTGCTTCTAACTTGGGCCCAAATTGTAAAATGGTCTTATCTATTGGCGATTTCGTTCCAATTCACATTCCAAGTAATATTCGGCATGCTAATTACATTGCCGGTTGCCAAATTGCATTATCTCTTATAGTTTCCGAGAGATGGACTATCGATAATTTACACCTTAGGCTCTGCTTCTAACTTGGGCCCAAATTGTAAAATGGTCTTATCTATTGGCGATTTCGTTCCAATTCACATTCCAAGTAATATTCGGCGTGCTAATTACATTGCCGGTTGCCAAATTGCATTATCTCTTATAGTTTCCGAGATATGGACTATCGATAATTTACACCTTAGGCTCTGCTTCTAACTTGGGCCCAAATTGTAAAATGGTCTTATCTATTGGCGTTTTCGTTCCAATTCACATTCCAAGTAATATTCGGCATGCTAATTACATTGCCGGTTGCCAAATTGCATTATCTCTTATAGTTTCCGAGATATGGACTATCGATAATTTACACCTTAGGCTCTGCTTCTAACTTGGGCCCAAATTGTAAAATGGCCTTCTCTATTGGCGATTTCGTTCCAATTCACATTCCAAGTAATATTCGGCATGCTAATTACATTGCCGGTTGCCAAATTGCATTATCTCTTATAGTTTCCGAGATATGGACTATCGATAATTTACACCTTAGGCTCTGCTTCTAACTTGGGCCTAAATTGTAAAATGGTCTTATCTATTGGCGATTTCGTTCCAATTCACATTCCAAGTAATATTCGGCATGCTAATTACATTGCCGGTTGCCAAATTGCATTATCTCTTATAGTTTCCGAGATATGGACTATCGATAATTTACACCTTAGGCTCTGCTTCTAACTTGGGCCCAAATTGTAAAATGGCCTTCTCTATTGGCGATTTCGTTCCAATTCACATTCCAAGTAATATTCGGCATGCTAATTACATTGCCGGTTGCCAAATTGCATTATCTCTTATAGTTTCCGTGATATGGACTATCGATAATTTACACCTTAGGCTCTGCTTCTAACTTGGGCCCAAATTGTAAAATGGTCTTCTCTATTGGCGATTTCGTTCCAATTCACATTCCAAGTAATATTCGGCATGCTAATTACATTGCCGGTTGCCAAATTGCATTATCTCTTATAGTTTCCGAGATATGGACTATCGATAATTTACACCTTAGGCTCTGCTTCTAACTTGGGCCCAAATTGTAAAATGGTCTTCTCTATTGGCGATTTCGTTCCAATTCACATTCCAAGTAATATTCGGCATGCTAATTACATTGCCGGTTGCCAAATTGCATTATCTCTTATAGTTTCCGAGATATGGACTATCGATAATTTACACCTTAGGCTCTGCTTCTAACTTGGGCCCATACTGTAAAATGGTCTTATCTATTGGCGATTTCGTTCCAATTCACATTCCAAGTAATATTCGGCATGCTAATTACATTGCCGGTTGCCAAATTGCATTATCTCTTATAGTTTCCGAGATATTTACTATCGATAATTTACATCTTAGGCTCTGCTTCTAACTTGGGCCCAAATTGTAAAATGGTCTTATCTATTGGCGATTTCGTTCCAATTCACATTCCAAGTAATATTCGGCATGCTAATTACATTGCCGGTTGCCAAATTGCATTATCTCTTATAGTTTCCGAGATATGGACTATCGATAATTTACACCTTAGGCTCTGCTTCTAACTTGGGCCCAAATTGTAAAATGGTCTTATCTATTGGCGATTTCGTCCCAATTCACATTCCAAGTGATATTCGGCATGCTAATTACATTGCCGGTTGCGAAATTGCATTATCTCTTATAGTTTCCGAGATATGGACTATCACTAATTTACACCTTAGGCTCTGCTTCTAACTTGGGCCCAAATTGTAAAATGGCCTTATCTATTGGCGATTTCGTTCCAATTCACATTCCAAGTAATATTCGGCATGCTAATTACATTGCCGGGTGCCAAATTGCATTATCTCTTATAGTTTTCGAGATATGGACTATCGATAATTTACACCTTAGGCTCTGCTTCTAACTTGGGCCCAAATTGTAAAATGGTCTTATCTATTGGCGATTTCGTACCAATTCACATTCCAAGTAATATTCGGCATGCTAATTACATTGCCGGTTGCCAAATTGCACTATCTCTTATAGTTTCCGAGATATGGACTATCGATAATTTACACCTTAGGCTCTGCTTCTAACTTGGGCCCAAATTGTAAAATGGTCTTATCTATTGGCGATTTCGTTCCAATTCACATTCCAAGTAATATTCGGCATGCTAATTACATTGCCGGTTGCCAATTTGCATTATCTCTTATAGTTTCCGAGATATGGACTATCGATAATTTACACCTTAGGCTCTGCTTCTAACTTGGGCCCAAATTGTAAAATGGTCTTATCTATTGGCGATTTCGTTCCAATTCACATTCCAAGTAATATTCGGCATGCTAATTACATTGCCGGTTGCCAAATTGCATTATCTCTTATAGTTTCCGAGATATGGACTATCGATAATTTACACCTTAGGCTCTGCTTCTAACTTGGGCCCAAATTGTAAAATGGTCTTATCTATTGGCGATTTCGTTCCAATTCACACTCCAAGTAATATTCGGCATGCTAATTACATTGCCGGTTGCGAAATTGCATTATCTCTTATAGTTTCCGAGATATGGACTATCAATAATTTACACCTTAGGCTCTGCTTCTAACTTGGGCCCAAATTGTAAAATGGTCTTATCTATTGGCGATTTCGTTCCAATTCACATTCCAAGTAATATTCGGCATGCTAATTACATTGCCGGTTGCCAAATTGCATTACCTCTTATAGTTTCCGAGATATGGACTATCGATAATTTACACCTTAGGCTCTGCTTCTAACTTGGGCCCAAATTGTAAAATGGTCTTCTCTATTGGCGATTTCGCTCCAATTCACATTCCAAGTAATATTCATCATGCTAATTACATTGCCGGTTGCCAAATTGCATTACCTCTTATAGTTTCCGATATATGGACTATCGATAATTTACACCTTAGGCTCTGCTTCTAACTTGGGCCCAAATTGTAAAATGGTCTTATCTATTGGCGATTTCGTTCCAATTCACATTCCAAGTAATATTCGGCATGCTAATTACATTGCCGGTTGCCAAATTGCATTATCTCTTATAGTTTCCGAGATATGGACTATCGATAATTTACACCTTAGGCTCTGCTTCTAACTTGGGCCCAAATTGTAAAGTGGTCTTCTCTATTGGCGATTTCGTTCCAATTCACATTCCAAGTAATATTCGGCATGTTAATTACATTGCCGGTTGCCAAATTGCATTATCTCTTATAGTTTCCGAGATATGGACTATCAATAATTTACACCTTAGGCTCTGCTTCTAACTTGGGCCCAAATTGTAAAATGGACTTATCTATTGGCGATTTCGTTCCAATTCACATTCCAAGTAATATTAGGCATGCTAATTACATTGCCGGTTGCCAAATTGAATTATCTCTTATAGTTTCCGAGATATGGACTATCGATAATTTACACCTTAGGCTCTGCTTCTAACTTGGGCCCAAATTGTAAAATGGTCTTATCTATTGGCGATTTCGTTCCAATTCACATTCGAAGTAATATTCGGCATGCTAATTACATTGCCGGTTGCCAAATTGCATTATCTCTTATAGTTTCCGAAATATGGACTACCGATTATTTACACCTTAGGCTCTGCTTCTAACTTGGGCCCAAATTGTAAAATGGTCTTACCTATTGGCGATTTCGTTCCAATTCACATTCCAAGTAATATTCGGCATGCTAATTACATTGCCGGTTGCCAAATTGCATTATCTCTTATAGTTTCCGAGATATGGACAATCGATAATTTACACCTTAGGCTCTGCTTCTAACTTGGGCCCAAATTGTAAAATGGTCTTATCTATTGGCAATTTCGTTCCAATTCACATTCCAAGTAATATTCGGCATGCTAATTACATTGCCGGTTGCCAAATTGCATTATCTCTTATAGTTTCCGAGATATGGACTATCGATAATTTACACCTTAGGCTCTGCTTCTAACTTGGGCCCAAATTGTAAAATGGTCTGATCTATTGGCGATTTCGTCCCAATTCACATTCCAAGTGATATTCGGCATGCTAATTACATTGCCGGTTGCGAAATTGCATTATCTCTTATAGTTTCCGAGATATGGACTATCAATAATTTACACCTTAGGCTCGTCTATTGGCGATTTCGTTCCAATTCACATTCCAAGTAATATTCGGCATGCTAATTACATTGCCGGTTGCCAAATTGCATTATCTCTTGTAGTTTCCGAGATATGGACTATCGATAATTTACACCTTAGGCTCTGCTTCTAACTTGGGCCCAAATTGTAAAATGGACTTATCTATTGGCGATTTCGTTCCAATTCACATTCCAAGTAATATTCGGCATGCTAATTACATTGCCGGTTGCCAAATTGAATTATCTCTTATAGTTTCCGAGATATGGACTATCGATAATTTACACCTTAGGCTCTGCTTCTAACTTGGGCCCAAATTGTAAAATGGTCTTATCTATTGACGATTTCGTTCCAATTCACATTCCAAGTAATATTCGGCATGCTAATTACATTGCCGGTTGCCAAATTGCATTATCTCTTATAGTTTCCGAGATATGGACTATCGATAATTTACACCTTAGGCTCTGCTTCTAACTTGGGCCCAAATTGTAAAATGGTCTTATCTATTGGCGATTTCGCTCCAATTCACATTCCAAGTAATATTCGGCATGCTAATTACATTGCCGGTTGCTAAATTGCATTATCTCTTATAGATTCCGAGATATGGACTATCGATAATTTACACCTTAGGCTCTGCTTCTAACTTGGGCCCAAATTGTAAAATGGTCTTCTCTATTGGCGATTTCGTTCCAATTCACATTCCAAGTAATATTCGGCATGCTAATTACATTGCCGGTTGCCAAATAGCATTATCTCTTATAGTTTCCGAGATATGGACTATCGATAATTTACACCTTAGGATCTGCTTCTAACTTGGGCCCAAATTGTAAAATGGTCTTACCTATTGGCGATTTCGTTCCAATTCACACTCCAAGTAATATTCGGCATGCTAATTACATTGCCGGTTGCGAAATTGCATTATCTCTTATAGTTTCCGAGATATGGACTATCAATAATTTACACCTTAGGCTCTGCTTCTAACTTGGGCCCAAATTGTAAAATGGTCTTATCTATTGGCGATTTCGTTCCAATTCACATTCCAAGTAATATTCGGCATGCTAATTACATTGCCGGTTGCCAAATTGCATTATCTCTTATAGTTTCCGGGATATGGACTCTCGATAATTTACACCTTAGGCTCTGCTTCTAACTTGAGCCCAAATTGTAAAATGGTCTTATCTATTGGCGATTTCGTTCCAATTCACATTCCAAGTAATATTCGGCATGCTAATTACATTGCCGGTTGCCAAATTGCATTATCTCTTATAGTTTTCGAGATATGGACTATCGGTAATTTACACCTTAGGCTCTGCTTCTAACTTGGGCCCAAATTGTAAAATGGTCTTGTCTATTGGCGATTTCGTTCCAATTCACACTCCAAGTAATATTCGGCATGCTAATTACATTGCCGCTTGCGAAATTGCATTATCTCTTATAGTTTCCGAGATATGGACTATCAATAATTTACACCTTAGGCTCTGCTTCTAACTTGGGCCCAAATTGTAAAATTGCCTTATCTATTGGCGATTTCGTTCCAATTCACATTCCAAGTAATATTCGGCATGCTAATTACATTTCCGGTTGCCAAATTGCATTATCTCTTATAGTTTCCGAGATATGGACTATCGATAATTTACACCTTAGGCTGTGCTTCTAACTTGGGCCCAAATTGTAAAATGGTCTTCTCTATTGGCGATTTCGTTCCAATTCACATTCCAAGTAATATTCGGCATGCTAATTACATTGCCGGTTGCCAAATTGCATTATCTCTTATAGTTTCCGAGATATGGACTATCGATAATTTACATCTTAGGCTCTGCTTCTAACTTGGGCCCAAATTGTAAAATGGTCTTATCTATTGGCGATTTCGTTCCAATTCACATTCCAAGTAATATTCGGCATGCTAATTACATTGCCGGTTGCCAAATTGCATTATCTCTTATAGTTTCCGAGATATGGACTATCGATAATTTACACCTTAGGCTCTGCTTCTAACTTGGGCCCAAATTGTAAAATGGTCTTCTCTATTGGCGATTTCGTTCCAATTCACATTCCAAGTAATATTCGGCATGCTAATTACATTGCCGGTTGCCAAATTGCATTATCTCTTATAGTTTCCGAGATATGGACTATCGATAATTTACACCTTAGGCTCTGCTTCTAACTTGGGCCCAAATTGTAAAATGGTCTTCTCTATTGGCGATTTCGTTCCAGTTCACATTCCAAGTAATATTCGGCATGCTAATTACATTGCCGGTTGCCAAATTGCATTATCTCTTATAGTTTCCGAGATATGGACTATCGATAATTTACACCTTAGGCTCTGCTTCTAACTTGGGCCCAAATTGTAAAATCGTCTTATCTATTGGCGATTTCGTTCCAATTCACATTCCAAGTAATATTCGGCATGCTAATTACATTGCCGGTTGCCAAATTGCATTATCTCTTATAGTTTCCGAGATATGGACTATCGATAATTTACACCTTAGGCTCTGCTTCTAACTTGGGTCCAAATTGTAAAATGGTCTTACCTATTGGCGATTTCGTTCCAATTCACATTCCAAGTAATATTCGGCATGCTAATTACATTGCCGGTTGCCAAATTGCATTATCTCTTATAGTTTCCGAGATATGGACTATCGATAATTTACACCTTAGGCTCTGCTTCTAACTTGGGCCCAAATTGTAAAATGGTCTTATCTATTGGCGATTTCGTTCCAATTCACATTCCAAGTAATATCCGGCATGCTAATTACATTGCCGGTTGCCAAATTGAATTATCTCTTATAGTTTCCGAGATATGGACTATCGATAATTTACACCTTAGGCTCTGCTTCTAACTTGGGCCCAAATTGTAAAATGGTCTTATCTATTGGCAATTTCGTTCCAATTCACATTCCAAGTAATATTCGGCATGCTAATTACGTTGCCGATTGCCAAATTGCATTATCTCTTATAGTTTCCGAGATATGGACTATCGATAATTTACATCTTAGGCTCTGCTTCTAACTTGGGCCCAAATTGTAAAATGGTCTTATCTATTGGCGATTTCGTTCCAATTCACATTCCAAGTAATATTCGGCATGCTAATTACATTGCCGGTTGCCAAATTGCATTATCTCTTATAGTTTCCGAGATATGGACTATCGATAATTTACACCTTAGGCTCTGCTTCTAACTTGGGCCCAAATTGTAAAATGGTCTTATCTATTGGCGATTTCGTCCCAATTCACATTCCAAGTGATATTCGGCATGCTAATTACATTGCCGGTTGCGAAATTGCATTATCTCTTATAGTTTCCGAGATATGGACTATCAATAATTTACACCTTAGGCTCTGCTTCTAACTTGGGCCCAAATTGTAAAATGGTCTTATCTATTGGCGATTTCGTTCCAATTCACATTCCAAGTAATATTCGGCATGCTAATTACATTGCCGGTTGCCAAATTGCATTATCTCTTATAGTTTCCGAGATATGGACTATCGATAATTTACACCTTAGGCTCTGCTTCTAACTTGGGCCCAAATTGTAAAATGGTCTTATCTATTGGCGATTTCGTTCCAATTCACATTCCAAGTAATATTCGGCATGCTAATTACATTGCCGGTTGCCAAATTGCATTATCTCTTATAGTTTCCGAGAGATGGACTATCGATAATTTACACCTTAGGCTCTGCTTCTAACTTGGGCCCAAATTGTAAAATGGTCTTATCTATTGGCGATTTCGTTCCAATTCACATTCCAAGTAATATTCGGCGTGCTAATTACATTGCCGGTTGCCAAATTGCATTATCTCTTATAGTTTCCGAGATATGGACTATCGATAATTTACACCTTAGGCTCTGCTTCTAACTTGGGCCCAAATTGTAAAATGGTCTTATCTATTAGCGTTTTCGTTCCAATTCACATTCCAAGTAATATTCGGCATGCTAATTACATTGCCGGTTGCCAAATTGCATTATCTCTTATAGTTTCCGAGATATGGACTATCGATAATTTACACCTTAGGCTCTGCTTCTAACTTGGGCCCAAATTGTAAAATGGTCTTCTCTATTGGCGATTTCGTTCCAATTCACATTCCAAGTAATGTTCGGCATGCTAATTACATTGCCGGTTGCCAAATTGCATTATCTCTTATAGTTTCCGAGATATGGACTATCGATAATTTACACCTTAGGCTCTGCTTCTAACTTGGGCCCAAATTGTAAAATGGTCTTATCTATTGGCGTTTTCGTTCCAATTCACATTCCAAGTAATATTCGGCATGCTAATTACATTGCCGGTTGCCAAATTGCATTATCTCTTATAGTTTCCGAGATATGGACTATCGATAATTTACACCTTAGGCTCTGCTTCTAACTTGGGCCCAAATTGTAAAATGGCCTTCTCTATTGGCGATTTCGTTCCAATTCACATTCCAAGTAATATTCGGCATGCTAATTACATTGCCGGTTGCCAAATTGCATTATCTCTTATAGTTTCCGAGATATGGACTATCGATAATTTACACCTTAGGCTCTGCTTCTAACTTGGGCCCAAATTGTAAAATGGTCTTATCTATTGGCGATTTCGTTCCAATTCACATTCCAAGTAATATTCGGCATGCTAATTACATTGCCGGTTGCCAAATTGCATTATCTCTTATAGTTTCCGTGATATGGACTATCGATAATTTACACCTTAGGCTCTGCTTCTAACTTGGGCCCAAATTGTAAAATGGTCTTCTCTATTGGCGATTTCGTTCCAATTCACATTCCAAGTAATATTCGGCATGCTAATTACATTGCCGGTTGCCAAATTGCATTATCTCTTATAGTTTCCGAGATATGGACTATCGATAATTTACACCTTAGGCTCTGCTTCTAACTTGGGCCCAAATTGTAAAATGGTCTTCTCTATTGGCGATTTCGTTCCAATTCACATTCCAAGTAATATTCGGCATGCTAATTACATTGCCGGTTGCCAAATTGAATTATCTCTTATAGTTTCCGAGATATGGACTATCGATAATTTACACCTTAGGCTCTGCTTCTAACTTGGGCCCAAATTGTAAAATGGTCTTACCTATTGGCGATTTCGTTCCAATTCACATTCCAAGTAATATTCGGCATGCTAATTACATTGCCGGTTGCCAAATTGCATTATCTCTTATAGTTTCCGAGATATGGACTATCGATAATTTACACCTTAGGCTCTGCTTCTAACTTGGGCCCAAATTGTAAAATGGTCTTATCTATTGGCGATTTCGTTCCAATTCACATTCCAAATAATATTCGGCATGCTAATTACATTGCCGGTTGCCAAATTGCATTATCTCTTATAGTTTCCGAGATATGGACTATCGATAATTTACATCTTAGGCTCTGCTTCTAACTTGGGCCCAAATTGTAAAATCGTCTTATCTATTGGCGATTTCGTTCCAATTCACATTCCAAGTAATATTCGGCATGCTAATTACATTGCCGGTTGCCAAATTGCATTATCTCTTATAGTTTCCGAGATATGGACTATCGATAATTTACACCTTAGGCTCTGCTTCTAACTTGGGCCCAAATTGTAAAATGGTCTTATCTATTGGCGATTTCGTTCCAAATCACATTCCAAGTAATATTCGGCATGCTAATTACATTGCCGGTTGCCAAATTGCATTATCTCTGATAGTTTCCGAGATATGGACTATCGATAATTTACACCTTAGGCTCTGCTTCTAACTTGGGCCCAAATTGTAAAATGGTCTTATCTATTGGCGATTTCGTTCCAAATCACATTCCAAGTAATATCCGGCATGCTAATTACATTGCCGGTTGCCAAATTGAATTATCTCTTATAGTTTCCGAGATATGGACTATCGATAATTTACACCTTAGGCTCTGCTTCTAACTTGGGCCCATACTGTAAAATGGTCTTATCTATTGGCGATTTCGTTCCAATTCACATTCCAAGTAATATTCGGCATGCTAATTACATTGCCGGTTGCCAAATTGAATTATCTCTTATAGTTTCCGAGATATGGACTATCGATAATTTACACCTTAGGCTCTGCTTCTAACTTGGGCCCAAATTGTAAAATGGTCTTACCTATTGGCGATTTCGTTCCAATTCACATTCCAAGTAATATTCGGCATGCTAATTACATTGCCGGTTGCCAAATTGCATTATCTCTTATAGTTTCCGAGATATGGACTATCGATAATTTACACCTTAGGCTCTGCTTCTAACTTGGGCCCAAATTGTAAAATGGTCTTATCTATTGGCGATTTCGTTCCAATTCACATTCCAAATAATATTCGGCATGCTAATTACATTGCCGGTTGCCAAATTGCATTATCTCTTATAGTTTCCGAGATATGGACTATCGATAATTTACATCTTAGGCTCTGCTTCTAACTTGGGCCCAAATTGTAAAATCGTCTTATCTATTGGCGATTTCGTTCCAATTCACATTCCAAGTAATATTCGGCATGCTAATTATATTGCCGGTTGCCAAATTGCATTATCTCTTATAGTTTCCGAGATATGGACTATCGATAATTTACACCTTAGGCTGTGCTTCTAACTTGGGCCCAAATTGTAAAATGGTCTTCTCTATTGGCGATTTCGTTCCAATTCACATTCCAAGTAATATTCGGCATGCTAATTACATTGCCGGTTGCCAAATTGCATTATCTCTTATAGTTTCCGAGATATGGACTATCGATAATTTACATCTTAGGCTCTGCTTCTAACTTGGGCCCAAATTGTAAAATGGTCTTATCTATTGGCGATTTCGTTCCAATTCACATTCCAAGTAATATTCGGCATGCTAATTACATTGCCGGTTGCCAAATTGCATTATCTCTTATAGTTTCCGAGATATGGACTATCGATAATTTACACCTTAGGCTCTGCTTCTAACTTGGGCCCAAATTGTAAAATGGTCTTCTCTATTGGCGATTTCGTTCCAATTCACATTCCAAGTAATATTCGGCATGCTAATTACATTGCCGGTTGCCAAATTGCATTATCTCTTATAGTTTCCGAGATATGGACTATCGATAATTTACACCTTAGGCTCTGCTTCTAACTTGGGCCCAAATTGTAAAATGGTCTTCTCTATTGGCGATTTCGTTCCAGTTCACATTCCAAGTAATATTCGGCATGCTAATTACATTGCCGGTTGCCAAATTGTATTATCTCTTATAGTTTCCGAGATATGGACTATCGATAATTTACACCTTAGGCTCTGCTTCTAACTTGGGCCCAAATTGTAAAATCGTCTTATCTATTGGCGATTTCGCTCCAATTCACATTCCAAGTAATATTCGGCATGCTAATTACATTGCCGGTTGCCAAATTGCATTATCTCTTATAGTTTCCGAGATATGGACTATCGATAATTTACACCTTAGGCTCTGCTTCTAACTTGGGCCCAAATTGTAAAATGGTCTTACCTATTGGCGATTTCGTTCCAATTCACATTCCAAGTAATATTCGGCATGCTAATTACATTGCCGGTTGCCAAATTGCATTATCTCTTATAGTTTCCGAGATATGGACTATCGATAATTTACACCTTAGGCTCTGCTTCTAACTTGGGCCCAAATTGTAAAATGGTCTTATCTATTGGCGATTTCGTTCCAATTCACATTCCAAGTAATATTCGGCATGCTAATTACATTGCCGGTTGCCAAATTGCATTATCTCTTATAGTTTCCGAGATATGGACTATCGATAATTTACACCTTAGGCTCTGCTTCTAACTTGGGCCCAAATTGTAAAATGGTCTTCTCTATTGGCGATTTCGTTCCAATTCACATTCCAAGTAATATTCGGCATGCTAATTACATTGCCGGTTGCCAAATTGCATTATCTCTTATAGTTTCCGAGATATGGACTATCGATAATTTACACCTTAGGCTCTGCTTCTAACTTGGGCCCAAATTGTAAAATGGTCTTCTCTATTGGCGATTTCGTTCCAGTTCACATTCCAAGTAATATTCGGCATGCTAATTACATTGCCGGTTGCCAAATTGTATTATCTCTTATAGTTTCCGAGATATGGGCTATCGATAATTTACACCTTAGGCTCTGCTTCTAACTTGGGCCCAAATTGTAAAATCGTCTTATCTATTGGCGATTTCGTTCCAATTCACATTCCAAGTAATATTCGGCATGCTAATTACATTGCCGGTTGCCAAATTGCATTATCTCTTATAGTTTCCGAGATATGGACTATCGATAATTTACACCTTAGGCTCTGCTTCTAACTTGGGCCCAAATTGTAAAATGGTCTTACCTATTGGCGATTTCGTTCCAATTCACATTCCAAGTAATATTCGGCATGCTAATTACATTGCCGGTTGCCAAATTGCATTATCTCTTATAGTTTCCGAGATATGGACTATCGATAATTTACACCTTAGGCTCTGCTTCTAACTTGGGCCCAAATTGTAAAATGGTCTTATCTATTGGCGATTTCGTTCCAATTCACATTCCAAGTAATATCCGGCATGCTAATTACATTGCCGGTTGCCAAATTGAATTATCTCTTATAGTTTCCGAGATATGGACTATCGATAATTTACACCTTAGGCTCTGCTTCTAACTTGGGCCCAAATTGTAAAATGGTCTTATCTATTGGCGATTTCGTTCCAATTCACATTCCAAGTAATATTCGGCATGCTAATTACGTTGCCGGTTGCCAAATTGCATTATCTCTTATAGTTTCCGAGATATGGACTATCGATAATTTACATCTTAGGCTCTGCTTCTAACTTGGGCCCAAATTGTAAAATGGTCTTATCTATTGGCGATTTCGTTCCAATTCACATTCCAAGTAATATTCGGCATGCTAATTACATTGCCGGTTGCCAAATTGCATTATCTCTTATAGTTTCCGAGATATGGACTATCGATAATTTACACCTTAGGCTCTGCTTCTAACTTGGGCCCAAATTGTAAAATGGTCTTATCTATTGGCGATTTCGTCCCAATTCACATTCCAAGTGATATTCGGCATGCTAATTACATTGCCGGTTGCGAAATTGCATTATCTCTTATAGTTTCCGAGATATGGACTATCAATAATTTACACCTTAGGCTCTGCTTCTAACTTGGGCCCAAATTGTAAAATGGTCTTATCTATTGGCGATTTCGTTCCAATTCACATTCCAAGTAATATTCGGCATGCTAATTACATTGCCGGTTGCCAAATTGCATTATCTCTTATAGTTTCCGAGATATGGACTATCGATAATTTACACCTTAGGCTCTGCTTCTAACTTGGGCCCAAATTGTAAAATGGTCTTATCTATTGGCGATTTCGTTCCAATTCACATTCCAAGTAATATTCGGCATGCTAATTACATTGCCGGTTGCCAAATTGCATTATCTCTTATAGTTTCCGAGAGATGGACTATCGATAATTTACACCTTAGGCTCTGCTTCTAACTTGGGCCCAAATTGTAAAATGGTCTTATCTATTGGCGATTTCGTTCCAATTCACATTCCAAGTAATATTCGGCGTGCTAATTACATTGCCGGTTGCCAAATTGCATTATCTCTTATAGTTTCCGAGATATGGACTATCGATAATTTACACCTTAGGCTCTGCTTCTAACTTGGGCCCAAATTGTAAAATGGTCTTATCTATTGGCGTTTTCGTTCCAATTCACATTCCAAGTAATATTCGGCATGCTAATTACATTGCCGGTTGCCAAATTGCATTATCTCTTATAGTTTCCGAGATATGGACTATCGATAATTTACACCTTAGGCTCTGCTTCTAACTTGGGCCCAAATTGTAAAATGGCCTTCTCTATTGGCGATTTCGTTCCAATTCACATTCCAAGTAATATTCGGCATGCTAATTACATTGCCGGTTGCCAAATTGCATTATCTCTTATAGTTTCCGAGATATGGACTATCGATAATTTACACCTTAGGCTCTGCTTCTAACTTGGGCCCAAATTGTAAAATGGTCTTATCTATTGGCGATTTCGTTCCAATTCACATTCCAAGTAATATTCGGCATGCTAATTACATTGCCGGTTGCCAAATTGCATTATCTCTTATAGTTTCCGTGATATGGACTATCGATAATTTACACCTTAGGCTCTGCTTCTAACTTGGGCCCAAATTGTAAAATGGTCTTCTCTATTGGCGATTTCGTTCCAATTCACATTCCAAGTAATATTCGGCATGCTAATTACATTGCCGGTTGCCAAATTGCATTATCTCTTATAGTTTCCGAGATATGGACTATCGATAATTTACACCTTAGGCTCTGCTTCTAACTTGGGCCCAAATTGTAAAATGGTCTTCTCTATTGGCGATTTCGTTCCAATTCACATTCCAAGTAATATTCGGCATGCTAATTACATTGCCGGTTGCCAAATTGAATTATCTCTTATAGTTTCCGAGATATGGACTATCGATAATTTACACCTTAGGCTCTGCTTCTAACTTGGGCCCAAATTGTAAAATGGTCTTACCTATTGGCGATTTCGTTCCAATTCACATTCCAAGTAATATTCGGCATGCTAATTACATTGCCGGTTGCCAAATTGCATTATCTCTTATAGTTTCCGAGATATGGACTATCGATAATTTACACCTTAGGCTCTGCTTCTAACTTGGGCCCAAATTGTAAAATGGTCTTATCTATTGGCGATTTCGTTCCAATTCACATTCCAAATAATATTCGGCATGCTAATTACATTGCCGGTTGCCAAATTGCATTATCTCTTATAGTTTCCGAGATATGGACTATCGATAATTTACATCTTAGGCTCTGCTTCTAACTTGGGCCCAAATTGTAAAATCGTCTTATCTATTGGCGATTTCGTTCCAAATCACATTCCAAGTAATATCCGGCATGCTAATTACATTGCCGGTTGCCAAATTGAATTATCTCTTATAGTTTCCGAGATATGGACTATCGATAATTTACACCTTAGGCTCTGCTTCTAACTTGGGCCCATACTGTAAAATGGTCTTATCTATTGGCGATTTCGTTCCAATTCACATTCCAAGTAATATTCGGCATGCTAATTACATTGCCGGTTGCCAAATTGCATTATCTCTTATAGTTTCCGAGATATTTACTATCGATAATTTACATCTTAGGCTCTGCTTCTAACTTGGGCCCAAATTGTAAAATGGTCTTATCTATTGGCGATTTCGTTCCAATTCACATTCCAAGTAATATTCGGCATGCTAATTACATTGCCGGTTGCCAAATTGCATTATCTCTTATAGTTTCCGAGATATGGACTATCGATAATTTACACCTTAGGCTCTGCTTCTAACTTGGGCCCAAATTGTAAAATGGTCTTATCTATTGGCGATTTCGTCCCAATTCACATTCCAAGTGATATTCGGCATGCTAATTACATTGCCGGTTGCGAAATTGCATTATCTCTTATAGTTTCCGAGATATGGACTATCACTAATTTACACCTTAGGCTCTGCTTCTAACTTGGGCCCAAATTGTAAAATGGCCTTATCTATTGGCGATTTCGTTCCAATTCACATTCCAAGTAATATTCGGCATGCTATTTACATTGCCGGGTGCCAAATTGCATTATCTCTTATAGTTTCCGAGATATGGACTATCGATAATTTACACCTTAGGCTCTGCTTCTAACTTGGGCCCAAATTGTAAAATGGTCTTATCTATTGGCGATTTCGTACTAATTCACATTCCAAGTAATATTCGGCATGCTAATTACATTGCCGGTTGCCAAATTGCACTATCTCTTATAGTTTCCGAGATATGGACTATCGATAATTTACACCTTAGGCTCTGCTTCTAACTTGGGCCCAAATTGTAAAATGGTCTTATCTATTGGCGATTTCGTTCCAATTCACATTCCAAGTAATATTCTGCATGCTAATTACATTGCCGGTTGCCAATTTGCATTATCTCTTATAGTTTCCGAGATATAGACTATCGATAATTTACACCTTAGGCTCTGCTTCTAACTTGGGCCCAAATTGTAAAATGGTCTTATCTATTGGCGATTTCGTTCCAATTCACATTCCAAGTAATATTCGGCATGCTAATTACATTGCCGGTTGCCAAATTGCATTATCTCTTATAGTTTCCGAGATATGGACTATCGATAATTTACACCTTAGGTTCTGCTTCTAACTTGGGCCCAAATTGTAAAATGGTCTTATCTATTGGCGATTTCGTTCCAATTCACACTCCAAGTAATATTCGGCATGCTAATTACATTGCCGGTTGCGAAATTGCATTATCTCTTATAGTTTCCGAGATATGGACTATCAATAATTTACACCTTAGGCTCTGCTTCTAACTTGGGATCAAATTGTAAAATGGTCTTATCTATTGGCGATTTCGTTCCAATTCACATTCCAAGTAATATTCGGCATGCTAATTACATTGCCGGTTGCCAAATTGCATTACCTCTTATAGTTTCCGAGATATGGACTATCGATAATTTACACCTTAGGCTCTGCTTCTAACTTGGGCCCAAATTGTAAAATGGTCTTATCTATTGGCGATTTCGTTCCAATGCACATTCCAAGTAATATTCGGCATGCTAATTACATTGCCGGTTGCCAAATTGCATTATCTCTTATAGTTTCCGAGATATGGACTATCGATAATTTACACCTTAGGCTCTGCTTCTAACTTGGGCCCAAATTGTAAAATGGTCTTATCTATTGGCGATTTCGTTCCAATTCACATTCCAAGTAATATTCGGCATGCTAATTACATTGCCGGTTGCCAAATTGCATTATCTCTTATAGTTTCCGAGATATGGACTATCGATAATTTACACCTTAGGCTCTGCTTCTAACTTGGGCCCAAATTGTAAAATGGTCTTCTCTATTGGCGATTTCGTTCCAATTCACATTCCAAGTAATATTCATCATGCTAATTACATTGCCGGTTGCCAAATTGCATTACCTCTTATAGTTTCCGAGATATGGACTATCGATAATTTACACCTTAGGCTCTGCTTCTAACTTGGGCCCAAATTGTAAAATGGTCTTATCTATTGGCGATTTCGTTCCAATTCACATTCCAAGTAATATTCGGCATGCTAATTACATTGCCGGTTGCCAAATTGCATTATCTCTTATAGTTTCCGAGATATGGACTATCGATAATTTACACCTTAGGCTCTGCTTCTAACTTGGGCCCAAATTGTAAAGTGGTCTTCTCTATTGGCGATTTCGTTCCAATTCACATTCCAAGTAATATTCGGCATGTTAGTTACATTGCCGGTTGCCAAATTGCATTATCTCTTATAGTTTCCGAGATATGGACTATCAATAATTTACACCTTAGGCTCTGCTTCTAACTTGGGCCCAAATTGTAAAATGGTCTTATCTATTGGCGATTTCGTTCCAATTCACATTCGAAGTAATATTCGGCATGCTAATTACATTGCCGGTTGCCAAATTGAATTATCTCTTATAGTTTCCGAGATATGGACTACCGATTATTTACACCTTAGGCTCTGCTTCTAACTTGGGCCCAAATTGTAAAATGGTCTTACCTATTGGCGATTTCGTTCCAATTCACATTCCAAGTAATATTCGGCATGCTAATTACATTGCCGGTTGCCAAATTGCATTATCTCTTATAGTTTCCGAGATATGGACTATCGATAATTTACACCTTAGGCTCTGCTTCTAACTTGGGCCCAAATTGTAAAATGGTCTTATCTATTGGCGATTTCGTTCCAATTCACATTCCAAGTAATATTCGGCATGCTAATTACATTGCCGGTTGCCAAATTGCATTATCTCTTATAGTTTCCGAGATATGGACTATCGATAATTTACACCTTAGGCTCTGCTTCTAACTTGGGCCCAAATTGTAAAATGGTCTTATCTATTGGCGATTTCGTCCCAATTCACATTCCAAGTGATATTCGGCATGCTAATTACATTGCCGGTTGCGAAATTGCATTATCTCTTATAGTTTCCGAGATATGGACTATCAATTGGCGATTTCGTTCCAATTCACATTCCAAGTAATATTCGGCATGCTAATTACATTGCCGGTTGCCAAATTGCATTATCTCTTGTAGTTTCCGAGATATGGACTATCGATAATTTACACCTTAGGTTCTGCTTCTAACTTGGGCCCAAATTGTAAAATGGACTTATCTATTGGCGATTTCGTTCCAATTCACATTCCAAGTAATATTCGGCATGCTAATTACATTGCCGTTTGCCAAATTGAATTATCTCTTATAGTTTCCGAGATATGGACTATCGATAATTTACACCTTAGGCTCTGCTTCTAACTTGGGCCCAAATTGTAAAATGGTCTTATCTATTGGCGATTTCGTTCCAATTCACATTCGAAGTAATATTCGGCATGCTAATTACATTGCCGGTTGCCAAATTGCATTATCTCTTATAGTTTCCGAAATATGGACTACCGATAATTTACACCTTAGGCTCTGCTTCTAACTTGGGCCCAAATTGTAAAATGGTCTTACCTATTGGCGATTTCGTTCCAATTCACATTCCAAGTAATATTCGGCATGCTAATTACATTGCCGGTTGCCAAATTGCATTATCTCTTATAGTTTCCGAGATATGGACTATCGATAATTTACACCTTAGGCTCTGCTTCTAACTTGGGCCCAAATTGTAAAATGGTCTTATCTATTGGCGATTTCGTTCCAATTCACATTCCAAGTAATATTCGGCATGCTAATTACATTGCCGGTTGCCAAATTGCATTATCTCTTATAGTTTCCGAGATATGGACTATCGATAATTTACACCTTAGGCTCTGCTTCTAACTTGGGCCCAAATTGTAAAATGGTCTTATCTATTGGCGATTTCGTCCCAATTCACATTCCAAGTGATATTCGGCATGCTAATTACATTGCCGGTTGCGAAATTGCATTATCTCTTATAGTTTCCGAGATATGGACTATCAATAATTTACACCTTAGGCTCTGCTTCTAACTTGGGCCCAAATTGTAAAATGGTCTTATCTATTGGCGATTTCGTTCCAATTCACATTCCAAGTAATATTCGGCATGCTAATTACATTGCCGGTTGCCAAATTGCATTATCTCTTATAGTTTCCGAGATATGGACTATCGATAATTTACACCTTAGGCTCTGCTTCTAACTTGGGCCCAAATTGTAAAATGGTCTTATCTATTGGCGATTTCGTTCCAATTCACATTCCAAGTAATATTCGGCATGCTAATTACATTGCCGGTTGTCAAATTGCATTATCTCTTATAGTTTCCGAGATATGGACTATCGATAATTTACACCTTAGGCTCTGCTTCTAACTTGGGCCCAAATTGTAAAATGGTCTTATCTATTGACGATTTCGTTCCAATTCACATTCCAAGTAATATTCGGCATGCTAATTACATTGCCGGTTGCCAAATTGCATTATCTCTTATAGTTTCCGAGATATGGACTATCGATAATTTACACCTTAGGCTCTGCTTCTAACTTGGGCCCAAATTGTAAAATGGTCTTATCTATTGGCGATTTCGTTCCAATTCACATTCCAAGTATATTCGGCATGCTAATTACATTGCCGGTTGCCAAATTGCATTATCTCTTGTAGTTTCCGAGATATGGACTATCGATAATTTACACCTTAGGCTCTGCTTCTAACTTATGCCCAAATTGTAAAATGGTATTATCTATTGGCGATTTCGTTCCAATTCACACTCCAAGTAATATTCGGCATACTAATTACATTGCCGGTTGCGAAATTGCATTATCTCTTATAGTTTCCGAGATATGGACTATCAATAATTTGCACCTTAGGCTCTGCTTCTAACTTGGGCCCAAATTGTAAAATGGTCTTATCTATTGGCGATTTCGTTCCAATTCACATTCCAAGTAATTTTCGGCATGCTAATTACATTGCCGGTTGCCAAATTGCATTATCTCTTATAGTTTCCGAGATATGGACTATCGATAATTTACACCTTAGGCTCTGCTTCTAACTTGGGCCCAAATTGTAAAATGGTCTTATCTATTGGCGATTTCGTTCCAATTCACATTCCAAGTAATATTCGGCATGCTAATTACATTGCCGGTTGCCAAATTGCATTATCTCTTGTAGTTTCCGAGATATGGACTATCGATAATTTACACCTTAGGCTCTGCTTCTAACTTGGGCCCAAATTGTAAAATGATCTTATCTATTGGCGATTTCGTTCCAATTCACATTCCAAGTATTATTCGGCATGCTAATTACATTGCCGTTTGCGAAATTGCATTATCTCTTATAGTTTCCGAGATATGGACTATCAATAATTTACACCTTAGGCTCTGCTTCTAACTTGGGCCCAAATTGTAAAATGGTCTTATCTATTGGCGATTTCGTTCCAATTCACATTCCAAGTAATATTCGGCATGCTAATTACATTGCCGGTTGCCAAATTGCATTATCTCTTATAGTTTCCGAGATATGGACTATCAATAATTTACACCTTAGGCTCTGCTTCTAACTTGGGCCCAAATTGTAAAATGGTCTTATCTATTGGCGATTTCACTCCAATTCACATTCCAAGTAATATTCGGCATGCTAATTACATTGCCGGTTGCCAAATTGCATTATCTCTTATAGTTTCCGAGATATGGACTATCGATAATTTACACCTTAGGCTCTGCTTCTAACTTGGGCCCAAATTGTAAAATGGTCTTATCTATTGGCGATTTCGTTCCAATTCACATTCCAAGTAATATTCGGCATGCTAATTACATTGCCGGTTGCCAAATTGCATTATCTCTTATAGTTTCCGAGATATGGACTATCGATAATTTACACCTTAGGCTCTGCTTCTAACTTGGGCCCAAATTGTAAAATGGTCTTATCTATTGGCGATTTCGTCCCAATTCACATTCCAAGTGATATTCGGCATGCTAATTACATTGCCGGTTGCGAAATTGCATTATCTCTTATAGTTTCCGAGATATGGACTATCAATAATTTACACCTTAGGCTCTGCTTCTAACTTGGGCCCAAATTGTAAAACGGTCTTATCTATTGGCGATTTCGTTCCAATTCACATTCCAAGTAATATTCGGCATTCTAATTACATTGCCGGTTGCCAAATTGCATTATCTCTTATAGTTTCCGAGATATGGACTATCGATAATTTACACCTTAGGCTCTGCTTCTAACTTGGGCCCAAATTGTAAAATGGTCTTATCTATTGGCGATTTCGTTCCAATTCACATTCCAAGTAATATTCGGCATGCTAATTACATTGCCGGTTGCCAAATTGCATTATCTCTTATATTTTACGAGATATGGACTATCGATAATTTACACCTTAGGCTCTGCTTCTAACTTGGGCCCAAATTGTAAAATCGTCTTATCTATTGGCGATTTCGTTCCAATTCACAGTCCAAGTAATATTCGGCATGCTAATTACATTGCCGGTTGCCAAACTGCATTATCTCTTATAGTTTCCGAGATATGGACTATCGGTAATTTACACCTTAGGCTCTGCTTCTAACTTGGGCCCAAATTGTAAAATGGTCTTATCTATTGGCGATTTCGTTCCAATTCACATTCCAAGTAATATCCGGCATGCTAATTACATTGCCGGTTGCCAAATTGAATTATCTCTTATAGTTTCCGAGATATGGACTATCGATAATTTACACCTTAGGCTCTGCTTCTAACTTGGGCCCAAATTGTAAAATGGTCTTACCTATTGGCGATTTCGTTCCAATTCACATTCCAAGTAATATTCGGCATGCTAATTACATTGCCGGTTGCCAAATTGCATTATCTCTTATAGTTTCCGAGATATGGACTATCGATAATTTACACCTTAGGCTCTGCTTCTAACTTGGGCCAAAATTGTAAAATTGTCTTATCTATTGGCGATTTCGTCCCAATTCACATTCCAAGTGATATTCGGCATGCTAATTACATTGCCGGTTGCGAAATTGCATTATCTCTTATAGTTTCCGAGATATGGACTATCAATAATTTACACCTTAGGCTCTGCTTCTAACTTGGGCCCAAATTGTAAAATGGTCTTATCTATTGGCGATTTCGTTCCAATTCACATTCCAAGTAATATTCGGCATGCTAATTACATTGCCGGTTGCCAAATTGCATTATCTCTTATAGTTTCCGAGATATGCACTATCGATAATTTACACCTTAGGCTCTGCTTCTAACTTGGGCCCAAATTGTAAAATGGTCTTATCTATTGGCGATTTCGTTCCAATTCACATTCCAAGTAATATTCGGCATGCTAATTACATTGCCGGTTGCCAAATTGCATTATCTCTTATAGTTTCCGAGATATGGACTATCGATAATTTACACCTTAGGCTCTGCTTCTAACTTGGGCCAAAATTGTAAAATGGTCTTATCTATTGGCGATTTCGTCCCAATTCACATTCCAAGTGATATTCGGCATGCTAATTACATTGCCGGTTGCGAAATTGCATTATCTCTTATAGTTTCCGAGATATGGACTATCAATAATTTACACCTTAGGCTCTGCTTCTAACTTGGGCCCAAATTGTAAAATGGTCTTATCTATTGGCGATTTCGTTCCAATTCACATTCCAAGTAATATTCGGCATGCTAATTACATTGCCGGTTGCGAAATTGCATTATCTCTTATAGTTTCCGAGATATGGACTATCAATAATTTACACCTTAGGCTCTGCTTCTAACTTGGGCCCAAATTGTAAAATGGTCTTATCTATTGGCGATTTCGTTCCAATTCACATTCCAAGTAATATTCGGCATGCTAATTACATTGCCGGTTGCCAAATTGCATTATCTCTTATAGTTTCCGAGATATGGACTATCGATAATTTACACCTTAGGCTTTACTTCTAACTTGGGCCCAAATTGTAAAATGGTCTTATCTATTGGCGATTTCGTTCCAATTCACATTCCAAGTAATATTCGGCATGCTAATTACATTGCCGGTTGCCAAATTGCATTAACTCTTATAGTTTCCGAGATATGGACTATCGATAATTTACACCTTAGGCTTTACTTCTAACTTGGGCCCAAATTGTAAAATGGTCTTATCTATTGGCGATTTCGTTCCAATTCACATTCCAAGTAATATTCGGCATGCTAATTACATTGCCGGTTGCCAAATTGCATTATCTCTTATAGTTTCCGAGATATGGACTATCGATAATTTACACCTTAGGCTCTGCTTCTAACTTGGGCCCAAATTGTAAAATGGTCTTATCTATTGGCGATTTCGTTCCAATTCACATTCCAAGTAATATTCGGCATGCTAATTACATTGCCGGTTGCCAAATTGCATTATCTCTTATAGTTTCCGAGATATGGACTATCGATAATTTACACCATGGGCTCTGCTTATAACTTGGGCCCACATTGTAAAATGGTCTTATCTATTGGCGATTTCGTTCCAATTCACATTCCAAGTAATATTCGGCATGCTAATTACATTGCCGGTTGCCAAATTGCATTATCTCTTATAGTTTCCGAGATATGGACTATCGATAATTTACACCTTAGGCTCTGCTTCTAACTTGGGCCCAAATTGTAAAATGGTCTTATCTATTGGCGATTTCGTCCCAATTCACATTCCAAGTGATATTCGGCATGCTAATTACATTGCCGGTTGCGAAATTGCATTATCTCTTATAGTTTCCGAGGTATGGACTATCAATAATTTACACCTTAGGCTCTGCTTCTAACTTGGGCCCAAATTGTAAAATGGTCTTATCTATTGGCGATTTCGTTCCAATTCACATTCCAAGTAATATTCGGCATGCTAATTACATTGCCGGTTGCCAAATTGCATTATCTCTTATAGTTTCCGAGATATGGACTATCGATAATTTACACCTTAGGCTCTGCTTCTAACTTGGGCCCAAATTGTAAAATGGTCTTATCTATTGGCGATTTCGTTCCAATTCTCATTCCAAGTAATATTCGGCATGCTAATTACATTGCCGGTTGCCAAATTGCATTATCTCTTATAGTTTCCGAGATATGGACTATCGATAATTTACACCTTAGCCTCTGCTTCTAACTTGGGCCCAAATTGTAAAATGGTCTAATCTATTGGCGTTTTCGTTCCAATTCACATTCCAAGTAATATTCGGCATGCTAATTACATTGCCGGTTGCCAAATTGCATTATCTCTTATAGTTTCCGAGATATGGACTATCGATAATTTACACCTTAGGCTTTACTTCTAACTTGGGCCCAAATTGTAAAATGGTCTTATCTATTGGCGATTTCGTTCCAATTCACATTCCAAGTAATATTCGGCATGCTAATTACATTGCCGGTTGCCATATTGCATTAACTCTTATAGTTTCCGAGATATGGACTATCGATAATTTACACCTTAGGCTCTGCTTCTAACTTGGGCCCAAATTGTAAAATGGTCTTATCTATTGGCGATTTCGTTCCAATTCACATTCCAAGTAATATTCGGCATGCTAATTACATTGCCGGTTGCCAAATTGCATTATCTCTTATAGTTTCCGAGATATGGAATATCGATAATTTACACCATAGGCTCTGCTTATAACTTGGGCCCACATTGTAAAATGGTCTTATCTATTGGCGATTTCGTTCCAATTCACATTCCAAGTAATATTCGGCATGCTAATTACATTGCCGGTTGCCAAATTGCATTATCTCTTATAGTTTCCGAGATATGGACTATCGATAATTTACACCTTAGGCTCTGCTTCTAACTTGGGCCCAAATTGTAAAATGGTCTTATCTATTGGCGATTTCGTCCCAATTCACATTCCAAGTGATATTCGGCATGCTAATTACATTGCCGGTTGCGAAATTGCATTATCTCTTATAGTTTCCGAGATATGGACTATCAATAATTTACACCTTAGGCTCTGCTTCTAACTTGGGCCCAAATTGTAAAATGGTCTTATCTATTGGCGATTTCGTTCCAATTCACATTCCAAGTAATATTCGGCATGCTAATTACATTGCCGGTTGCCAAATTGCATTATCTCTTATAGTTTCCGAGATATGCACTATCGATAATTTACACCTTAGGCTCTGCTTCTAACTTGGGCCCAAATTGTAAAATGGTCTTATCTATTGGCGATTTCGTTCCAATTCACATTCCAAGTAATATTCGGCATGCTAATTACATTGCCGGTTGCCAAATTGCATTATCTCTTATAGTTTCCGAGATATGGACTATCGATAATTTACACCTTAGGCTCTGCTTCTAACTTGGGCCAAAATTGTAAAATGGTCTTATCTATTGGCGATTTCGTCCCAATTCACATTCCAAGTGATATTCGGCATGCTAATTACATTGCCGGTTGCGAAATTGCATTATCTCTTATAGTTTCCGAGATATGGACTATCAATAATTTACACCTTAGGCTCTGCTTCTAACTTGGGCCCAAATTGTAAAATGGTCTTATCTATTGGCGATTTCGTTCCAATTCACATTCCAAGTAATATTCGGCATGCTAATTACATTGCCGGTTGCGAAATTGCATTATCTCTTATAGTTTCCGAGATATGGACTATCAATAATTTACACCTTAGGCTCTGCTTCTAACTTGGGCCCAAATTGTAAAATGGTCTTATCTATTGGCGATTTCGTTCCAATTCACATTCCAAGTAATATTCGGCATGCTAATTACATTGCCGGTTGCCAAATTGCATTATCTCTTATAGTTTCCGAGATATGGACTATCGATAATTTACACCTTAGGCTTTACTTCTAACTTGGGCCCAAATTGTAAAATGGTCTTATCTATTGGCGATTTCGTTCCAATTCACATTCCAAGTAATATTCGGCATGCTAATTACATTGCCGGTTGCCAAATTGCATTAACTCTTATAGTTTCCGAGATATGGACTATCGATAATTTACACCTTAGGCTTTACTTCTAACTTGGGCCCAAATTGTAAAATGGTCTTATCTATTGGCGATTTCGTTCCAATTCACATTCCAAGTAATATTCGGCATGCTAATTACATTGCCGGTTGCCAAATTGCATTATCTCTTATAGTTTCCGAGATATGGACTATCGATAATTTACACCTTAGGCTCTGCTTCTAACTTGGGCCCAAATTGTAAAATGGTCTTATCTATTGGCGATTTCGTTCCAATTCACATTCCAAGTAATATTCGGCATGCTAATTACATTGCCGGTTGCCAAATTGCATTATCTCTTATAGTTTCCGAGATATGGACTATCGATAATTTACACCATGGGCTCTGCTTATAACTTGGGCCCACATTGTAAAATGGTCTTATCTATTGGCGATTTCGTTCCAATTCACATTCCAAGTAATATTCGGCATGCTAATTACATTGCCGGTTGCCAAATTGCATTATCTCTTATAGTTTCCGAGATATGGACTATCGATAATTTACACCTTAGGCTCTGCTTCTAACTTGGGCCCAAATTGTAAAATGGTCTTATCTATTGGCGATTTCGTCCCAATTCACATTCCAAGTGATATTCGGCATGCTAATTACATTGCCGGTTGCGAAATTGCATTATCTCTTATAGTTTCCGAGGTATGGACTATCAATAATTTACACCTTAGGCTCTGCTTCTAACTTGGGCCCAAATTGTAAAATGGTCTTATCTATTGGCGATTTCGTTCCAATTCACATTCCAAGTAATATTCGGCATGCTAATTACATTGCCGGTTGCCAAATTGCATTATCTCTTATAGTTTCCGAGATATGGACTATCGATAATTTACACCTTAGGCTCTGCTTCTAACTTGGGCCCAAATTGTAAAATGGTCTTATCTATTGGCGATTTCGTTCCAATTCTCATTCCAAGTAATATTCGGCATGCTAATTACATTGCCGGTTGCCAAATTGCATTATCTCTTATAGTTTCCGAGATATGGACTATCGATAATTTACACCTTAGCCTCTGCTTCTAACTTGGGCCCAAATTGTAAAATGGTCTAATCTATTGGCGTTTTCGTTCCAATTCACATTCCAAGTAATATTCGGCATGCTAATTACATTGCCGGTTGCCAAATTGCATTATCTCTTATAGTTTCCGAGATATGGACTATCGATAATTTACACCTTAGGCTTTACTTCTAACTTGGGCCCAAATTGTAAAATGGTCTTATCTATTGGCGATTTCGTTCCAATTCACATTCCAAGTAATATTCGGCATGCTAATTACATTGCCGGTTGCCATATTGCATTAACTCTTATAGTTTCCGAGATATGGACTATCGATAATTTACACCTTAGGCTCTGCTTCTAACTTGGGCCCAAATTGTAAAATGGTCTTATCTATTGGCGATTTCGTTCCAATTCACATTCCAAGTAATATTCGGCATGCTAATTACATTGCCGGTTGCCAAATTGCATTATCTCTTATAGTTTCCGAGATATGGAATATCGATAATTTACACCATAGGCTCTGCTTATAACTTGGGCCCACATTGTAAAATGGTCTTATCTATTGGCGATTTCGTTCCAATTCACATTCCAAGTAATATTCGGCATGCTAATTACATTGCCGGTTGCCAAATTGCATTATCTCTTATAGTTTCCGAGATATGGACTATCGATAATTTACACCTTAGGCTCTGCTTCTAACTTGGGCCCAAATTGTAAAATGGTCTTATCTATTGGCGATTTCGTCCCAATTCACATTCCAAGTGATATTCGGCATGCTAATTACATTGCCGGTTGCGAAATTGCATTATCTCTTATAGTTTCCGAGGTATGGACTATCAATAATTTACACCTTAGGCTCTGCTTCTAACTTGGGCCCAAATTGTAAAATGGTCTTATCTATTGGCGATTTCGTTCCAATTCACATTCCAAGTAATATTCGGCATGCTAATTACATTGCCGGTTGCCAAATCGCATTATCTCTTATAGTTTCCGAGATATGGACTATCGATAATTTACACCTTAGGCTCTGCTTCTAACTTGGGCCCAAATTGTAAAATGGTCTTATCTATTGGCGATTTCGTTCCAATTCTCATTCCAAGTAATATTCGGCATGCTAATTACATTGCCGGTTGCCAAATTGCATTATCTCTTATAGTTTCCGAGATATGGACTATCGATAATTTACACCTTAGCCTCTGCTTCTAACTTGGGCCCAAATTGTAAAATGGTCTAATCTATTGGCGTTTTCGTTCCAATTCACATTCCAAGTAATATTCGGCATGCTAATTACATTGCCGGTTGTCAAATTGCATTATCTCTTATAGTTTCCGAGATATGGACTATCGATAATTTACACCTTAGGCTCTGCTTCTAACTTGGGCCCAAATTGTAAAATGGTCTTCTCTATTGGCGATTTCGTTCCAATTTACATTCCAAGTAATATTCGGCATGCTAATTACATTGCCGGTTGCCAAATTGCATTATCTCTTATAGTTTCCGAGATATGGACTATCGATAATTTACACCTTAGGCTCTGCTTCTAAATTGGGCCCAAATTGTAAAATGGTCTTATCTATTGGCGATTTCGTTCCAATTCACATTCCAAGTAATATTCGGCATGCTAATTACATTGCCGGTTGCCAAATTGCATTATCTCTTATAGTTTCCGAGATATGGACTATCGATAATTTACACCTTAGTCTCTGCTTCTAACTTGGGCCCAAATTGTAAAATGGTCTTCTCTATTGGCGATTTCGTTCCAATTCACATTCCAAGTAATATTCGGCATGCTAATTACATTGCCGGTTGCCAAATTGCATTATCTCTTATAGTTTCCGAGATATGGACTATCGATAATTTACACCTTAGGCTCTGCTTCTAACTTGGGCCCTAATTGTAAAATGGTCTTCTCTATTGGCGATTTTGTTCCAATTCACATTCCAAGTAATATTCGGCATGCTAATTACATTGCCGGTTGCCAAATTGCATTATCTCTTATAGTTGCCGAGATATGGACTATCGATAATTTACACCTTAGGCTCTGCTTCTAACTTGGGCCCAAATTGTAAAATCGTCTTATCTATTGGCGATTTCGTTCCAATTCACATTCCAAGTAATATTCGGCATGCTAATTACATTGCCGGTTGCCAAACTGCATTATCTCTTATAGTTTCCGAGATATGGACTATCGATAATTTACACCTTAGGCTCTGCTTCTAACTTAGGCCCTAATTGTAAAATGGTCTTCTCTATTGGCGATTTTGTTCCAATTCACAGTCCAAGTAATATTCGGCATGCTAATTACATTGCCGGTTGCCAAATTGCATTATCTCTTATAGTTTCCGAGATATGGACTATCGATAATTTACACCTTAGGCTCTGCTTCTAACTTGGGCCCAAATTGTAAAATGGTCTTCTCTATTGGCGATTTCGTTCCAATTCACATTCCAAGTAATATTCGGCATGCTAATTACATTGCCGGTTGCCAAACTGCATTATCTCTTATAGTTCCCGAGATATGGACTATCGGTAATTTACACCTTAGGCTCTGCTTCTAACTTGGGCCCAAATTGTAAAATGGTCTTATCTATTGGCGATTTCGTTCCAATTCACAATCCAAGTAATATCCGGCATGCTAATTACATTGCCGGTTGCCAAATTGAATTATCTCTTATAGTTTCCGAGATATGGACTATCGATAATTTACACCTTAGGCTCTGCTTCTAACTTGGGCCAAAATTGTAAAATGGTCTTATCTATTGGCGATTTCGTCCCAATTCACATTCCAAGTGATATTCGGCATGCTAATTACATTGCCGGTTGCCAAATTGCATTATCTCTTATAGTTTCCGAGATATGGACTATCGATAATTTACACCTTAGGCTCTGCTTCTAACTTGGGCCCAAATTGTAAAATGGTCTTATCTATTGGCGATTTCGTTCCAATTCACATTCCAAGTAATATTCGGCATGCTAATTACATTGCCGGTTGCCAAATTGCATTATCTCTTATAGTTTCCGAGATATGCACTATCGATAATTTACACCTTAGGCTCTGCTTCTAACTTGGGCCCAAATTGTAAAATGGTCTTATCTATTGGCGATTTCGTTCCAATTCACATTCCAAGTAATATTCGGCATGCTAATTACATTGCCGGTTGCCAAATTGCATTATCTCTTATAGTTTCCGAGATATGGAGTATCGATAATTTACACCTTAGGCTCTGCTTCTAACTTGGGCCCAAATTGTAAAATGGCCTTATCTATTGGCGAATTCGTTCCAATTCACATTCCAAGTAATATTCGGCATGCTAATTACATTGCCGGTTGCCAAATTGCATTATCTCTTATAGTTTCCGAGATATGGACTATCGATAATTTACACCTTAGGCTCTGCTTCTAACTTGGGCCCAAATTGTAAAATAGGTTCGTCCATCGATCGATGGACGAACCTTATCTATTGGCGATTTCGTTCCAATTCACACTCCAAGTAATATTCGGCATGCTAATTACATTGCCGGTTGCGAAATTGCATTATCTCTTATAGTTTCCGAGATATGGACTATCAATAATTTACACCTTACTCTCTGCTTCTAACTTGGGCCCAAATTGTAAAATGGTCTTATCTATTGGCGATTTCGTTCCAATTCACATTCCAAGTAATATTCGGCATGCTAATTACATTGCCGGTTGCCAAATTGCATTATCTCTTATAGTTTCCGAGATATGGACTATCGATAATTTACACCTTAGGCTTTACTTCTAACTTGGGCCCAAATTGTAAAATGGTCTTATCTATTGGCGATTTCGTTCCAATTCACATTCCAAGTAATATTCGCCATGCTAATTACATTGCCGGTTGCCAAATTGCATTAACTCTTATAGTTTCCGAGATATGGACTATCGATAATTTACACCTTAGGCTCTGCTTCTAACTTGGGCCCAAATTGTAAAATGGTCTTATCTATTGGCGATTTCGTTCCAATTCACATTCCAAGTAATATTCGGCATGCTAATTACATTGCCGGTTGCCAAATTGCATTATCTCTTATAGTTTCCGAGATATGGACTATCGATAATTTACACCATAGGCTCTGCTTATAACTTGGGCCCACATTGTAAAATGGTCTTATCTATTGGCGATTTCGTTCCAATTCACATTCCAAGTAATATTCGGCATGCTAATTACATTGCCGGTTGCCAAATTGCATTATCTCTTATAGTTTCCGAGATATGGACTATCGATAATTTACATCTTAGGCTCTGCTTCTAACTTGGGCCCAAATTGTAAAATCGTCTTATCTATTGGCGATTTCGTTCCAAATCACATTCCAAGTAATATCCGGCATGCTAATTACATTGCCGGTTGCCAAATTGAATTATCTCTTATAGTTTCCGAGATATGGACTATCGATAATTTACACCTTAGGCTCTGCTTCTAACTTGGGCCCATACTGTAAAATGGTCTTATCTATTGGCGATTTCGTTCCAATTCACATTCCAAGTAATATTCGGCATGCTAATTACATTGCCGGTTGCCAAATTGCATTATCTCTTATAGTTTCCGAGATATTTACTATCGATAATTTACATCTTAGGCTCTGCTTCTAACTTGGGCCCAAATTGTAAAATGGTCTTATCTATTGGCGATTTCGTTCCAATTCACATTCCAAGTAATATTCGGCATGCTAATTACATTGCCGGTTGCCAAATTGCATTATCTCTTATAGTTTCCGAGATATGGACTATCGATAATTTACACCTTAGGCTCTGCTTCTAACTTGGGCCCAAATTGTAAAATGGTCTTATCTATTGGCGATTTCGTTCCAATTCACATTCCAAGTAATATTCGGCATGCTATTTACATTGCCGGGTGCCAAATTGCATTATCTCTTATAGTTTCCGAGATATGGACTATCGATAATTTACACCTTAGGCTCTGCTTCTAACTTGGGCCCAAATTGTAAAATGGTCTTATCTATTGGCGATTTCGTACTAATTCACATTCCAAGTAATATTCGGCATGCTAATTACATTGCCGGTTGCCAAATTGCACTATCTCTTATAGTTTCCGAGATATGGACTATCGATAATTTACACCTTAGGCTCTGCTTCTAACTTGGGCCCAAATTGTAAAATGGTCTTATCTATTGGCGATTTCGTTCCAATTCACATTCCAAGTAATATTCGGCATGCTAATTACATTGCCGGTTGCCAATTTGCATTATCTCTTATAGTTTCCGAGATATGGACTATCGATAATTTACACCTTAGGCTCTGCTTCTAACTTGGGCCCAAATTGTAAAATGGTCTTATCTATTGGCGATTTCGTTCCAATTCACATTCCAAGTAATATTCGGCATGCTAATTACATTGCCGGTTGCCAAATTGCATTATCTCTTATAGTTTCCGAGATATGGACTATCGATAATTTACACCTTAGGTTCTGCTTCTAACTTGGGCCCAAATTGTAAAATGGTCTTATCTATTGGCGATTTCGTTCCAATTCACACTCCAAGTAATATTCGGCATGCTAATTACATTGCCGGTTGCGAAATTGCATTATCTCTTATAGTTTCCGAGATATGGACTATCAATAATTTACACCTTAGGCTCTGCTTCTAACTTGGGCCCAAATTGTAAAATGGTCTTATCTATTGGCGATTTCGTTCCAATTCACATTCCAAGTAATATTCGGCATGCTAATTACATTGCCGGTTGCCAAATTGCATTACCTCTTATAGTTTCCGAGATATGGACTATCGATAATTTACACCTTAGGCTCTGCTTCTAACTTGGGCCCAAATTGTAAAATGGTCTTATCTATTGGCGATTTCGTTCCAATGCACATTCCAAGTAATATTCGGCATGCTAATTACATTGCCGGTTGCCAAATTGCATTATCTCTTATAGTTTCCGAGATATGGACTATCGATAATTTACACCTTAGGCTCTGCTTCTAACTTGGGCCCAAATTGTAAAATGGTCTTATCTATTGGCGATTTCGTTCCAATTCACATTCCAAGTAATATTCGGCATGCTAATTACATTGCCGGTTGCCAAATTGCATTATCTCTTATAGTTTCCGAGATATGGACTATCGATAATTTACACCTTAGGCTCTGCTTCTAACTTGGGCCCAAATTGTAAAATGGTCTTCTCTATTGGCGATTTCGTTCCAATTCACATTCCAAGTAATATTCATCATGCTAATTACATTGCCGGTTGCCAAATTGCATTAGCTCTTATAGTTTCCGAGATATGGACTATCGATAATTTACACCTTAGGCTCTGCTTCTAACTTGGGCCCAAATTGTAAAATGGTCTTATCTATTGGCGATTTCGTTCCAATTCACATTCCAAGTAATATTCGGCATGCTAATTACATTGCCGGTTGCCAAATTGCATTATCTCTTATAGTTTCCGAGATATGGACTATCGATAATTTACACCTTAGGCTCTGCTTCTAACTTGGGCCCAAATTGTAAAGTGGTCTTCTCTATTGGCGATTTCGTTCCAATTCACATTCCAAGTAATATTCGGCATGTTAGTTACATTGCCGGTTGCCAAATTGCATTATCTCTTATAGTTTCCGAGATATGGACTATCGATAATTTACACCTTAGGCTCTGCTTCTAACTTGGGCCCAAATTGTAAAATGGTCTTATCTATTGGCGATTTCGTTCCAATTCACATTCGAAGTAATATTCGGCATGCTAATTACATTGCCGGTTGCCAAATTGAATTATCTCTTATAGTTTCCGAGATATGGACTACCGATTATTTACACCTTAGGCTCTGCTTCTAACTTGGGCCCAAATTGTAAAATGGTCTTACCTATTGGCGATTTCGTTCCAATTCACATTCCAAGTAATATTTGGCATGCTAATTACATTGCCGGTTGCCAAATTGCATTATCTCTTATAGTTTCCGAGATATGGACTATCGATAATTTACACCTTAGGCTCTGCTTCTAACTTGGGCCCAAATTGTAAAATGGTCTTATCTATTGGCGATTTCGTTCCAATTCACATTCCAAGTAATATTCGGCATGCTAATTACATTGCCGGTTGCCAAATTGCATTATCTCTTATAGTTTCCGAGATATGGACTATCGATAATTTACACCTTAGGCTCTGCTTCTAACTTGGGCCCAAATTGTAAAATGGTCTTATCTATTGGCGATTTCGTCCCAATTCACATTCCAAGTGATATTCGGCATGCTAATTACATTGCCGGTTGCGAAATTGCATTATCTCTTATAGTTTCCGAGATATGGACTATCAATAATTTACACCTTAGGCTCATCTCGTCTATTGGCGATTTCGTTCCAATTCACATTCCAAGTAATATTCGGCATGCTAATTACATTGCCGGTTGCCAAATTGCATTATCTCTTATAGTTTCCGAGATATGGACTATCGATAATTTACACCTTAGGTTCTGCTTCTAACTTGGGCCCAAATTGTAAAATGGACTTATCTATTGGCGATTTCGTTCCAATTCACATTCCAAGTAATATTCGGCATGCTAATTACATTGCCGTTTGCCAAATTGAATTATCTCTTATAGTTTCCGAGATATGGACTATCGATAATTTACACCTTAGGCTCTGCTTCTAACTTGGGCCCAAATTGTAAAATGGTCTTATCTATTGGCGATTTCGTTCCAATTCACATTCGAAGTAATATTCGGCATGCTAATTACATTGCCGGTTGCCAAATTGCATTATCTCTTATAGTTTCCGAAATATGGACTACCGATAATTTACACCTTAGGCTCTGCTTCTAACTTGGGCCCAAATTGTAAAATGGTCTTACCTATTGGCGATTTCGTTCCAATTCACATTCCAAGTAATATTCGGCATGCTAATTACATTGCCGGTTGCCAAATTGCATTATCTCTTATAGTTTCCGAGATATGGACTATCGATAATTTACACCTTAGGCTCTGCTTCTAACTTGGGCCCAAATTGTAAAATGGTCTTATCTATTGGCGATTTCGTTCCAATTCACATTCCAAGTAATATTCGGCATGCTAATTACATTGCCGGTTGCCAAATTGCATTATCTCTTATAGTTTCCGAGATATGGACTATCGATAATTTACACCTTAGGCTCTGCTTCTAATTTGGGCCCAAATTGTAAAATGGTCTTATCTATTGGCGATTTCGTCCCAATTCACATTCCAAGTGATATTCGGCATGCTAATTACATTGCCGGTTGCGAAATTGCATTATCTCTTATAGTTTCCGAGATATGGACTATCAATAATTTACACCTTAGGCTCTGCTTCTAACTTGGGCCCAAATTGTAAAATGGTCTTATCTATTGGCGATTTCGTTCCAATTCACATTCCAAGTAATATTCGGCATGCTAATTACATTGCCGGTTGCCAAATTGCATTATCTCTTATAGTTTCCGAGATATGGACTATCGATAATTTACACCTTAGGCTCTGCTTCTAACTTGGGCCCAAATTGTAAAATGGTCTTATCTATTGGCGATTTCGTTCCAATTCACATTCCAAGTAATATTCGGCATGCTAATTACATTGCCGGTTGCCAAATTGCATTATCTCTTATAGTTTCCGAGATATGGACTATCGATAATTTACACCTTAGGCTCTGCTTCTAACTTGGGCCCAAATTGTAAAATGGTCTTATCTATTGGCGATTTCGTTCCAATTCACATTCCAAGTAATATTCGGCATGCTAATTACATTGCCGGTTGCCAAATTGCATTATCTCTTATAGTTTCCGAGATATGGACTATCGATAATTTACACCTTAGGCTCTGCTTCTAACTTGGGCCCAAATTGTAAAATGGTCTTATCTATTGGCGATTTCGTTCCAATTCACATTCCAAGTATATTCGGCATGCTAATTACATTGCCGGTTGCCAAATTGCATTATCTCTTGTAGTTTCCGAGATATGGACTATCGATAATTTACACCTTAGGCTCTGCTTCTAACTTGGGCCCAAATTGTAAAATGGTATTATCTATTGGCGATTTCGTTCCAATTCACACTCCAAGTAATATTCGGCATACTAATTACATTGCCGGTTGCGAAATTGCATTATCTCTTATAGTTTCCGAGATATGGACTATCAATAATTTGCACCTTAGGCTCTGCTTCTAACTTGGGCCCAAATTGTAAAATGGTCTTATCTATTGGCGATTTCGTTCCAATTCACATTCCAAGTAATTTTCGGCATGCTAATTACATTGCCGGTTGCCAAATTGCATTATCTCTTATAGTTTCCGAGATATGGACTATCGATAATTTACACCTTAGGCTCTGCTTCTAACTTGGGCCCAAATTGTAAAATGGCCTTTTCTATTGGCGATTTCGTTCCAATTCACATTCCAAGTAATATTCGGCATGCTAATTACATTGCCGGTTGCGAAATTGCATTATCTCTTATAGTTTCCGAGATATGGACTATCGATAATTTACACCTTAGGCTCTGCTTCTAACTTGGGCCCAAATTGTAAAATGGTCTTATATATTGGCGATTTCGTCCCAATTCACATTCCAAGTGATATTCGGCATGCTAATTACATTGCCGGTTGCGAAATTGCATTATCTCTTATAGTTTCCGAGATATGGACTATCAATAATTTACACCTTAGGCTCTGCTTTTAACTTGGGCCCAAATTGTAAAATGGTCTTATCTATTGGCGATTTCGTTCCAATTCACATTCCAAGTAATATTCGGCATGCTAATTACATTGCCGGTTGCCAAATTGCATTATCTCTTATAGTTTCCGAGATATGGACTATCGATAATTTACACCTTAGGCTCTGCTTCTAACTTGGGCCCAAATTGTAAAATGGTCTTATCTATTGGCGATTTCGTTCCAATTCACATTCCAAGTAATATTCGGCATGCTAATTACATTGCCGGTTGCCAAATTGCATTATCTCTTGTAGTTTCCGAGATATGGACTATCGATAATTTACACCTTAGGCTCTGCTTCTAACTTGGGCCCAAATTGTAAAATGATCTTATCTATTGGCGATTTCGTTCCAATTCACACTCCAAGTATTATTCGGCATGCTAATTACATTGCCGTTTGCGAAATTGCATTATCTCTTATAGTTTCCGAGATATGGACTATCAATAATTTACACCTTAGGCTCTGCTTCTAACTTGGGCCCAAATTGTAAAATGGTCTTATCTATTGGCGATTTCGTTCCAATTCACATTCCAAGTAATATTCGGCATGCTAATTACATTGCCGGTTGCCAAATTGCATTATCTCTTATAGTTTCCGAGATATGGACTATCAATAATTTACACCTTAGGCTCTGCTTCTAACTTGGGCCCAAATTGTAAAATGGTCTTATCTATTGGCGATTTCACTCCAATTCACATTCCAAGTAATATTCGGCATGCTAATTACATTGCCGGTTGCCAAATTGCATTATCTCTTATAGTTTCCGAGATATGGACTATCGATAATTTACACCTTAGGCTCTGCTTCTAACTTGGGCCCAAATTGTAAAATGGTCTTATCTATTGGCGATTTCGTTCCAATTCACATTCCAAGTAATATTCGGCATGCTAATTACATTGCCGGTTGCCAAATTGCATTATCTCTTATAGTTTCCGAGATATGGACTATCGATAATTTACACCTTAGGCTCTGCTTCTAACTTGGGCCCAAATTGTAAAATGGTCTTATCTATTGGCGATTTCGTCCCAATTCACATTCCAAGTGATATTCGGCATGCTAATTACATTGCCGGTTGCGAAATTGCATTATCTCTTATAGTTTCCGAGATATGGACTATCAATAATTTACACCTTAGGCTCTGCTTCTAACTTGGGCCCAAATTGTAAAACGGTCTTATCTATTGGCGATTTCGTTCCAATTCACATTCCAAGTAATATTCGGCATTCTAATTACATTGCCGGTTGCCAAATTGCATTATCTCTTATAGTTTCCGAGATATGGACTATCGATAATTTACACCTTAGGCTCTGCTTCTAACTTGGGCCCAAATTGTAAAATGGTCTTATCTATTGGCGATTTCGTTCCAATTCACATTCCAAGTAATATTCGGCATGCTAATTACATTGCCGGTTGCCAAATTGCATTATCTCTTATAGTTTCCGAGATATGGACTATCGATAATTTACACCTTAGCCTCTGATTCTAACTTGGGCCCAAATTGTAAAATGGTCTTATCTATTGGCGTTTTCGTTCCAATTCACATTCCAAGTAATATTCGGCATGCTAATTACATTGCCGATTGCCAAATTGCATTATCTCTTATAGTTTCCGAGATATGGACTATCGATAATTTACACCTTAGGCTCTGCTTCTAACTTGGGCCCAAATTGTAAAATGGTCTTCTCTATTGGCGATTTCGTTCCAATTCACATTCCAAGTAATATTCGGCATGCTAATTACATTGCCGGTTGCCAAATTGCATTATCTCTTATAGTTTCCGAGATATGGACTATCGATAATTTACACCTTAGGCTCTGCTTCTAACTTGGGCCCTAATTGTAAAATGGTCTTCTCTATTGGCGATTTTGTTCCAATTCACATTCCAAGTAATATTCGGCATGCTAATTACATTGCCGGTTGCCAAATTGCATTATCTCTTATATTTTACGAGATATGGACTATCGATAATTTACACCTTAGGCTCTGCTTCTAACTTGGGCCCAAATTGTAAAATCGTCTTATCTATTGGCGATTTCGTTCCAATTCACAGTCCAAGTAATATTCGGCATGCTAATTACATTGCCGGTTGCCAAACTGCATTATCTCTTATAGTTTCCGAGATATGGACTATCGGTAATTTACACCTTAGGCTCTGCTTCTAACTTGGGCCCAAATTGTAAAATGGTCTTATCTATTGGCGATTTCGTTCCAATTCACATTCCAAGTAATATCCGGCATGCTAATTACATTGCCGGTTGCCAAATTGAATTATCTCTTATAGTTTCCGAGATATGGACTATCGATAATTTACACCTTAGGCTCTGCTTCTAACTTGGGCCCAAATTGTAAAATGGTCTTACCTATTGGCGATTTCGTTCCAATACACATTCCAAGTAATATTCGGCATGCTAATTACATTGCCGGTTGCCAAATTGCATTATCTCTTATAGTTTCCGAGATATGGACTATCGATAATTTACACCTTAGGCTCTGCTTCTAACTTGGGCCAAAATTGTAAAATGGTCTTATCTATTGGCGATTTCGTCCCAATTCACATTCCAAGTGATATTCGGCATGCTAATTACATTGCCGGTTGCGAAATTGCATTATCTCTTATAGTTTCCGAGATATGGACTATCAATAATTTACACCTTAGGCTCTGCTTCTAACTTGGGCCCAAATTGTAAAATGGTCTTATCTATTGGCGATTTCGTTCCAATTCACATTCCAAGTAATATTCGGCATGCTAATTACATTGCCGGTTGCCAAATTGCATTATCTCTTATAGTTTCCGAGATATGCACTATCGATAATTTACACCTTAGGCTCTGCTTCTAACTTGGGCCCAAATTGTAAAATGGTCTTATCTATTGGCGATTTCGTTCCAATTCACATTCCAAGTAATATTCGGCATGCTAATTACATTGCCGGTTGCCAAATTGCATTATCTCTTATAGTTTTCGAGATATGGACTATCGATAATTTACACCTTAGGCTCTGCTTCTAACTTGGGCCCAAATTGTAAAATGGTCTTATCTATTGGCGATTTCGTTCCAATTCACATTCCAAGTAATATTCGGCATGCTAATTACATTGCCGGTTGCCAAATTGCATTATCTCTTATAGTTTCCGAGATATGGACTATCGATAATTTACACCTTAGGCTCTGCTTCTAACTTGGGCCAAAATTGTAAAATGGTCTTATCTATTGGCGATTTCGTCCCAATTCACATTCCAAGTGATATTCGGCATGCTAATTACATTGCCGGTTGCGAAATTGCATTATCTCTTATAGTTTCCGAGATATGGACTATCAATAATTTACACCTTAGGCTCTGCTTCTAACTTGGGCCCAAATTGTAAAATGGTCTTATCTATTGGCGATTTCGTTCCAATTCACATTCCAAGTAATATTCGGCATGCTAATTACATTGCCGGTTGCGAAATTGCATTATCTCTTATAGTTTCCGAGATATGGACTATCAATAATTTACACCTTAGGCTCTGCTTCTAACTTGGGCCCAAATTGTAAAATGGTCTTATCTATTGGCGATTTCGTTCCAATTCACATTCCAAGTAATATTCGGCATGCTAATTACATTGCCGGTTGCCAAATTGCATTATCTCTTATAGTTTCCGAGATATGGACTATCGATAATTTACACCTTAGGCTTTACTTCTAACTTGGGCCCAAATTGTAAAATGGTCTTATCTATTGGCGATTTCGTTCCAATTCACATTCCAAGTAATATTCGGCATGCTAATTACATTGCCGGTTGCCAAATTGCATTAACTCTTATAGTTTCCGAGATATGGACTATCGATAATTTACACCTTAGGCTCTGTTTCTAACTTGGGCCCAAATTGTAAAATGGTCTTATCTATTGGCGATTTCGTTCCAATTCACATTCCAAGTAATATTCGGCATGCTAATTACATTGCCGGTTGCCAAATTGCATTATCTCTTATAGTTTCCGAGATATGGACTATCGATAATTTACACCATAGGCTCTGCTTATAACTTGGGCCCACATTGTAAAATGGTCTTATCTATTGGCGATTTCGTTCCAATTCACATTCCAAGTAATATTCGGCATGCTAATTACATTGCCGGTTGCCAAATTGCATTATCTCTTATAGTTTCCGAGATATGGACTATCGATAATTTACACCTTAGGCTCTGCTTCTAACTTGGGCCCAAATTGTAAAATGGTCTTATCTATTGGCGATTTCGTTCCAATTCACATTCCAAGTAATATTCGGCATGCTAATTACATTGCCGGTTGCCAAATTGCATTATCTCTTATAGTTTCCGAGATATGGACTATCGATAATTTACACCTTAGGCTCTGCTTCTAACTTGGGCCCAAATTGTAAAATGGTCTTATCTATTGGCGATTTCGTTCCAATTCTCATTCCAAGTAATATTCGGCATGCTAATTACATTGCCGGTTGCCAAATTGCATTATCTCTTATAGTTTCCGAGATATGGACTATCGATAATTTACACCTTAGCCTCTGCTTCTAACTTGGGCCCAAATTGTAAAATGGTCTAATCTATTGGCGTTTTCGTTCCAATTCACATTCCAAGTAATATTCGGCATGCTAATTACATTGCCGGTTGCCAAATTGCATTATCTCTTATAGTTTCCGAGATATGGACTATCGATAATTTACACCTTAGGCTTTACTTCTAACTTGGGCCCAAATTGTAAAATGGTCTTATCTATTGGCGATTTCGTTCCAATTCACATTCCAAGTAATATTCGGCATGCTAATTACATTGCCGGTTGCCATCGATCGATGGACGAACTCTTATAGTTTCCGAGATATGGACTATCGATAATTTACACCTTAGGCTCTGCTTCTAACTTGGGCCCAAATTGTAATATGGTCTTATCTATTGGCGATTTCGTTCCAATTCACATTCCAAGTAATATTCGGCATGCTAATTACATTGCCGGTTGCCAAATTGCATTATCTCTTATAGTTTCCGAGATATGGAATATCGATAATTTACACCATAGGCTCTGCTTATAACTTGGGCCCACATTGTAAAATGGTCTTATCTATTGGCGATTTCGTTCCAATTCACATTCCAAGTAATATTCGGCATGCTAATTACATTGCCGGTTGCCAAATTGCATTATCTCTTATAGTTTCCGAGATATGGACTATCGATAATTTACACCTTAGGCTCTGCTTCTAACTTGGGCCCAAATTGTAAAATGGTCTTATCTATTGGCGATTTCGTCCCAATTCACATTCCAAGTGATATTCGGCATGCTAATTACATTGCCGGTTGCGAAATTGCATTATCTCTTATAGTTTCCGAGGTATGGACTATCAATAATTTACACCTTAGGCTCTGCTTCTAACTTGGGCCCAAATTGTAAAATGGTCTTATCTATTGGCGATTTCGTTCCAATTCACATTCCAAGTAATATTCGGCATGCTAATTACATTGCCGGTTGCCAAATCGCATTATCTCTTATAGTTTCCGAGATATGGACTATCGATAATTTACACCTTAGGCTCTGCTTCTAACTTGGGCCCAAATTGTAAAATGGTCTTATCTATTGGCGATTTCGTTCCAATTCTCATTCCAAGTAATATTCGGCATGCTAATTACATTGCCGGTTGCCAAATTGCATTATCTCTTATAGTTTCCGAGATATGGACTATCGATAATTTACACCTTAGCCTCTGCTTCTAACTTGGGCCCAAATTGTAAAATGGTCTAATCTATTGGCGTTTTCGTTCCAATTCACATTCCAAGTAATATTCGGCATGCTAATTACATTGCCGGTTGTCAAATTGCATTATCTCTTATAGTTTCCGAGATATGGACTATCGATAATTTACACCTTAGGCTCTGCTTCTAACTTGGGCCCAAATTGTAAAATGGTCTTCTCTATTGGCGATTTCGTTCCAATTTACATTCCAAGTAATATTCGGCATGCTAATTACATTGCCGGTTGCCAAATTGCATTATCTCTTATAGTTTCCGAGATATGGACTATCGATAATTTACACCTTAGGCTCTGCTTCTAAATTGGGCCCAAATTGTAAAATGGTCTTATCTATTGGCGATTTCGTTCCAATTCACATTCCAAGTAATATTCGGCATGCTAATTACATTGCCGGTTGCCAAATTGCATTATCTCTTATAGTTTCCGAGATATGGACTATCGATAATTTACACCTTAGTCTCTGCTTCTAACTTGGGCCCAAATTGTAAAATGGTCTTCTCTATTGGCGATTTCGTTCCAATTCACATTCCAAGTAATATTCGGCATGCTAATTACATTGCCGGTTGCCAAATTGCATTATCTCTTATAGTTTCCGAGATATGGACTATCGATAATTTACACCTTAGGCTCTGCTTCTAACTTGGGCCCTAATTGTAAAATGGTCTTCTCTATTGGCGATTTTGTTCCAATTCACATTCCAAGTAATATTCGGCATGCTAATTACATTGCCGGTTGCCAAATTGCATTATCTCTTATAGTTGCCGAGATATGGACTATCGATAATTTACACCTTAGGCTCTGCTTCTAACTTGGGCCCAAATTGTAAAATCGTCTTATCTATTGGCGATTTCGTTCCAATTCACATTCCAAGTAATATTCGGCATGCTAATTACATTGCCGGTTGCCAAACTGCATTATCTCTTATAGTTTCCGAGATATGGACTATCGATAATTTACACCTTAGGCTCTGCTTCTAACTTGGGCCCTAATTGTAAAATGGTCTTCTCTATTGGCGATTTTGTTCCAATTCACAGTCCAAGTAATATTCGGCATGCTAATTACATTGCCGGTTGCCAAATTGCATTATCTCTTATAGTTTCCGAGATATGGACTATCGATAATTTACACCTTAGGCTCTGCTTCTAACTTGGGCCCAAATTGTAAAATGGTCTTCTCTATTGGCGATTTCGTTCCAATTCACATTCCAAGTAATATTCGGCATGCTAATTACATTGCCGGTTGCCAAACTGCATTATCTCTTATAGTTCCCGAGATATGGACTATCGGTAATTTACACCTTAGGCTCTGCTTCTAACTTGGGCCCAAATTGTAAAATGGTCTTATCTATTGGCGATTTCGTTCCAATTCACAATCCAAGTAATATCCGGCATGCTAATTACATTGCCGGTTGCCAAATTGAATTATCTCTTATAGTTTCCGAGATATGGACTATCGATAATTTACACCTTAGGCTCTGCTTCTAACTTGGGCCAAAATTGTAAAATGGTCTTATCTATTGGCGATTTCGTCCCAATTCACATTCCAAGTGATATTCGGCATGCTAATTACATTGCCGGTTGCCAAATTGCATTATCTCTTATAGTTTCCGAGATATGGACTATCGATAATTTACACCTTAGGCTCTGCTTCTAACTTGGGCCCAAATTGTAAAATGGTCTTATCTATTGGCGATTTCGTTCCAATTCACATTCCAAGTAATATTCGGCATGCTAATTACATTGCCGGTTGCCAAATTGCATTATCTCTTATAGTTTCCGAGATATGCACTATCGATAATTTACACCTTAGGCTCTGCTTCTAACTTGGGCCCAAATTGTAAAATGGTCTTATCTATTGGCGATTTCGTTCCAATTCACATTCCAAGTAATATTCGGCATGCTAATTACATTTCCGGTTGCCAAATTGCATTATCTCTTATAGTTTCCGAGATATGGAGTATCGATAATTTACACCTTAGGCTCTGCTTCTAACTTGGGCCCAAATTGTAAAATGGCCTTATCTATTGGCGAATTCGTTCCAATTCACATTCCAAGTAATATTCGGCATGCTAATTACATTGCCGGTTGCCAAATTGCATTATCTCTTATAGTTTCCGAGATATGGACTATCGATAATTTACACCTTAGGCTCTGCTTCTAACTTGGGCCCAAATTGTAAAATAGCCTTATCTATTGGCGATTTCGTTCCAATTCACACTCCAAGTAATATTCGGCATGCTAATTACATTGCCGGTTGCGAAATTGCATTATCTCTTATAGTTTCCGAGATATGGACTATCAATAATTTACACCTTACTCTCTGCTTCTAACTTGGGCCCAAATTGTAAAATGGTCTTATCTATTGGCGATTTCGTTCCAATTCACATTCCAAGTAATATTCGGCATGCTAATTACATTGCCGGTTGCCAAATTGCATTATCTCTTATAGTTTCTGAGATATGGACTATCGATAATTTACACCTTAGGCTTTACTTCTAACTTGGGCCCAAATTGTAAAATGGTCTTATCTATTGGCGATTTCGTTCCAATTCACATTCCAAGTAATATTCGGCATGCTAATTACATTGCCGGTTGCCAAATTGCATTAACTCTTATAGTTTCCGAGATATGGACTATCGATAATTTACACCTTAGGCTCTGCTTCTAACTTGGGCCCAAATTGTAAAATGGTCTTATCTATTGGCGATTTCGTTCCAATTCACATTCCAAGTAATATTCGGCATGCTAATTACATTGCCGGTTGCCAAATTGCATTATCTCTTATAGTTTCCGAGATATGGACTATCGATAATTTACACCATAGGCTCTGCTTATAACTTGGGCCCACATTGTAAAATGGTCTTATCTATTGGCGATTTCGTTCCAATTCACATTCCAAGTAATATTCGGCATGCTAATTACATTGCCGGTTGCCAAATTGCATTATCTATTATAGTTTCCGAGATATGGACTATCGATAATTTACACCTTAGGCTCTGCTTCTAACTTGGGCCCAAATTGTAAAATGGTCTTATCTATTGGCGATTTCGTCCCAATTCACATTCCAAGTGATATTCGGCATGCTAATTACATTGCCGGTTGCGAAATTGCATTATCTCTTATAGTTTCCGAGGTATGGACTATCAATAATTTACACCTTAGGCTCTGCTTCTAACTTGGGCCCAAATTGTAAAATGGTCTTATCTATTGGCGATTTCGTTCCAATTCACATTCCAAGTAATATTCGGCATGCTAATTACATTGCCGGTTGCCAAATTGCATTATCTCTTATAGTTTCCGAGATATGGACTATCGATAATTTACACCTTAGGCTCTGCTTCTAACTTGGGCCCAAATTGTAAAATGGTCTTATCTATTGGCGATTTCGTTCCAATTCTCATTCCAAGTAATATTCGGCATGCTAATTACATTGCCGGTTGCCAAATTGCATTATCTCTTATAGTTTCCGAGATATGGACTATCGATAATTTACACCTTAGCCTCTGCTTCTAACTTGGGCCCAAATTGTAAAATGGTCTAATCTATTGGCGTTTTCGTTCCAATTCACATTCCAAGTAATATTCGGCATGCTAATTACATTGCCGGTTGCCAAATTGCATTATCTCTTATAGTTTCCGAGATATGGACTATCGATAATTTACACCTTAGGCTTTACTTCTAACTTGGGCCCAAATTGTAAAATGGTCTTATCTATTGGCGATTTCGTTCCAATTCACATTCCAAGTAATATTCGGCATGCTAATTACATTGCCGGTTGCCAAATTGCATTAACTCTTATAGTTTCCGAGATATGGACTATCGATAATTTACACCTTAGGCTCTGCTTCTAACTTGGGCCCAAATTGTAAAATGGTCTTATCTATTGGCGATTTCGTTCCAATTCACATTCCAAGTAATATTCGGCATGCTAATTACATTGCCGGTTGCCAAATTGCATTATCTCTTATAGTTTCCGAGATATGGACTATCGATAATTTACACCATAGGCTCTGCTTATAACTTGGGCCCACATTGTAAAATGGTCTTATCTATTGGCGATTTTGTTCCAATTCACATTCCAAGTAATATTCGGCATGCTAATTACATTGCCGGTTGCCAAATTGCATTATCTCTTATAGTTGCCGAGATATGGACTATCGATAATTTACACCTTAGGCTCTGCTTCTAACTTGGGCCCAAATTGTAAAATCGTCTTATCTATTGGCGATTTCGTTCCAATTCACATTCCAAGTAATATTCGGCATGCTAATTACATTGCCGGTTGCCAAACTGCATTATCTCTTATAGTTTCCGAGATATGGACTATCGATAATTTACACCTTAGGCTCTGCTTCTAACTTGGGCCCTAATTGTAAAATGGTCTTCTCTATTGGCGATTTTGTTCCAATTCACAGTCCAAGTAATATTCGGCATGCTAATTACATTGCCGGTTGCCAAATTGCATTATCTCTTATAGTTTCCGAGATATGGACTATCGATAATTTACACCTTAGGCTCTGCTTCTAACTTGGGCCCAAATTGTAAAATGGTCTTCTCTATTGGCGATTTCGTTCCAATTCACATTCCAAGTAATATTCGGCATGCTAATTACATTGCCGGTTGCCAAACTGCATTATCTCTTATAGTTCCCGAGATATGGACTATCGGTAATTTACACCTTAGGCTCTGCTTCTAACTTGGGCCCAAATTGTAAAATGGTCTTATCTATTGGCGATTTCGTTCCAATTCACAATCCAAGTAATATCCGGCATGCTAATTACATTGCCGGTTGCCAAATTGAATTATCTCTTATAGTTTCCGAGATATGGACTATCGATAATTTACACCTTAGGCTCTGCTTCTAACTTGGGCCAAAATTGTAAAATGGTCTTATCTATTGGCGATTTCGTCCCAATTCACATTCCAAGTGATATTCGGCATGCTAATTACATTGCCGGTTGCCAAATTGCATTATCTCTTATAGTTTCCGAGATATGGACTATCGATAATTTACACCTTAGGCTCTGCTTCTAACTTGGGCCCAAATTGTAAAATGGTCTTATCTATTGGCGATTTCGTTCCAATTCACATTCCAAGTAATATTCGGCATGCTAATTACATTGCCGGTTGCCAAATTGCATTATCTCTTATAGTTTCCGAGATATGCACTATCGATAATTTACACCTTAGGCTCTGCTTCTAACTTGGGCCCAAATTGTAAAATGGTCTTATCTATTGGCGATTTCGTTCCAATTCACATTCCAAGTAATATTCGGCATGCTAATTACATTTCCGGTTGCCAAATTGCATTATCTCTTATAGTTTCCGAGATATGGAGTATCGATAATTTACACCTTAGGCTCTGCTTCTAACTTGGGCCCAAATTGTAAAATGGCCTTATCTATTGGCGAATTCGTTCCAATTCACATTCCAAGTAATATTCGGCATGCTAATTACATTGCCGGTTGCCAAATTGCATTATCTCTTATAGTTTCCGAGATATGGACTATCGATAATTTACACCTTAGGCTCTGCTTCTAACTTGGGCCCAAATTGTAAAATAGCCTTATCTATTGGCGATTTCGTTCCAATTCACACTCCAAGTAATATTCGGCATGCTAATTACATTGCCGGTTGCGAAATTGCATTATCTCTTATAGTTTCCGAGATATGGACTATCAATAATTTACACCTTACTCTCTGCTTCTAACTTGGGCCCAAATTGTAAAATGGTCTTATCTATTGGCGATTTCGTTCCAATTCACATTCCAAGTAATATTCGGCATGCTAATTACATTGCCGGTTGCCAAATTGCATTATCTCTTATAGTTTCTGAGATATGGACTATCGATAATTTACACCTTAGGCTTTACTTCTAACTTGGGCCCAAATTGTAAAATGGTCTTATCTATTGGCGATTTCGTTCCAATTCACATTCCAAGTAATATTCGGCATGCTAATTACATTGCCGGTTGCCAAATTGCATTAACTCTTATAGTTTCCGAGATATGGACTATCGATAATTTACACCTTAGGCTCTGCTTCTAACTTGGGCCCAAATTGTAAAATGGTCTTATCTATTGGCGATTTCGTTCCAATTCACATTCCAAGTAATATTCGGCATGCTAATTACATTGCCGGTTGCCAAATTGCATTATCTCTTATAGTTTCCGAGATATGGACTATCGATAATTTACACCATAGGCTCTGCTTATAACTTGGGCCCACATTGTAAAATGGTCTTATCTATTGGCGATTTCGTTCCAATTCACATTCCAAGTAATATTCGGCATGCTAATTACATTGCCGGTTGCCAAATTGCATTATCTATTATAGTTTCCGAGATATGGACTATCGATAATTTACACCTTAGGCTCTGCTTCTAACTTGGGCCCAAATTGTAAAATGGTCTTATCTATTGGCGATTTCGTCCCAATTCACATTCCAAGTGATATTCGGCATGCTAATTACATTGCCGGTTGCGAAATTGCATTATCTCTTATAGTTTCCGAGGTATGGACTATCAATAATTTACACCTTAGGCTCTGCTTCTAACTTGGGCCCAAATTGTAAAATGGTCTTATCTATTGGCGATTTCGTTCCAATTCACATTCCAAGTAATATTCGGCATGCTAATTACATTGCCGGTTGCCAAATTGCATTATCTCTTATAGTTTCCGAGATATGGACTATCGATAATTTACACCTTAGGCTCTGCTTCTAACTTGGGCCCAAATTGTAAAATGGTCTTATATATTGGCGATTTCGTTCCAATTCTCATTCCAAGTAATATTCGGCATGCTAATTACATTGCCGGTTGCCAAATTGCATTATCTCTTATAGTTTCCGAGATATGGACTATCGATAATTTACACCTTAGCCTCTGCTTCTAACTTGGGCCCAAATTGTAAAATGGTCTAATCTATTGGCGTTTTCGTTCCAATTCACATTCCAAGTAATATTCGGCATGCTAATTACATTGCCGGTTGCCAAATTGCATTATCTCTTATAGTTTCCGAGATATGGACTATCGATAATTTACACCTTAGGCTTTACTTCTAACTTGGGCCCAAATTGTAAAATGGTCTTATCTATTGGCGATTTCGTTCCAATTCACATTCCAAGTAATATTCGGCATGCTAATTACATTGCCGGTTGCCAAATTGCATTAACTCTTATAGTTTCCGAGATATGGACTATCGATAATTTACACCTTAGGCTCTGCTTCTAACTTGGGCCCAAATTGTAAAATGGTCTTATCTATTGGCGATTTCGTTCCAATTCACATTCCAAGTAATATTCGGCATGCTAATTACATTGCCGGTTGCCAAATTGCATTATCTCTTATAGTTTCCGAGATATGGACTATCGATAATTTACACCATAGGCTCTGCTTATAACTTGGGCCCACATTGTAAAATGGTCTTATCTATTGGCGATTTCGTTCCAATTCACATTCCAAGTAATATTCGGCATGCTAATTACATTGCCGGTTGCCAAATTGCATTATCTCTTATAGTTTCCGAGATATGGACTATCGATTATTTACACCTTAGGCTCTGCTTCTAACTTGGGCCCAAATTGTAAAATGGTCTTATCTATTGGCGATTTCGTCCCAATTCACATTCCAAGTGATATTCGGCATGCTAATTACATTGCCGGTTGCGAAATTGCATTATCTCTTATAGTTTCCGAGGTATGGACTATCAATAATTTACACCTTAGGCTCTGCTTCTAACTTGGGCCCAAATTGTAAAATGGTCTTATCTATTGGCGATTTCGTTCCAATTCACAATCCAAGTAATATCCGGCATGCTAATTACATTGCCGGTTGCCAAATTGAATTATCTCTTATAGTTTCCGAGATATGGACTATCGATAATTTACACCTTAGGCTCTGCTTCTAACTTGGGCCAAAATTGTAAAATGGTCTTATCTATTGGCGATTTCGTCCCAATTCACATTCCAAGTGATATTCGGCATGCTAATTACATTGCCGGTTGCCAAATTGCATTATCTCTTATAGTTTCCGAGATATGGACTATCGATAATTTACACCTTAGGCTCTGCTTCTAACTTGGGCCCAAATTGTAAAATGGTCTTATCTATTGGCGATTTCGTTCCAATTCACATTCCAAGTAATATTCGGCATGCTAATTACATTGCCGGTTGCCAAATTGCATTATCTCTTATAGTTTCCGAGATATGCACTATCGATAATTTACACCTTAGGCTCTGCTTCTAACTTGGGCCCAAATTGTAAAATGGTCTTATCTATTGGCGATTTCGTTCCAATTCACATTCCAAGTAATATTCGGCATGCTAATTACATTGCCGGTTGCCAAATTGCATTATCTCTTATAGTTTCCGAGATATGGAGTATCGATAATTTACACCTTAGGCTCTGCTTCTAACTTGGGCCCAAATTGTAAAATGGCCTTATCTATTGGCGAATTCGTTCCAATTCACATTCCAAGTAATATTCGGCATGCTAATTACATTGCCGGTTGCCAAATTGCATTATCTCTTATAGTTTCCGAGATATGGACTATCGATAATTTACACCTTAGGCTCTGCTTCTAACTTGGGCCCAAATTGTAAAATAGCCTTATCTATTGGCGATTTCGTTCCAATTCACACTCCAAGTAATATTCGGCATGCTAATTACATTGCCGGTTGCGAAATTGCATTATCTCTTATAGTTTCCGAGATATGGACTATCAATAATTTACACCTTACTCTCTGCTTCTAACTTGGGCCCAAATTGTAAAATGGTCTTATCTATTGGCGATTTCGTTCCAATTCACATTCCAAGTAATATTCGGCATGCTAATTACATTGCCGGTTGCCAAATTGCATTATCTCTTATAGTTTCTGAGATATGGACTATCGATAATTTACACCTTAGGCTTTACTTCTAACTTGGGCCCAAATTGTAAAATGGTCTTATCTATTGGCGATTTCGTTCCAATTCACATTCCAAGTAATATTCGGCATGCTAATTACATTGCCGGTTGCCAAATTGCATTAACTCTTATAGTTTCCGAGATATGGACTATCGATAATTTACACCTTAGGCTCTGCTTCTAACTTGGGCCCAAATTGTAAAATGGTCTTATCTATTGGCGATTTCGTTCCAATTCACATTCCAAGTAATATTCGGCATGCTAATTACATTGCCGGTTGCCAAATTGCATTATCTCTTATAGTTTCCGAGATATGGACTATCGATAATTTACACCATAGGCTCTGCTTATAACTTGGGCCCACATTGTAAAATGGTCTTATCTATTGGCGATTTCGTTCCAATTCACATTCCAAGTAATATTCGGCATGCTAATTACATTGCCGGTTGCCAAATTGCATTATCTCTTATAGTTTCCGAGATATGGACTATCGATAATTTACACCTTAGGCTCTGCTTCTAACTTGGGCCCAAATTGTAAAATGGTCTTATCTATTGGCGATTTCGTCCCAATTCACATTCCAAGTGATATTCGGCATGCTAATTACATTGCCGGTTGCGAAATTGCATTATCTCTTATAGTTTCCGAGGTATGGACTATCAATAATTTACACCTTAGGCTCTGCTTCTAACTTGGGCCCAAATTGTAAAATGGTCTTATCTATTGGCGATTTCGTTCCAATTCACATTCCAAGTAATATTCGGCATGCTAATTACATTGCCGGTTGCCAAATTGCATTATCTCTTATAGTTTCCGAGATATGGACTATCGATAATTTACACCTTAGGCTCTGCTTCTAACTTGGGCCCAAATTGTAAAATGGTCTTATCTATTGGCGATTTCGTTCCAATTCTCATTCCAAGTAATATTCGGCATGCTAATTACATTGCCGGTTGCCAAATTGCATTATCTCTTATAGTTTCCGAGATATGGACTATCGATAATTTACACCTTAGCCTCTGCTTCTAACTTGGGCCCAAATTGTAAAATGGTCTAATCTATTGGCGTTTTCGTTCCAATTCACATTCCAAGTAATATTCGGCATGCTAATTACATTGCCGGTTGCCAAATTGCATTATCTCTTATAGTTTCCGAGATATGGACTATCGATAATTTACACCTTAGGCTTTACTTCTAACTTGGGCCCAAATTGTAAAATGGTCTTATCTATTGGCGATTTCGTTCCAATTCACATTCCAAGTAATATTCGGCATGCTAATTACATTGCCGGTTGCCAAATTGCATTAACTCTTATAGTTTCCGAGATATGGACTATCGATAATTTACACCTTAGGCTCTGCTTCTAACTTGGGCCCAAATTGTAAAATGGTCTTATCTATTGGCGATTTCGTTCCAATTCACATTCCAAGTAATATTCGGCATGCTAATTACATTGCCGGTTGCCAAATTGCATTATCTCTTATAGTTTCCGAGATATGGACTATCGATAATTTACACCTTAGGCTCTGCTTCTAACTTGGGCCCTAATTGTAAAATGGTCTTCTCTATTGGCGATTTTGTTCCAATTCACATTCCAAGTAATATTCGGCATGCTAATTACATTGCCGGTTGCCAAATTGCATTATCTCTTATAGTTGCCGAGATATGGACTATCGATAATTTACACCTTAGGCTCTGCTTCTAACTTGGGCCCAAATTGTAAAATGGTCTTATCTATTGGCGATTTCGTCCCAATTCACATTCCAAGTGATATTCGGCATGCTAATTACATTGCCGGTTGCGAAATTGCATTATCTCTTATAGTTTCCGAGGTATGGACTATCAATAATTTACACCTTAGGCTCTGCTTCTAACTTGGGCCCAAATTGTAAAATGGTCTTATCTATTGGCGATTTCGTTCCAATTCACATTCCAAGTAATATTCGGCATGCTAATTACATTGCCGGTTGCCAAATTGCATTATCTCTTATAGTTTCGGAGATATGGACTATCGATAATTTACACCTTAGGCTCTGCTTCTAACTTGGGCCCAAATTGTAAAATGGTCTTATCTATTGGCGATTTCGTTCCAATTCTCATTCCAAGTAATATTCGGCATGCTAATTACATTGCCGGTTGCCAAATTGCATTATCTCTTATAGTTTCCGAGATATGGACTATCGATAATTTACACCTTAGCCTCTGCTTCTAACTTGGGCCCAAATTGTAAAATGGTCTAATCTATTGGCGTTTTCGTTCCAATTCACATTCCAAGTAATATTCGGCATGCTAATTCATTGCCGGTTGCCAAATTGCATTATCTCTTATAGTTTCCGAGATATGGACTATCGATAATTTACACCTTAGGCTCTGCTTCTAACTCGGGCCCAAATTGTAAAATGGTCTTCTCTATTGGCGATTTCGTTCCAATTTACATTCCAAGTAATATTCGGCATGCTAATTACATTGCCGGTTGCCAAATTGCATTATCTCTTATAGTTTCCGAGATATGGACTATCGATAATTTACACCTTAGGCTCTGCTTCTAACTCGGGCCCAAATTGTAAAATGGTCTTCTCTATTGGCGATTTCGTTCCAATTTACATTCCAAGTAATATTCGGCATGCTAATTACATTGCCGGTTGCCAAATTGCATTATCTCTTATAGTTTCCGAGATATGGACTATCGATAATTTACACCTTAGTCTCTGCTTCTAACTTGGGCCCAAATTGTAAAATGGTCTTCTCTATTATCGATTTCGTTCCAATTCACATTCCAAGTAATATTCGGCATGCTAATTACATTGCCGGTTGCCAAATTGCATTATCTCTTATAGTTTCCGAGATATGGACTATCGATAATTTACACCTTAGGCTCTGCTTCTAACTTGGGCCCTAATTGTAAAATGGTCTTCTCTATTGGCGATTTTGTTCCAATTCACATTCCAAGTAATATTCGGCATGCTAATTACATTGCCGGTTGCCAAATTGCATTATCTCTTATAGTTGCCGAGATATGGACTATCGATAATTTACACCTTAGGCTCTGCTTCTAACTTGGGCCCAAATTGTAAAATCGTCTTATCTATTGGCGATTTCGTTCCAATTCACATTCCAAGTAATATTCGGCATGCTAATTACATTGCCGGTTGCCAAACTGCATTATCTCTTATAGTTTCCGAGATATGGACTATCGGTAATTTACACCTTAGGCTCTGCTTCTAACTTGGGCCCAAATTGTAAAATGGTCTTATCTATAGGCGATTTCGTTCCAATTCACATTCCAAGTAATATTCGGCATGCTAATTACATTGCCGGTTGCCAAATTGAATTATCTCTTATAGTTTCCGAGATATGGACTATCTATAATTTACACCTTAGGCTCTGCTTCTAACTTGGGCCCAAATTGTAAAATGGTCTTACCTATTGGCGATTTCGTTCCAATTCACATTCCAAGTAATATTCGGCATGCTAATTACATTGCCGGTTGCCAAATTGCATTATCTCTTATAGTTTCCGAGATATGGACTATCGATAATTTACACCTTAGGCTCTGCTTCTAACTTGGGCCAAAATTGTAAAATGGTCTTATCTATTGGCGATTTCGTCCCAATTCACATTCCAAGTGATATTCGGCATGCTAATTACATTGCCGGTTGCCAAATTGCATTATCTCTTATAGTTTCCGAGATATGGACTATCGATAATTTACACCTTAGGCTCTGCTTCTAACTTGGGCCCAAATTGTAAAATGGTCTTCTCTATTGGCGATTTCGTTCCAATTCACATTCCAAGTAATATTCGGCATGCTAATTACATTGCCGGTTGCCAAATTGCATTATCTCTTATAGTTTCCGAGATATGGACTATCGATAATTTACACCTTAGGCTCTGCTTCTAACTTGGGCCCTAATTGTAAAATGGTCTTCTCTATTGGCGATTTTGTTCCAATTCACATTCCAAGTAATATTCGGCATGCTAATTACATTGCCGGTTGCCAAATTGCATTATCTCTTATAGTTTCCGAGATATGGACTATCGATAATTTACACCTTAGGCTCTGCTTCTAACTTGGGCCCAAATTGTAAAATGGTCTTCTCTATTGGCGATTTCGTTCCAATTCACATTCCAAGTAATATTCGGCATGCTAATTACATTGCCGGTTGCCAAACTGCATTATCTCTTATAGTTCCCGAGATATGGACTATCGGTAATTTACACCTTAGGCTCTGCTTCTAACTTGGGCCCAAATTGTAAAATGGTCTTATCTATTGGCGATTTCGTTCCAATTCACAATCCAAGTAATATCCGGCATGCTAATTACATTGCCGGTTGCCAAATTGAATTATCTCTTATAGTTTCCGAGATATGGACTATCGATAATTTACACCTTAGGCTCTGCTTCTAACTTGGGCCAAAATTGTAAAATGGTCTTATCTATTGGCGATTTCGTTCCAATTCTCATTCCAAGTAATATTCGGCATGCTAATTACATTGCCGGTTGCCAAATTGCATTATCTCTTATAGTTTCCGAGATATGGACTATCGATAATTTACACCTTAGCCTCTGCTTCTAACTTGGGCCCAAATTGTAAAATGGTCTTATCTATTGGCGATTTCGTTCCAATTCTCATTCCAAGTAATATTCGGCATGCTAATTACATTGCCGGTTGCCAAATTGCATTATCTCTTATAGTTTCCGAGATATGGACTATCGATAATTTACACCTTAGCCTCTGCTTCTAACTTGGGCCCAAATTGTAAAATGGTCTAATCTATTGGCGTTTTCGTTCCAATTCACATTCCAAGTAATATTCGGCATGCTAATTACATTGCCGGTTGCCAAATTGCATTATCTCTTATAGTTTCCGAGATATGGACTATCGATAATTTACACCTTAGGCTTTACTTCTAACTTGGGCCCAAATTGTAAAATGGTCTTATCTATTGGCGATTTCGTTCCAATTCACATTCCAAGTAATATTCGGCATGCTAATTACATTGCCGGTTGCCAAATTGCATTAACTCTTATAGTTTCCGAGATATGGACTATCGATAATTTACACCTTAGGCTCTGCTTCTAACTTGGGCCCAAATTGTAAAATGGTCTTATCTATTGGCGATTTCGTTCCAATTCACATTCCAAGTAATATTCGGCATGCTAATTACATTGCCGGTTGCCAAATTGCATTATCTCTTATAGTTTCCGAGATATGGACTATCGATAATTTACACCATAGGCTCTGCTTATAACTTGGGCCCACATTGTAAAATGGTCTTATCTATTGGCGATTTCGTTCCAATTCACATTCCAAGTAATATTCGGCATGCTAATTACATTGCCGGTTGCCAAATTGCATTATCTCTTATAGTTTCCGAGATATGGACTATCGATAATTTACACCTTAGGCTCTGCTTCTAACTTGGGCCCAAATTGTAAAATGGTCTTATCTATTGGCGATTTCGTCCCAATTCACATTCCAAGTGATATTCGGCATGCTAATTACATTGCCGGTTGCGAAATTGCATTATCTCTTATAGTTTCCGAGGTATGGACTATCAATAATTTACACCTTAGGCTCTGCTTCTAACTTGGGCCCAAATTGTAAAATGGTCTTATCTATTGGCGATTTCGTTCCAATTCACATTCCAAGTAATATTCGGCATGCTAATTACATTGCCGGTTGCCAAATTGCATTATCTCTTATAGTTTCGGAGATATGGACTATCGATAATTTACACCTTAGGCTCTGCTTCTAACTTGGGCCCAAATTGTAAAATGGTCTTATCTATTGGCGATTTCGTTCCAATTCTCATTCCAAGTAATATTCGGCATGCTAATTACATTGCCGGTTGCCAAATTGCATTATCTCTTATAGTTTCCGAGATATGGACTATCGATAATTTACACCTTAGCCTCTGCTTCTAACTTGGGCCCAAATTGTAAAATGGTCTAATCTATTGGCGTTTTCGTTCCAATTCACATTCCAAGTAATATTCGGCATGCTAATTCATTGCCGGTTGCCAAATTGCATTATCTCTTATAGTTTCCGAGATATGGACTATCGATAATTTACACCTTAGGCTCTGCTTCTAACTCGGGCCCAAATTGTAAAATGGTCTTCTCTATTGGCGATTTCGTTCCAATTTACATTCCAAGTAATATTCGGCATGCTAATTACATTGCCGGTTGCCAAATTGCATTATCTCTTATAGTTTCCGAGATATGGACTATCGATAATTTACACCTTAGGCTCTGCTTCTAAATTGGGCCCAAATTGTAAAATGGTCTTATCTATTATCGATTTCGTTCCAATTCACATTCCAAGTAATATTCGGCATGCTAATTACATTGCCGGTTGCCAAATTGCATTATCTCTTATAGTTTCCGAGATATGGACTATCGATAATTTACACCTTAGTCTCTGCTTCTAACTTGGGCCCAAATTGTAAAATGGTCTTCTCTATTGGCGATTTCGTTCCAATTCACATTCCAAGTAATATTCGGCATGCTAATTACATTGCCGGTTGCCAAATTGCATTATCTCTTATAGTTTCCGAGATATGGACTATCGATAATTTACACCTTAGGCTCTGCTTCTAACTTGGGCCCTAATTGTAAAATGGTCTTCTCTATTGGCGATTTTGTTCCAATTCACATTCCAAGTAATATTCGGCATGCTAATTACATTGCCGGTTGCCAAATTGCATTATCTCTTATAGTTGCCGAGATATGGACTATCGATAATTTACACCTTAGGCTCTGCTTCTAACTTGGGCCCAAATTGTAAAATCGTCTTATCTATTGGCGATTTCGTTCCAATTCACATTCCAAGTAATATTCGGCATGCTAATTACATTGCCGGTTGCCAAACTGCATTATCTCTTATAGTTTCCGAGATATGGACTATCGGTAATTTACACCTTAGGCTCTGCTTCTAACTTGGGCCCAAATTGTAAAATGGTCTTATCTATAGGCGATTTCGTTCCAATTCACATTCCAAGTAATATTCGGCATGCTAATTACATTGCCGGTTGCCAAATTGAATTATCTCTTATAGTTTCCGAGATATGGACTATCTATAATTTACACCTTAGGCTCTGCTTCTAACTTGGGCCCAAATTGTAAAATGGTCTTACCTATTGGCGATTTCGTTCCAATTCACATTCCAAGTAATATTCGGCATGCTAATTACATTGCCGGTTGCCAAATTGCATTATCTCTTATAGTTTCCGAGATATAGACTATCGATAATTTACACCTTAGGCTCTGCTTCTAACTTGGGCCAAAATTGTAAAATGGTCTTATCTATTGGCGATTTCGTCCCAATTCACATTCCAAGTGATATTCGGCATGCTAATTACATTGCCGGTTGCCAAATTGCATTATCTCTTATAGTTTCCGAGATATGGACTATCGATAATTTACACCTTAGGCTCTGCTTCTAACTTGGGCCCAAATTGTAAAATGGTCTTCTCTATTGGCGATTTCGTTCCAATTCACATTCCAAGTAATATTCGGCATGCTAATTACATTGCCGGTTGCCAAATTGCATTATCTCTTATAGTTTCCGAGATATGGACTATCGATAATTTACACCTTAGGCTCTGCTTCTAACTTGGGCCCTAATTGTAAAATGGTCTTCTCTATTGGCGATTTTGTTCCAATTCACATTCCAAGTAATATTCGGCATGCTAATTACATTGCCGGTTGCCAAATTGCATTATCTCTTATAGTTTCCGAGATATGGACTATCGATAATTTACACCTTAGGCTCTGCTTCTAACTTGGGCCCAAATTGTAAAATGGTCTTCTCTATTGGCGATTTCGTTCCAATTCACATTCCAAGTAATATTCGGAATGCTAATTACATTGCCGGTTGCCAAACTGCATTATCTCTTATAGTTCCCGAGATATGGACTATCGGTAATTTACACCTTAGGCTCTGCTTCTAACTTGGGCCCAAATTGTAAAATGGTCTTATCTATTGGCGATTTCGTTCCAATTCACAATCCAAGTAATATCCGGCATGCTAATTACATTGCCGGTTGCCAAATTGAATTATCTCTTATAGTTTCCGAGATATGGACTATCGATAATTTACACCTTAGGCTCTGCTTCTAACTTGGGCCAAAATTGTAAAATGGTCTTATCTATTGGCGATTTCGTCCCAATTCACATTCCAAGTGATATTCGGCATGCTAATTACATTGCCGGTTGCCAAATTGCATTATCTCTTATAGTTTCCGAGATATGGACTATCGATAATTTACACCTTAGGCTCTGCTTCTAACTTGGGCCCAAATTGTAAAATGGTCTTATCTATTGGCGATTTCGTTCCAATTCACATTCCAAGTAATATTCGGCATGCTAATTACATTGCCGGTTGCCAAATTGCATTATCTCTTATAGTTTCCGAGATATGCACTATCGATAATTTACACCTTAGGCTCTGCTTCTAACTTGGGCCCAAATTGTAAAATGGTCTTATCTATTAGCGATTTCGTTCCAATTCACATTCCAAGTAATATTCGGCATGCTAATTACATTGCCGGTTGCCAAATTGCATTATCTCTTATAGTTTCCGAGATATGGAGTATCGATAATTTACACCTTAGGCTCTGCTTCTAACTTGGGCCCAAATTGTAAAATGGCCTTATCTATTGGCGATTTCGTTCCAATTCACATTCCAAGTAATATTCGGCATGCTAATTACATTGCCGGTTGCCAAATTGCATTATCTCTTATAGTTTCCGAGATATGGACTATCGATAATTTACACCTTAGGCTCTGCTTCTAACTTGGGCCCAAATTGTAAAATGGCCTTATCTATTGGCGATTTCGTTCCAATTCACACTCCAAGTAATATTCGGCATGCTAATTACATTGCCGGTTGCGAAATTGCATTATCTCTTATAGTTTCCGAGATATGGACTATCAATAATTTACACCTTAGGCTCTGCTTCTAACTTGGGCCCAAATTGTAAAATGGTCTTATCTATTGGCGATTTCGTTCCAATTCACATTCCAAGTAATATTCGGCATGCTAATTACATTGCTGGTTGCCAAATTGCATTATCTCTTATAGTTTCCGAGATATGGACTATCGATAATTTACACCTTAGGCTTTACTTCTAACTTGGGCCCAAATTGTAAAATGGTCTTATCTATTGGCGATTTCGTTCCAATTCACATTCCAAGTAATATTCGGCATGCTAATTACATTGCCGGTTGCCAAATTGCATTAACTCTTATAGTTTCCGAGATATGGACTATCGATAATTTACACCTTAGGCTCTGCTTCTAACTTGGGCCCAAATTGTAAAATGGTCTTATCTATTGGCGATTTCGTTCCAATTCACATTCCAAGTAATATTCGGCATGCTAATTACATTGCCGGTTGCCAAATTGCATTATCTCTTATAGTTTCCGAGATATGGACTATCGATAATTTACACCATAGGCTCTGCTTATAACTTGGGCCCACATTGTAAAATGGTCTTATCTATTGGCGATTTCGTTCCAATTCACATTCCAAGTAATATTCGGCATGCTAATTACATTGCCGGTTGCCAAATTGCATTATCTCTTATAGTTTCCGAGATATGGACTATCGATAATTTACACCTTAGGCTCTGCTTCTAACTTGGGCCCAAATTGTAAAATGGTCTTATCTATTGGCGATTTCGTCCCAATTCACATTCCAAGTGATATTCGGCATGCTAATTACATTGCCGGTTGCGAAATTGCATTATCTCTTATAGTTTCCGAGGTATGGACTATCAATAATTTACACCTTAGGCTCTGCTTCTAACTTGGGCCCAAATTGTAAAATGGTCTTATCTATTGGCGATTTCGTTCCAATTCACATTCCAAGTAATATTCGGCATGCTAATTACATTGCCGGTTGCCAAATTGCATTATCTCTTATAGTTTCCGAGATATGGACTATCGATAATTTACACCTTAGGCTCTGCTTCTAACTTGGGCCCAAATTGTAAAATGGTCTTATCTATTGGCGATTTCGTTCCAATTCTCATTCCAAGTAATATTCGGCATGCTAATTACATTGCCGGTTGCCAAATTGCATTATCTCTTATAGTTTCCGAGATATGGACTATCGATAATTTACACCTTAGCCTCTGCTTCTAACTTGGGCCCAAATTGTAAAATGGTCTAATCTATTGGCGTTTTCGTTCCAATTCACATTCCAAGTAATATTCGGCATGCTAATTACATTGCCGGTTGCCAAATTGCATTATCTCTTATAGTTTCCGAGATATGGACTATCGATAATTTACACCTTAGGCTTTACTTCTAACTTGGGCCCAAATTGTAAAATGGTCTTATCTATTGGCGATTTCGTTCCAATTCACATTCCAAGTAATATTCGGCATGCTAATTACATTGCCGGTTGCCAAATTGCATTAACTCTTATAGTTTCCGAGATATGGACTATCGATAATTTACACCTTAGGCTCTTCTTCTAACTTGGGCCCAAATTGTAAAATGGTCTTATCTATTGGCGATTTCGTTCCAATTCACATTCCAAGTAATATTCGGCATGCTAATTACATTGCCGGTTGCCAAATTGCATTATCTCTTATAGTTTCCGAGATATGGACTATCGATAATTTACACCATAGGCTCTGCTTATAACTTGGGCCCACATTGTAAAATGGTCTTATCTATTGGCGATTTCGTTCCAATTCACATTCCAAGTAATATTCGGCATGCTAATTACATTGCCGGTTGCCAAATTGCATTATCTCTTATAGTTTCCGAGATATGGACTATCGATAATTTACACCTTAGGCTCTGCTTCTATCTTGGGCCCAAATTGTAAAATGGTCTTATCTATTGGCGATTTCGTCCCAATTCACATTCCAAGTGATATTCGGCATGCTAATTACATTGCCGGTTGCGAAATTGCATTATCTCTTATAGTTTCCGAGGTATGGACTATCAATAATTTACACCTTAGGCTCTGCTTCTAACTTGGGCCCAAATTGTAAAATGGTCTTATCTATTGGCGATTTCGTTCCAATTCACATTCCAAATAATATTCGGCATGCTAATTACATTGCCGGTTGCCAAATTGCATTATCTCTTATAGTTTCCGAGATATGGACTATCGATAATTTACACCTTAGGCTCTGCTTCTAACTTGGGCCCAAATTGTAAAATGGTCTTATCTATTGGCGATTTCGTTCCAATTCTCATTCCAAGTAATATTCGGCATGCTAATTACATTGCCGGTTGCCAAATTGCATTATCTCTTATAGTTTCCGAGATATGGACTATCGATAATTTACACCTTAGGCTCTGCTTCTAACTTGGGCCCAAATTGTAAAATGGTCTTCTCTATTGGCGATTTCGTTCCAATTTACATTCCAAGTAATATTCGGCATGCTAATTACATTGCCGGTTGCCAAATTGCATTATCTCTTATAGTTTCCGAGATATGGACTATCGATAATTTACACCTTAGGCTCTGCTTCTAAATTGGGCCCAAATTGTAAAATGGTCTTATCTATTGGCGATTTCGTTCCAATTCACATTCCAAGTAATATTCGGCATGCTAATTACATTGCCGGTTGCCAAATTGCATTATCTCTTATAGTTTCCGAGATATGGACTATCGATAATTTACACCTTAGTCTCTGCTTCTAACTTGGGCCCAAATTGTTAAATGGTCTTCTCTATTGGCGATTTCGTTCCAATTCACATTCCAAGTAATATTCGGCATGCTAATTACATTGCCGGTTGCCAAATTGCATTATCTCTTATAGTTTCCGAGATATGGACTATCGATAATTTACACCTTAGGCTCTGCTTCTAACTTGGGCCCTAATTGTAAAATGGTCTTCTCTATTGGCGATTTTGTTCCAATTCACATTCCAAGTAATATTCGGCATGCTAATTACATTGCCGGTTGCCAAATTGCATTATCTCTTATAGTTGCCGAGATATGGACTATCGATAATTTACACCTTAGGCTCTGCTTCTAACTTGGGCCCAAATTGTAAAATCGTCTTATCTATTGGCGATTTCGTTCCAATTCACATTCCAAGTAATATTCGGCATGCTAATTACATTGCCGGTTGCCAAACTGCATTATCTCTTATAGTTTCCGAGATATGGACTATCGGTAATTTACACCTTAGGCTCTGCTTCTAACTTGGGCCCAAATTGTAAAATGGTCTTATCTATAGGCGATTTCGTTCCAATTCACATTCCAAGTAATATTCGGCATGCTAATTACATTGCCGGTTGCCAAATTGAATTATCTCTTATAGTTTCCGAGATATGGACTATCGATAATTTACACCTTAGGCTCTGCTTCTAACTTGGGCCCAAATTGTATAATGGTCTTACCTATTGGCGATTTCGTTCCAATTCACATTCCAAGTAATATTCGGCATGCTAATTACATTGCCGGTTGCCAAATTGCATTATCTCTTATAGTTTCCGAGATATGGACTATCGATAATTTACACCTTAGGCTCTGCTTCTAACTTGGGCCAAAATTGTAAAATGGTCTTATCTATTGGCGATTTCGTCCCAATTCACATTCCAAGTGATATTCGGCATGCTAATTACATTGCCGGTTGCCAAATTGCATTATCTCTTATAGTTTCCGAGATATGGACTATCGATAATTTACACCTTAGGCTCTGCTTCTAACTTGGGCCCAAATTGTAAAATGGTCTTCTCTATTGGCGATTTCGTTCCAATTCACATTCCAAGTAGTATTCGGCATGCTAATTACATTGCCGGTTGCCAAATTGCATTATCTCTTATAGTTTCCGAGATATGGACTATCGATAATTTACACCTTAGGCTCTGCTTCTAACTTGGGCCCTAATTGTAAAATGGTCTTCTCTATTGGCGATTTTGTTCCAATTCACATTCCAAGTAATATTCGGCATGCTAATTACATTGCCGGTTGCCAAATTGCATTATCTCTTATAGTTTCCGAGATATGGACTATCGATAATTTACACCTTAGGCTCTGCTTCTAACTTGGGCCCAAATTGTAAAATCGTCTTATCTATAGGCGATTTCGTTCCAATTCACATTCCAAGTAATATTCGGCATGCTAATTACATTGCCGGTTGCCAAACTGCATTATCTCTTATAGTTCCCGAGATATGGACTATCGGTAATTTACACCTTAGGCTCTGCTTCTAACTTGGGCCCAAATTGTAAAATGGTCTTATCTATTGGCGATTTCGTTCCAATTCACAATCCAAGTAATATCCGGCATGCTAATTACATTGCCGGTTGCCAAATTGAATTATCTCTTATAGTTTCCGAGATATGGACTATCGATAATTTACACCTTAGGCTCTGCTTCTAACTTGGGCCCAAATTGTAAAATGGTCTTACCTATTGGCGATTTCGTTCCAATTCACATTCCAAGTAATATTCGGCATGCTAATTACATTGCCGGTTGCCAAATTGCATTATCTCTTATAGTTTCCGAGATATGGACTATCGATAATTTACACCTTAGGCTCTGCTTCTAACTTGGGCCAAAATTGTAAAATGGTCTTATCTATTGGCGATTTCGTCCCAATTCACATTCCAAGTGATATTCGGCATGCTAATTACATTGCCGGTTGCGAAATTGCATTATCTCTTATAGTTTCCGAGATATGGACTATCAATAATTTACACCTTAGTCTCTGCTTCTAACTTGGGCCCAAATTGTAAAATGGTCTTATCTATTGGCGATTTCGTTCCAATTCACATTCCAAGTAATATTCGGCATGCTAATTACATTGCCGGTTGCCAAATTGCATTATCTCTTATAGTTTCCGAGATATGCACTATCGATAATTTACACCTTAGGCTCTGCTTCTAACTTGGGCCCAAATTGTAAAATGGTCTTATCTATTGGCGATTTCGTTCCAATTCACATTCCAAGTAATATTCGGCATGCTAATTACATTGCCGGTTGCCAAATTGCATTATCTCTTATAGTTTCCGAGATATGGACTATCGATAATTTACACCTTCGGCTCTGCTTCTAACTTGGGCCCAAATTGTAAAATGGCCTTATCTATTGGCGATTTCGTTCCAATTCACATTCCAAGTAATATTCGGCATGCTAATTACATTGCCGGTTGCCAAATTGCATTATTTCTTATAGTTTCCGAGATATGGACTATCGATAATTTACACCTTAGGCTCTGCTTCTAACTTGGGCCCAAATTGTAAAATGGTCTTATCTATTGGCGTTTTCGTTCCAATTCACATTCCAAGTAATATTCGGCATGCTAATTACATTGCCGGTTGCCAAATTGCATTATCTCTTATAGTTTCCGAGATATGGACTATCGATAATTTACACCTTAGGCTCTGCTTCTAACTTGGGCCCAAATTGTAAAATGGTCTTCTCTATTAGCGATTTCGTTCCAATTCACATTCCAAGTAATATTCGGCATGCTAATTACATTGCCGGTTGCCAAATTGCATTATCTCTTATAGTTTCCGAGATATGGACTATCGATAATTTACACCTTAGGCTCTGCTTCTAACTTGGGCCCAAATTGTAAAATGGTCTTTTCTATTGGCGATTTCGTTCCAATTCACATTCCAAGTAATATTCGGCATGCTAATTACATTGCCGGTTGCCAAATTGCATTATCTCTTATAGTTTCCGAGATATGGACTATCGATAATTTACACCTTAGGCTCTGCTTCTAACTTGGGCCCAAATTGTAAAATGGTCTTCTCTATTGGCGATTTCGTTCCAATTCACATTCCAAGTAATATTCGGCATGCTAATTACATTGCCGGTTGCCAAATTGCATTATCTCTTATAGTTTCCGAGATATGGACTATCGATAATTTACACCTTAGGCTCTGCTTCTAACTTGGGCCCAAATTGTAAAATGGTCTTCTCTATTGGCGATTTCGTTCCAATTCACATTCCAAGTAATATTCGGCATGCTAATTACATTGCCTGTTGCCAAATTGCATTATCTCTTATAGTTTCCGAGATATGGACTATCGATAATTTACACCTTAAGCTCTGCTTCTAACTTGGGCCCAAATTGTAAAATCGTCTTATCTATTGGCGATTTCGTTCCTATTCACATTCCAAGTAATATTCGGCATGCTAATTACATTGCCGGTTGCCAAATTGCATTATCTCTTATAGTTTCCGAGATATGGACTATCGGTAATTTACACCTTAGGCTCTGCTTCTAACTTGGGCCCAAATTGTAAAATGGTCTTAACTATTGGCGATTTCGTTCCAATTCACATTCCAAGTAATATCCGGCATGCTAATTACATTGCCGGTTGCCAAATTGAATTATCTCTTATAGTTTCCGATATATGGACTATCGATAATTTACACCTTAGGCTCTGCTTCTAACTTGGGCCCAAATTGTAAAATGGTCTTACCTATTGGCGATTTCGTTCCAATTCACATTCCAAGTAATATTCGGCTTGCTAATTACATTGCCGGTTGCCAAATTGCATTATCTCTTATAGTTTCCGAGATATGGACTATCGATAATTTACATCTTAGGCTCTGCTTCTAACTTGGGCCCAAATTGTAAAATCGTCTTATCTATTGGCGATTTCGTTCCAATTCACATTCCAAGTAATATTCGGCATGCTAATTACATTGCCGGATGCCAAATTGCATTATCTCTTATAGTTTCCGAGATATGGACTATCGATAATTTACATCTTAGGCTCTGCTTCTAACTTGGGCCCAAATTGTAAAATGGTCTTATCTATTGGCGATTTCGTTCCAATTCACATTCCAAGTAATATTCGGCATGCTAATTACATTGCCGGTTGCCAAATTGCATTATCTCTTATAGTTTCCGAGATATGGACTATCGATAATTTACACCTTAGGCTCTGCTTCTAACTTGGGCCCAAATTGTAAAATGGTCTTATCTATTGGCGATTTCGTCCCAATTCACATTCCAAGTGATATTCGGCATGCTAATTACATTGCCGGTTGCGAAATTGCATTATCTCTTATAGTTTCCGAGATATGGACTATCAATAATTTACACCTTAGGCTCTGCTTCTAACTTGGGCCCAAATTTTAAAATGGCCTTATCTATTGGCGATTTCGTTCCAATTCACATTCCAAGTAATATTCGGCATGCTAATTACATTGCCGGTTGCCAAATTGCATTATCTCTTATAGTTTCCGAGATATGGACTATCGATAATTTACACCTTAGGCTCTGCTTCTAACTTGGGCCCAAATTGTAAAATGGTCTTATCTATTGGCGATTTCGTTCCAATTCACATTCCAAGTAATATTCCGCATGCTAATTACATTGCCGGTTGCCAAATTGCATTATCTCTTATAGTTTCCGAGATATGGACTATCGATAATTTACACCTTAGGCTCTGCTTCTAACTTGGGCCCAAATTGTAAAATGGTCTTATCTATTGGCGATTTCGTTCCAATTCACATTCCAAGTAATATTCGGCATGCTAATTACATTGCCGGTTGCCAAATTGCATTATCTCTTATAGTTTCCGAGATATGGACTATCGATAATTTACACCTTAGGCTCTGCTTTTAACTTGGGCCCAAATTGTAAAATGGTCTTATCTATTGGCGATTTCGTTCCAATTCACATTCCAAGTAATATTCGGCATGCTAATTACATTGCCGGTTGCCAAATTGCATTATCTCTTATAGTTTCCGAGATATGGACTATCGATAATTTACACCTTAGGCTCTGCTTCTAACTTGGGCCCAAATTGTAAAATGGTCTTATCTATTGGCGATTTCGTTCCAATTCACATTCCAAGTAATATTCGGCATGCTAATTACTTTGCCGGTTGCCAAATTGCATTATCTCTTATAGTTTCCGAGATATGGACTATCGATAATTTACACCTTAGGCTCTGCTTCTAACTTGGGCCCAAATTGTAAAATGGTCTTATCTATTGGCAATTTCGTTCCAATTCACATTCCAAGTAATATTCGGCATGCTAATTACATTGCCGGTTGCCAAATTGCATTATCCCTTATAGTTTCCGAGATATGGAGTATCGATAATTTGCACCTTAGGCTCTGCTTCTAACTTGGGCCCAAATTGTAAAATGGTCTTATCTATTGGCGATTTCATTCCAATTCACATTCCAAGTAATATTCGGCATGCTAATTACATTGCCGGTTGCCAAATTGCATTATCTCTTATAGTTTCCGAGATATGGACTATCGATAATTTACACCTTAGGCTCTGCTTCTAACTTGGGCCCAAATTGTAAAATGGTCTTATCTATTGGCGATTTCGTTCCAATTCACACTCCAAGTAATATTCGGCACGCTAATTACATTGCCGGTTGCGAAATTGCATTATCTCTTATAGTTTCCGAGATATGGACTATCAATAATTTACACCTTAGGCTCTGCTTCTAACTTGGGCCCAAATTGTAAAATGGTCTTATCTATTGGCGATTTCGTTCCAATTCACATTCCAAGTAATATTCCGCATGCTAATTGCATTGCCGGTTGCCAAATTGCATTATCTCTTATAGTTTCCGAGATATGGACTATCGATAATTTACACCTTAGGCTCTGCTTCTAACTTGGGCCCAAATTGTAAAATGGTCTAATCTATTGGCGATTTCGTTCCAATTCACATTCCAAGTAATATTCGGCATGCTAATTACATTGCCGGTTGCCAAATTGCATTATCTCTTATAGTTTCCGAGATATGGACTATCGATAATTTACACCTTAGGCTCTGCTTCTAACTTGGGACCAAATTGTAAAATGGTCTTATCTATTGGCGATTTCGTTCCAATTCACATTCCAAGTAATATTCGGCATGCTAATTACATTGCCGGTTGCCAAATTGCATTATCTCTTATAGTTTCCGAGATATGGACTATCGATAATTTACACCTTAGGCTCTGCTTCTAACTTGGGCCCAAATTGTAAAATGGTCTTCTCTATTGGCGATTTCGTTCCAATTCACATTCCAAGTAATATTCGGCATGCTAATTACATTGCCGGTTGCCAAATTGCATTACCTCTTATAGTTTCCGAGATATGGACTATCGATAATTTACACCTTAGGCTCTGCTTCTAACTTGGGCCCAAATTGTAAAATGGTCTTATCTATTGGCGATTTCGTTCCAATTCACATTCCAAGTAATATTCGGCATGCTAATTACATTGCCGGTTGCCAAATTGCATTATCTCTTATAGTTTCCGAGATATGGACTATCGATAATTTACACCTTAGGCTCTGCTTCTAACTTGGGCCCAAATTGTAAAATGGTCTTATCTATTGGCGATTTCGTTCCAATTCACATTCCAAGTAATATTCGGCATGCTAGTTACATTGCCGGTTGCCAAATTGAATTATCTCTTATAGTTTCCGAGATATGGACTATCGATAATTTACACCTTAGGCTCTGCTTCTAACTTGGGCCCAAATTGTAAAATGGTCTTACCTATTGGCGATTTCGTTCCAATTCACATTCCAAGTAATATTCGGCATGCTAATTACATTGCCGGTTGCCAAATTGCATTATCTCTTATAGTTTCCGAGATATGGACTATCGATAATTTACACCTTAGGCTCTGCTTCTAACTTGGGCCCAAATTGTAAAATCGTCTTATCTATGTGCGATTTCGTTCCAATTCACATTCCAAGTAATATTCGGCATGCTAATTACATTGTCGGTTGCCAAATTGCATTATCTCTTATAGTTTCCGAGATATGGACTATCGGTAATTTACACCTTAGGCTCTGCTTCTAACTTGGGCCCAAATTGTAAAATGGTCTTATCTATTGGCGATTTCGTTCCAATTCACATTCCAAGTAATATCCGGCATGCTAATTACATTGCCGGTTGCCAAATTGAATTATCTCTTATAGTTTCCGAGATATGGACTATCGATAATTTACACCTTAGGCTCTGCTTCTAACTTGGGCCCAAATTGTAAAATGGTCTTCTCTATTGGCGATTTCGTTCCAATTCACATTCCAAGTAATATTCGGCATGCTAATTACATTGCCGGTTGCCAAATTGCATTATCTCTTATAGTTTCCGAGATATGGACTATCGATAATTTACACCTTAGGCTCTGCTTCTAAATTGGGCCCAAATTGTAAAATGGTCTTATCTATTGGCGATTTCGTTCCAATTCACATTCCAAGTAATATTCGGCATGCTAATTACATTGCCGGTTGCCAAATTGCATTATCTCTTATAGTTTCCGAGATATGGACTATCGATAATTTACACCTTAGTCTCTGCTTCTAACTTGGGCCCAAATTGTTAAATGGTCTTCTCTATTGGCGATTTCGTTCCAATTCACATTCCAAGTAATATTCGGCATGCTAATTACATTGCCGGTTGCCAAATTGCATTATCTCTTATAGTTTCCGAGATATGGACTATCGATAATTTACACCTTAGGCTCTGCTTCTAACTTGGGCCCTAATTGTAAAATGGTCTTCTCTATTGGCGATTTTGTTCCAATTCACATTCCAAGTAATATTCGGCATGCTAATTACATTGCCGGTTGCCAAATTGCATTATCTCTTATAGTTGCCGAGATATGGACTATCGATAATTTACACCTTAGGCTCTGCTTCTAACTTGGGCCCAAATTGTAAAATCGTCTTATCTATTGGCGATTTCGTTCCAATTCACATTCCAAGTAATATTCGGCATGCTAATTACATTGCCGGTTGCGAAACTGCATTATCTCTTATAGTTTCCGAGATATGGACTATCGGTAATTTACACCTTAGGCTCTGCTTCTAACTTGGGCCCAAATTGTAAAATCGTCTTATCTATAGGCGATTTCGTTCCAATTCACATTCCAAGTAATATTCGGCATGCTAATTACATTGCCGGTTGCCAAACTGCATTATCTCTTATAGTTCCCGAGATATGGACTATCGGTAATTTACACCTTAGGCTCTGCTTCTAACTTGGGCCCAAATTGTAAAATGGTCTTATCTATTGGCGATTTCGTTCCAATTCACAATCCAAGTAATATCCGGCATGCTAATTACATTGCCGGTTGCCAAATTGAATTATCTCTTATAGTTTCCGAGATATGGACTATCGATAATTTACACCTTAGGCTCTGCTTCTAACTTGGGCCCAAATTGTAAAATGGTCTTACCTATTGGCGATTTCGTTCCAATTCACATTCCAAGTAATATTCGGCATGCTAATTACATTGCCGGTTGCCAAATTGCATTATCTCTTATAGTTTCCGAGATATGGACTATCGATAATTTACACCTTAGGCTCTGCTTCTAACTTGGGCCAAAATTGTAAAATGGTCTTATCTATTGGCGATTTCGTCCCAATTCACATTCCAAGTGATATTCGGCATGCTAATTACATTGCCGGTTGCGAAATTGCATTATCTCTTATAGTTTCCGAGATATGGACTATCAATAATTTACACCTTAGTCTCTGCTTCTAACTTGGGCCCAAATTGTAAAATGGTCTTATCTATTGGCGATTTCGTTCCAATTCACATTCCAAGTAATATTCGGCATGCTAATTACATTGCCGGTTGCCAAATTGCATTATCTCTTATAGTTTCCGAGATATGCACTATCGATAATTTACACCTTAGGCTCTGCTTCTAACTTGGGCCCAAATTGTAAAATGGTCTTATCTATTGGCGATTTCGTTCCAATTCACATTCCAAGTAATATTCGGCATGCTAATTACATTGCCGGTTGCCAAATTGCATTATCTCTTATAGTTTCCGAGATATGGACTATCGATAATTTACACCTTCGGCTCTGCTTCTAACTTGGGCCCAAATTGTAAAATGGCCTTATCTATTGGCGATTTCGTTCCAATTCACATTCCAAGTAATATTCGGCATGCTAATTACATTGCCGGTTGCCAAATTGCATTATTTCTTATAGTTTCCGAGATATGGACTATCGATAATTTACACCTTAGGCTCTGCTTCTAACTTGGGCCCAAATTGTAAAATGGTCTTATCTATTGGCGTTTTCGTTCCAATTCACATTCCAAGTAATATTCGGCATGCTAATTACATTGCCGGTTGCCAAATTGCATTATCTCTTATAGTTTCCGAGATATGGACTATCGATAATTTACACCTTAGGCTCTGCTTCTAACTTGGGCCCAAATTGTAAAATGGTCTTCTCTATTAGCGATTTCGTTCCAATTCACATTCCAAGTAATATTCGGCATGCTAATTACATTGCCGGTTGCCAAATTGCATTATCTCTTATAGTTTCCGAGATATGGACTATCGATAATTTACACCTTAGGCTCTGCTTCTAACTTGGGCCCAAATTGTAAAATGGTCTTTTCTATTGGCGATTTCGTTCCAATTCACATTCCAAGTAATATTCGGCATGCTAATTACATTGCCGGTTGCCAAATTGCATTATCTCTTATAGTTTCCGAGATATGGACTATCGATAATTTACACCTTAGGCTCTGCTTCTAACTTGGGCCCAAATTGTAAAATGGTCTTCTCTATTGGCGATTTCGTTCCAATTCACATTCCAAGTAATATTCGGCATGCTAATTACATTGCCGGTTGCCAAATTGCATTATCTCTTATAGTTTCCGAGATATGGACTATCGATAATTTACACCTTAGGCTCTGCTTCTAACTTGGGCCCAAATTGTAAAATGGTCTTCTCTATTGGCGATTTCGTTCCAATTCACATTCCAAGTAATATTCGGCATGCTAATTACATTGCCTGTTGCCAAATTGCATTATCTCTTATAGTTTCCGAGATATGGACTATCGATAATTTACACCTTAAGCTCTGCTTCTAACTTGGGCCCAAATTGTAAAATCGTCTTATCTATTGGCGATTTCGTTCCTATTCACATTCCAAGTAATATTCGGCATGCTAATTACATTGCCGGTTGCCAAATTGCATTATCTCTTATAGTTTCCGAGATATGGACTATCGGTAATTTACACCTTAGGCTCTGCTTCTAACTTGGGCCCAAATTGTAAAATGGTCTTAACTATTGGCGATTTCGTTCCAATTCACATTCCAAGTAATATCCGGCATGCTAATTACATTGCCGGTTGCCAAATTGAATTATCTCTTATAGTTTCCGATATATGGACTATCGATAATTTACACCTTAGGCTCTGCTTCTAACTTGGGCCCAAATTGTAAAATGGTCTTACCTATTGGCGATTTCGTTCCAATTCACATTCCAAGTAATATTCGGCTTGCTAATTACATTGCCGGTTGCCAAATTGCATTATCTCTTATAGTTTCCGAGATATGGACTATCGATAATTTACATCTTAGGCTCTGCTTCTAACTTGGGCCCAAATTGTAAAATCGTCTTATCTATTGGCGATTTCGTTCCAATTCACATTCCAAGTAATATTCGGCATGCTAATTACATTGCCGGTTGCCAAATTGCATTATCTCTTATAGTTTCCGAGATATGGACTATCGATAATTTACATCTTAGGCTCTGCTTCTAACTTGGGCCCAAATTGTAAAATGGTCTTATCTATTGGCGATTTCGTTCCAATTCACATTCCAAGTAATATTCGGCATGCTAATTACATTGCCGGTTGCCAAATTGCATTATCTCTTATAGTTTCCGAGATATGGACTATCGATAATTTACACCTTAGGCTCTGCTTCTAACTTGGGCCCAAATTGTAAAATGGTCTTATCTATTGGCGATTTCGTCCCAATTCACATTCCAAGTGATATTCGGCATGCTAATTACATTGCCGGTTGCGAAATTGCATTATCTCTTATAGTTTCCGAGATATGGACTATCAATAATTTACACCTTAGGCTCTGCTTCTAACTTGGGCCCAAATTTTAAAATGGCCTTATCTATTGGCGATTTCGTTCCAATTCACATTCCAAGTAATATTCGGCATGCTAATTACATTGCCGGTTGCCAAATTGCATTATCTCTTATAGTTTCCGAGATATGGACTATCGATAATTTACACCTTAGGCTCTGCTTCTAACTTGGGCCCAAATTGTAAAATGGTCTTATCTATTGGCGATTTCGTTCCAATTCACATTCCAAGTAATATTCCGCATGCTAATTACATTGCCGGTTGCCAATTTGCATTATCTCTTATAGTTTCCGAGATATGGACTATCGATAATTTACACCTTAGGCTCTGCTTCTAACTTGGGCCCAAATTGTAAAATGGTCTTATCTATTGGCGATTTCGTTCCAATTCACATTCCAAGTAATATTCGGCATGCTAATTACATTGCCGGTTGCCAAATTGCATTATCTCTTATAGTTTCCGAGATATGGACTATCGATAATTTACACCTTAGGCTCTGCTTTTAACTTGGGCCCAAATTGTAAAATGGTCTTATCTATTGGCGATTTCGTTCCAATTCACATTCCAAGTAATATTCGGCATGCTAATTACATTGCCGGTTGCCAAATTGCATTATCTCTTATAGTTTCCGAGATATGGACTATCGATAATTTACACCTTAGGCTCTGCTTCTAACTTGGGCCCAAATTGTAAAATGGTCTTATCTATTGGCGATTTCGTTCCAATTCACATTCCAAGTAATATTCGGCATGCTAATTACTTTGCCGGTTGCCAAATTGCATTATCTCTTATAGTTTCCGAGATATGGACTATCGATAATTTACACCTTAGGCTCTGCTTCTAACTTGGGCCCAAATTGTAAAATGGTCTTATCTATTGGCAATTTCGTTCCAATTCACATTCCAAGTAATATTCGGCATGCTAATTACATTGCCGGTTGCCAAATTGCATTATCCCTTATAGTTTCCGAGATATGGAGTATCGATAATTTGCACCTTAGGCTCTGCTTCTAACTTGGGCCCAAATTGTAAAATGGTCTTATCTATTGGCGATTTCATTCCAATTCACATTCCAAGTAATATTCGGCATGCTAATTACATTGCCGGTTGCCAAATTGCATTATCTCTTATAGTTTCCGAGATATGGACTATCGATAATTTACACCTTAGGCTCTGCTTCTAACTTGGGCCCAAATTGTAAAATGGTCTTATCTATTGGCGATTTCGTTCCAATTCACACTCCAAGTAATATTCGGCACGCTAATTACATTGCCGGTTGCGAAATTGCATTATCTCTTATAGTTTCCGAGATATGGACTATCAATAATTTACACCTTAGGCTCTGCTTCTAACTTGGGCCCAAATTGTAAAATGGTCTTATCTATTGGCGATTTCGTTCCAATTCACATTCCAAGTAATATTCCGCATGCTAATTGCATTGCCGGTTGCCAAATTGCATTATCTCTTATAGTTTCCGAGATATGGACTATCGATAATTTACACCTTAGGCTCTGCTTCTAACTTGGGCCCAAATTGTAAAATGGTCTAATCTATTGGCGATTTCGTTCCAATTCACATTCCAAGTAATATTCGGCATGCTAATTACATTGCCGGTTGCCAAATTGCATTATCTCTTATAGTTTCCGAGATATGGACTATCGATAATTTACACCTTAGGCTCTGCTTCTAACTTGGGACCAAATTGTAAAATGGTCTTATCTATTGGCGATTTCGTTCCAATTCACATTCCAAGTAATATTCGGCATGCTAATTACATTGCCGGTTGCCAAATTGCATTATCTCTTATAGTTTCCGAGATATGGACTATCGATAATTTACACCTTAGGCTCTGCTTCTAACTTGGGCCCAAATTGTAAAATGGTCTTCTCTATTGGCGATTTCGTTCCAATTCACATTCCAAGTAATATTCGGCATGCTAATTACATTGCCGGTTGCCAAATTGCATTACCTCTTATAGTTTCCGAGATATGGACTATCGATAATTTACACCTTAGGCTCTGCTTCTAACTTGGGCCCAAATTGTAAAATGGTCTTATCTATTGGCGATTTCGTTCCAATTCACATTCCAAGTAATATTCGGCATGCTAATTACATTGCCGGTTGCCAAATTGCATTATCTCTTATAGTTTCCGAGATATGGACTATCGATAATTTACACCTTAGGCTCTGCTTCTAACTTGGGCCCAAATTGTAAAATGGTCTTATCTATTGGCGATTTCGTTCCAATTCACATTCCAAGTAATATTCGGCATGCTAGTTACATTGCCGGTTGCCAAATTGAATTATCTCTTATAGTTTCCGAGATATGGACTATCGATAATTTACACCTTAGGCTCTGCTTCTAACTTGGGCCCAAATTGTAAAATGGTCTTACCTATTGGCGATTTCGTTCCAATTCACATTCCAAGTAATATTCGGCATGCTAATTACATTGCCGGTTGCCAAATTGCATTATCTCTTATAGTTTCCGAGATATGGACTATCGATAATTTACACCTTAGGCTCTGCTTCTAACTTGGGCCCAAATTGTAAAATCGTCTTATCTATGTGCGATTTCGTTCCAATTCACATTCCAAGTAATATTCGGCATGCTAATTACATTGTCGGTTGCCAAATTGCATTATCTCTTATAGTTTCCGAGATATGGACTATCGGTAATTTACACCTTAGGCTCTGCTTCTAACTTGGGCCCAAATTGTAAAATGGTCTTATCTATTGGCGATTTCGTTCCAATTCACATTCCAAGTAATATCCGGCATGCTAATTACATTGCCGGTTGCCAAATTGAATTATCTCTTATAGTTTCCGAGATATGGACTATCGATAATTTACACCTTAGGCTCTGCTTCTAACTTGGGCCCAAATTGTAAAATGGTCTTCTCTATTGGCGATTTCGTTCCAATTCACATTCCAAGTAATATTCGGCATGCTAATTACATTGCCGGTTGCCAAATTGCATTATCTCTTATAGTTTCCGAGATATGGACTATCGATAATTTACACCTTAGGCTCTGCTTCTAAATTGGGCCCAAATTGTAAAATGGTCTTATCTATTGGCGATTTCGTTCCAATTCACATTCCAAGTAATATTCGGCATGCTAATTACATTGCCGGTTGCCAAATTGCATTATCTCTTATAGTTTCCGAGATATGGACTATCGATAATTTACACCTTAGTCTCTGCTTCTAACTTGGGCCCAAATTGTTAAATGGTCTTCTCTATTGGCGATTTCGTTCCAATTCACATTCCAAGTAATATTCGGCATGCTAATTACATTGCCGGTTGCCAAATTGCATTATCTCTTATAGTTTCCGAGATATGGACTATCGATAATTTACACCTTAGGCTCTGCTTCTAACTTGGGCCCTAATTGTAAAATGGTCTTCTCTATTGGCGATTTTGTTCCAATTCACATTCCAAGTAATATTCGGCATGCTAATTACATTGCCGGTTGCCAAATTGCATTATCTCTTATAGTTGCCGAGATATGGACTATCGATAATTTACACCTTAGGCTCTGCTTCTAACTTGGGCCCAAATTGTAAAATCGTCTTATCTATTGGCGATTTCGTTCCAATTCACATTCCAAGTAATATTCGGCATGCTAATTACATTGCCGGTTGCGAAACTGCATTATCTCTTATAGTTTCCGAGATATGGACTATCGGTAATTTACACCTTAGGCTCTGCTTCTAACTTGGGCCCAAATTGTAAAATGGTCTTATCTATAGGCGATTTCGTTCCAATTCACATTCCAAGTAATATTCGGCATGCTAATTACATTGCCGGTTGCCAAATTGAATTATCTCTTATAGTTTCCGAGATATGGACTATCGATAATTTACACCTTAGGCTCTGCTTCTAACTTGGGCCCAAATTGTATAATGGTCTTACCTATTGGCGATTTCGTTCCAATTCACATTCCAAGTAATATTCGGCATGCTAATTACATTGCCGGTTGCCAAATTGCATTATCTCTTATAGTTTCCGAGATATGGACTATCGATAATTTACACCTTAGGCTCTGCTTCTAACTTGGGCCCAAATTGTAAAATGGTCTTCTCTATTGGCGATTTCGTTCCAATTTACATTCCAAGTAATATTCGGCATGCTAATTACATTGCCGGTTGCCAAATTGCATTATCTCTTATAGTTTCCGAGATATGGACTATCGATAATTTACACCTTAGGCTCTGCTTCTAAATTGGGCCCAAATTGTAAAATGGTCTTATCTATTGGCGATTTCGTTCCAATTCACATTCCAAGTAATATTCGGCATGCTAATTACATTGCCGGTTGCCAAATTGCATTATCTCTTATAGTTTCCGAGATATGGACTATCGATAATTTACACCTTAGTCTCTGCTTCTAACTTGGGCCCAAATTGTTAAATGGTCTTCTCTATTGGCGATTTCGTTCCAATTCACATTCCAAGTAATATTCGGCATGCTAATTACATTGCCGGTTGCCAAATTGCATTATCTCTTATAGTTTCCGAGATATGGACTATCGATAATTTACACCTTAGGCTCTGCTTCTAACTTGGGCCCTAATTGTAAAATGGTCTTCTCTATTGGCGATTTTGTTCCAATTCACATTCCAAGTAATATTCGGCATGCTAATTACATTGCCGTTTGCCAAATTGCATTATCTCTTATAGTTGCCGAGATATGGACTATCGATAATTTACACCTTAGGCTCTGCTTCTAACTTGGGCCCAAATTGTAAAATCGTCTTATCTATTGGCGATTTCGTTCCAATTCACATTCCAAGTAATATTCGGCATGCTAATTACATTGCCGGTTGCCAAACTGCATTATCTCTTATAGTTTCCGAGATATGGACTATCGGTAATTTACACCTTAGGCTCTGCTTCTAACTTGGGCCCAAATTGTAAAATGGTCTTATCTATAGGCGATTTCGTTCCAATTCACATTCCAAGTAATATTCGGCATGCTAATTACATTGCCGGTTGCCAAATTGAATTATCTCTTATAGTTTCCGAGATATGGACTATCGATAATTTACACCTTAGGCTCTGCTTCTAACTTGGGCCCAAATTGTATAATGGTCTTACCTATTGGCGATTTCGTTCCAATTCACATTCCAAGTAATATTCGGCATGCTAATTACATTGCCGGTTGCCAAATTGCATTATCTCTTATAGTTTCCGAGATATGGACTATCGATAATTTACACCTTAGGCTCTGCTTCTAACTTGGGCCAAAATTGTAAAATGGTCTTATCTATTGGCGATTTCGTCCCAATTCACATTCCAAGTGATATTCGGCATGCTAATTACATTGCCGGTTGCCAAATTGCATTATCTCTTATAGTTTCCGAGATATGGACTATCGATAATTTACACCTTAGGCTCTGCTTCTAACTTGGGCCCAAATTGTAAAATGGTCTTCTCTATTGGCGATTTCGTTCCAATTCACATTCCAAGTAATATTCGGCATGCTAATTACATTGCCGGTTGCCAAATTGCATTATCTCTTATAGTTTCCGAGATATGGACTATCGATAATTTACACCTTAGGCTCTGCTTCTAACTTGGGCCCTAATTGTAAAATGGTCTTCTCTATTGGCGATTTTGTTCCAATTCACATTCCAAGTAATATTCGGCATGCTAATTACATTGCCGGTTGCCAAATTGCATTATCTCTTATAGTTTCCGAGATATGGACTATCGATAATTTACACCTTAGGCTCTGCTTCTAACTTGGGCCCAAATTGTAAAATCGTCTTATCTATAGGCGATTTCGTTCCAATTCACATTCCAAGTAATATTCGGCATGCTAATTACATTGCCGGTTGCCAAACTGCATTATCTCTTATAGTTCCCGAGATATGGACTATCGGTAATTTACACCTTAGGCTCTGCTTCTAACTTGGGCCCAAATTGTAAAATGGTCTTATCTATTGGCGATTTCGTTCCAATTCACAATCCAAGTAATATCCGGCATGCTAATTACATTGCCGGTTGCCAAATTGAATTATCTCTTATAGTTTCCGAGATATGGACTATCGATAATTTACACCTTAGGCTCTGCTTCTAACTTGGGCCCAAATTGTAAAATGGTCTTACCTATTGGCGATTTCGTTCCAATTCACATTCCAAGTAATATTCGGCATGCTAATTACATTGCCGGTTGCCAAATTGCATTATCTCTTATAGTTTCCGAGATATGGACTATCGATAATTTACACCTTAGGCTCTGCTTCTAACTTGGGCCAAAATTGTAAAATGGTCTTATCTATTGGCGATTTCGTCCCAATTCACATTCCAAGTGATATTCGGCATGCTAATTACATTGCCGGTTGCGAAATTGCATTATCTCTTATAGTTTCCGAGATATGGACTATCAATAATTTACACCTTAGTCTCTGCTTCTAACTTGGGCCCAAATTGTAAAATGGTCTTATCTATTGGCGATTTCGTTCCAATTCACATTCCAAGTAATATTCGGCATGCTAATTACATTGCCGGTTGCCAAATTGCATTATCTCTTATAGTTTCCGAGATATGCACTATCGATAATTTACACCTTAGGCTCTGCTTCTAACTTGGGCCCAAATTGTAAAATGGTCTTATCTATTGGCGATTTCGTTCCAATTCACATTCCAAGTAATATTCGGCATGCTAATTACATTGCCGGTTGCCAAATTGCATTATCTCTTATAGTTTCCGAGATATGGACTATCGATAATTTACACCTTCGGCTCTGCTTCTAACTTGGGCCCAAATTGTAAAATGGCCTTATCTATTGGCGATTTCGTTCCAATTCACATTCCAAGTAATATTCGGCATGCTAATTACATTGCCGGTTGCCAAATTGCATTATTTCTTATAGTTTCCGAGATATGGACTATCGATAATTTACACCTTAGGCTCTGCTTCTAACTTGGGCCCAAATTGTAAAATGGTCTTATCTATTGGCGTTTTCGTTCCAATTCACATTCCAAGTAATATTCGGCATGCTAATTACATTGCCGGTTGCCAAATTGCATTATCTCTTATAGTTTCCGAGATATGGACTATCGATAATTTACACCTTAGGCTCTGCTTCTAACTTGGGCCAAAATTGTAAAATGGTCTTCTCTATTAGCGATTTCGTTCCAATTCACATTCCAAGTAATATTCGGCATGCTAATTACATTGCCGGTTGCCAAATTGCATTATCTCTTATAGTTTCCGAGATATGGACTATCGATAATTTACACCTTAGGCTCTGCTTCTAACTTGGGCCCAAATTGTAAAATGGTCTTTTCTATTGGCGATTTCGTTCCAATTCACATTCCAAGTAATATTCGGCATGCTAATTACATTGCCGGTTGCCAAATTGCATTATCTCTTATAGTTTCCGAGATATGGACTATCGATAATTTACACCTTAGGCTCTGCTTCTAACTTGGGCCCAAATTGTAAAATGGTCTTCTCTATTGGCGATTTCGTTCCAATTCACATTCCAAGTAATATTCGGCATGCTAATTACATTGCCGGTTGCCAAATTGCATTATCTCTTATAGTTTCCGAGATATGGACTATCGATAATTTACACCTTAGGCTCTGCTTTTAACTTGGGCCCAAATTGTAAAATGGTCTTCTCTATTGGCGATTTCGTTCCAATTCACATTCCAAGTAATATTCGGCATGCTAATTACATTGCCTGTTGCCAAATTGCATTATCTCTTATAGTTTCCGAGATATGGACTATCGATAATTTACACCTTAAGCTCTGCTTCTAACTTGGGCCCAAATTGTAAAATCGTCTTATCTATTGGCGATTTCGTTCCTATTCACATTCCAAGTAATATTCGGCATGCTAATTACATTGCCGGTTGCCAAATTGCATTATCTCTTATAGTTTCCGAGATATGGACTATCGGTAATTTACACCTTAGGCTCTGCTTCTAACTTGGGCCCAAATTGTAAAATGGTCTTAACTATTGGCGATTTCGTTCCAATTCACATTCCAAGTAATATCCGGCATGCTAATTACATTGCCGGTTGCCAAATTGAATTATCTCTTATAGTTTCCGATATATGGACTATCGATAATTTACACCTTAGGCTCTGCTTCTAACTTGGGCCCAAATTGTAAAATGGTCTTACCTATTGGCGATTTCGTTCCAATTCACATTCCAAGTAATATTCGGCTTGCTAATTACATTGCCGGTTGCCAAATTGCATTATCTCTTATAGTTTCCGAGATATGGACTATCGATAATTTACATCTTAGGCTCTGCTTCTAACTTGGGCCCAAATTGTAAAATCGTCTTATCTATTGGCGATTTCGTTCCAATTCACATTCCAAGTAATATTCGGCATGCTAATTACATTGCCGGTTGCCAAATTGCATTATCTCTTATAGTTTCCGAGATATGGACTATCGATAATTTACATCTTAGGCTCTGCTTCTAACTTGGGCCCAAATTGTAAAATGGTCTTATCTATTGGCGATTTCGTTCCAATTCACATTCCAAGTAATATTCGGCATGCTAATTACATTGCCGGTTGCCAAATTGCATTATCTCTTATAGTTTCCGAGATATGGACTATCGATAATTTACACCTTAGGCTCTGCTTCTAACTTGGGCCCAAATTGTAAAATGGTCTTATCTATTGGCGATTTCGTCCCAATTCACATTCCAAGTGATATTCGGCATGCTAATTACATTGCCGGTTGCGAAATTGCATTATCTCTTATAGTTTCCGAGATATGGACTATCAATAATTTACACCTTAGGCTCTGCTTCTAACTTGGGCCCAAATTTTAAAATGGCCTTATCTATTGGCGATTTCGTTCCAATTCACATTCCAAGTAATATTCGGCATGCTAATTACATTGCCGGTTGCCAAATTGCATTATCTCTTATAGTTTCCGAGATATGGACTATCGATAATTTACACCTTAGGCTCTGCTTCTAACTTGGGCCCAAATTGTAAAATGGTCTTATCTATTGGCGATTTCGTTCCAATTCACATTCCAAGTAATATTCCGCATGCTAATTACATTGCCGGTTGCCAAATTGCATTATCTCTTATAGTTTCCGAGATATGGACTATCGATAATTTACACCTTAGGCTCTGCTTCTAACTTGGGCCCAAATTGTAAAATGGTCTTATCTATTGGCGATTTCGTTCCAATTCACATTCCAAGTAATATTCGGCATGCTAATTACATTGCCGGTTGCCAAATTGCATTATCTCTTATAGTTTCCGAGATATGGACTATCGATAATTTACACCTTAGGCTCTGCTTTTAACTTGGGCCCAAATTGTAAAATGGTCTTATCTATTGGCGATTTCGTTCCAATTCACATTCCAAGTAATATTCGGCATGCTAATTACATTGCCGGTTGCCAAATTGCATTATCTCTTATAGTTTCCGAGATATGGACTATCGATAATTTACACCTTAGGCTCTGCTTCTAACTTGGGCCCAAATTGTAAAATGGTCTTATCTATTGGCGATTTCGTTCCAATTCACATTCCAAGTAATATTCGGCATGCTAATTACTTTGCCGGTTGCCAAATTGCATTATCTCTTATAGTTTCCGAGATATGGACTATCGATAATTTACACCTTAGGCTCTGCTTCTAACTTGGGCCCAAATTGTAAAATGGTCTTATCTATTGGCAATTTCGTTCCAATTCACATTCCAAGTAATATTCGGCATGCTAATTACATTGCCGGTTGCCAAATTGCATTATCCCTTATAGTTTCCGAGATATGGAGTATCGATAATTTGCACCTTAGGCTCTGCTTCTAACTTGGGCCCAAATTGTAAAATGGTCTTATCTATTGGCGATTTCATTCCAATTCACATTCCAAGTAATATTCGGCATGCTAATTACATTGCCGGTTGCCAAATTGCATTATCTCTTATAGTTTCCGAGATATGGACTATCGATAATTTACACCTTAGGCTCTGCTTCTAACTTGGGCCCAAATTGTAAAATGGTCTTATCTATTGGCGATTTCGTTCCAATTCACACTCCAAGTAATATTCGGCACGCTAATTACATTGCCGGTTGCGAAATTGCATTATCTCTTATAGTTTCCGAGATATGGACTATCAATAATTTACACCTTAGGCTCTGCTTCTAACTTGGGCCCAAATTGTAAAATGGTCTTATCTATTGGCGATTTCGTTCCAATTCACATTCCAAGTAATATTCCGCATGCTAATTGCATTGCCGGTTGCCAAATTGCATTATCTCTTATAGTTTCCGAGATATGGACTATCGATAATTTACACCTTAGGCTCTGCTTCTAACTTGGGCCCAAATTGTAAAATGGTCTAATCTATTGGCGATTTCGTTCCAATTCACATTCCAAGTAATATTCGGCATGCTAATTACATTGCCGGTTGCCAAATTGCATTATCTCTTATAGTTTCCGAGATATGGACTATCGATAATTTACACCTTAGGCTCTGCTTCTAACTTGGGACCAAATTGTAAAATGGTCTTATCTATTGGCGATTTCGTTCCAATTCACATTCCAAGTAATATTCGGCATGCTAATTACATTGCCGGTTGCCAAATTGCATTATCTCTTATAGTTTCCGAGATATGGACTATCGATAATTTACACCTTAGGCTCTGCTTCTAACTTGGGCCCAAATTGTAAAATGGTCTTCTCTATTGGCGATTTCGTTCCAATTCACATTCCAAGTAATATTCGGCATGCTAATTACATTGCCGGTTGCCAAATTGCATTACCTCTTATAGTTTCCGAGATATGGACTATCGATAATTTACACCTTAGGCTCTGCTTCTAACTTGGGCCCAAATTGTAAAATGGTCTTATCTATTGGCGATTTCGTTCCAATTCACATTCCAAGTAATATTCGGCATGCTAATTACATTGCCGGTTGCCAAATTGCATTATCTCTTATAGTTTCCGAGATATGGACTATCGATAATTTACACCTTAGGCTCTGCTTCTAACTTGGGCCCAAATTGTAAAATGGTCTTATCTATTGGCGATTTCGTTCCAATTCACATTCCAAGTAATATTCGGCATGCTAGTTACATTGCCGGTTGCCAAATTGAATTATCTCTTATAGTTTCCGAGATATGGACTATCGATAATTTACACCTTAGGCTCTGCTTCTAACTTGGGCCCAAATTGTAAAATGGTCTTACCTATTGGCGATTTCGTTCCAATTCACATTCCAAGTAATATTCGGCATGCTAATTACATTGCCGGTTGCCAAATTGCATTATCTCTTATAGTTTCCGAGATATGGACTATCGATAATTTACACCTTAGGCTCTGCTTCTAACTTGGGCCCAAATTGTAAAATCGTCTTATCTATGTGCGATTTCGTTCCAATTCACATTCCAAGTAATATTCGGCATGCTAATTACATTGTCGGTTGCCAAATTGCATTATCTCTTATAGTTTCCGAGATATGGACTATCGGTAATTTACACCTTAGGCTCTGCTTCTAACTTGGGCCCAAATTGTAAAATGGTCTTATCTATTGGCGATTTCGTTCCAATTCACATTCCAAGTAATATCCGGCATGCTAATTACATTGCCGGTTGCCAAATTGAATTATCTCTTATAGTTTCCGAGATATGGACTATCGATAATTTACACCTTAGGCTCTGCTTCTAACTTGGTCCCAAATTGTAAAATGGTCTTACCTATTGGCGATTTCGTTCCAATTCACATTCCAAGTAATATTCGGCTTGCTAATTACATTGCCGGTTGCCAAATTGCATTATCTCTTATAGTTTCCGAGATATGGACTATCGATAATTTACACCTTAGGCTCTGCTTCTAACTTGGGCCCAAATTGTAAAATGGCCTTATCTAATGGCGATTTCGTTCCAATTCACATTCCAAGTAATATTCGGCATGTTAATTACATTGCCGGTTGCCAAATTGCATTATCTCTTATGGTTTCCGAGATATGGACTATCGATAATTTACATCTTAATCTCTGCTTCTAACTTGGGCCCAAATTGTAAAATCGTCTTATCTATTGGCGATTTCGTTCCAATTCACATTCCAAGTAATATTCGGCATGCTAATTACATTGCCTGTTGCCAAATTGCATTATCTCTTATAGTTTCCGAGATATGGACTATCGGTAATTTACACCTTAGGCTCTGCTTCTAACTTGGGCCCAAATTGTAAAATGGTCTTATCTATTGGCGATTTCGTTCCAATTCACATTCCAAGTAATATCCGGCATGCTAATTACATTGCCGGTTGCCAAATTGAATTATCTCTTATAGTTTCCGAGATATGGACTATCGATAATTTACACCTTAGGCTCTGCTTCTAACTTGGTCCCAAATTGTAAAATGGTCTTACCTATTGGCGATTTCGTTCCAATTCACATTCCAAGTAATATTCGGCATGCTAATTACATTGCCGGTTGCCAAATTGCATTATCTCTTATAGTTTCCGAGATATGGACTATCGATAATTTACACCTTAGGCTCTGCTTCTAACTTGGGCCCAAATTGTAAAATGGCCTTATCTAATGGCGATTTCGTTCCAATTCACATTCCAAGTAATATTCGGCATGTTAATTACATTGCCGGTTGCCAAATTGCATTATCTCTTATAGTTTCCGAGATATGGACTATCGATAATTTACATCTTAATCTCTGCTTCTAACTTGGGCCCAAATTGTAAAATCGTCTTATCTATTGGCGATTTCGTTCCAATTCACATTCCAAGTAATATTCGGCATGCTAATTACATTGCCGGTTGCCAAATTGCATTATCTCTTATAGTTTCCGAGATATGGACTATCGGTAATTTACACCTTAGGCTCTGCTTCTAACTTGGGCCCAAATTGTAAAATGGTCTTATCTATTGGCGATTTCGTTCCAATTCACATTCCAAGTAATATTCGGCATGCTAATTACATTGCCGGTTGCCAAATTGCATTATCTCTTATAGTTTCCGAGATATGGACTATCGATAATTTACATCTTAGGCTCTGCTTCTAACTTGGGCCCAAATTGTAAAATGGTCTTATCTATTGGCGATTTCGTTCCAATTCACATTCCAAGTAATATTCGGCATGCTAATTACATTGCCTGTTGCCAAATTGCATTATCTCTTATAGTTTCCGAGATATGGACTATCGATAATTTACACCTTAGGCTCTGCTTCTAACTTGGGCCCAAATTGTAAAATGGTCTTATCTATTGGCGATTTCGTTCCAATTCACACTCCAAGTAATATTCGGCATGCTAATTACATTGCCGGTTGCGAAATTGCATTATCTCTTATAGTTTCCGAGATATGGACTATCAATAATTTACACCTTAGGCTCTGCTTCTAACTTGGGCCCAAATTGTAAAATGGTCTTATCTATTGGCGATTTCGTTCCAATTCACATTCCAAGTAATATTCGGCATGCTAATTACATTGCCGGTTGCCAAATTGCATTATCTCTTATAGTTTCCGAGATATGGACTATCGATAATTTACACCTTAGGCTCTGCTTCTAACATGGGCCCAAATTGTAAAATGGTCTTATCTATTGGCGATTTCGTTCCAATTCACATTCCAAGTAATATTCGGAATGCTAATTACATTGCCGGTTGCCAAATTGCATTATCTCTTATAGTTTCCGAGATATGGACTATCGATAATTTACACCTTAGGCTCTGCTTCTAACTTGGGCCCAAATTGTAAAATGGTCTTATCTATTGGCGATTTCGTTCCAATTCACATTCCAAGTAATATTCGGCATACTAATTACATTGCCGGTTGCCAAATTGCATTATCTCTTATAGTTTCTGAGATATGGACTATCGATAATTTACACCTTAGGCTCTGCTTCTAACTTGGGCTAAAATTGTAAAATGGTCTTATCTATTGGCGATTTCGTTCCAATTCACACTCCAAGTAATATTCGGCATGCTAATTACATTGCCGGTTGCGAAATTGCATTATCTCTTATAGTTTCCGAGATATGGACTATCAATAATTTACACCTTAGGCTCTGCTTTTAACTTGGGCCCAAATTGTAAAATGGTCTTATCTATTGGCGATTTCGTTCCAATTCACATTCCAAGTAATATTCGGCATGCTAATTACATTGCCGGTTGCCAAATTGCATTATCTCTTATAGTTTCCGAGATATGGACTATCGATAATTTACACCTTAGGCTCTGCTTCTAACTTGGGCCCAAATTGTAAAATGGTCTTATCTATTGGCGATTTCGTTCCAATTCACACTCCAAGTAATATTCGGCATGCTAATTACATTGCCGGTTGCGAAATTGCATTATCTCTTATAGTTTCCGAGATATGGACTATCAATAATTTACACCTTAGGCTCTGCTTCTAACTTGGGCCCAAATTGTAAAATGGCCTTATCTATTGGCGATTTCGTTCCAATTCACATTCCAAGTAATATTCGGCATGCTAATTACATTGCCGGTTGCCAAATTGCATTATCTCTTATAGTTTCCGAGATATGGACTATCGATAATTTACACCTTAGGCTCTGCTTCTAACTTGGGCCCAAATTGTAAAATCTTCTTATCTATTGGCGATTTCGTTCCAATTCACATTCCAAGTAATATTCGGCATGCTAATTACATTGCCGGTTGCCAAATTGCATTATCTCTTATAGTTTCCGAGATATGGACTATCGATAATTTACACCTTAGGCTCTGCTTCTAACTTGGGCCCAAATTGTAAAATGGTCTTATCTATTGGCGATTTCGTTCCAATTCACATTCCAAGTAATATTCGGCATGCTAATTACATTGCCGGTTGCCAAATTGCATTATCTCTTATAGTTTCCGAGATATGGACTATCGAAAATTTACACCTTAGGCTCTGCTTCTAACTTGGGCCCAAATTGTAAAATGGTCTTATCTATTGGCGATTTCGTTCCAATTCACACTCCAAGTAATATTCGGCATGCTAATTACATTGCCGGTTGCGAAATTGCATTATCTCTTATAGTTTCCGAGATATGGACTATCGATAATTTACACCTTAGGCTCTGCTTCTAACTTGGGCCAAATTGTAAAATGGTCTTATCTATTGGCGATATCGTTCCAATTCACATTCCAAGTAATATTCGGCATGCTAATTACATTGCCGGTTGCCAAATTGCATTATCTCTTATAGTTTCCGAGATATGGACTATCGATAATTTACACCTTAGGCTCTGCTTCTAACTTGGGCCCAAATTGTAAAATGGTCTTATCTATTGGCGATTTCGTTCCAATTCACATTCCAAGTAATATTCGGCATGCTAATTACATTGCCGGTTGCCAAATTGCATTATCTCTTATAGTTTCCGAGATATGGACTATCGATAATTTACACCTTAGGCTCTGCTTCTAACTTGGGCCCAAATTGTAAAATGGCCTTATCTATTGGCGATTTCGTCCCAATTCACATTCCAAGTAATATTCGGCATGCTAATTACATTGCCGGTTGCGAAATTGCATTATCTCTTATAGTTTCAGAGATATGGACTATCGATAATTTACACCTTAGGCTCTGCTTCTAACTTGGGCCCAAATTGTAAAATGGTCTTATCTATTGGCAATTTCATTCCAATTCACATTCCAAGTAATATTCGGCATGCTAATTACATTGCCGGTTGCCAAATTGCATTATCTCTTATAGTTTCCGAGATATGGACTATCGATAATTTACACCTTAGGCTCTGCTTCTAACTTGGGCCCAAATTGTAAAATGGTCTTATCTATTGGCGATTTCGTCCCAATTCACATTCCAAGTGATATTCGGCATGCTAATTACATTGCCGGTTGCGAAATTGCATTATCTCTTATAGTTTCCGAGATATGGACTATCGATAATTTACACCTTAGGCTCTGCTTCTAACTTGGGCGCAAATTGTAAAATGGTCTTATCTATTGGCGATTTCGTTCCAAATCACATTCCAAGTAATATTCGGCATGCTAATTACATTGCCGGTTGCCAAATTGCATTATCTCTTATAGTTTCCGAGATATGGACTATCGATAATTTACAGCTTAGGCTCTGCTTCTAACTTGGGCCCAAATTGTAAAATGGTCTTATCTATTGGCGATTTAGTTGCAATTCACATTCCAAGTAATATTCGGCATGCTAATTACATTGCCGGTTGCCAAATTGCATTATCTCTTATAGTTTCCGAGATATGGACTATCGATAATTTACACCTTAGGCTCTGCTTCTAACTTGGGCCCAAATTGTAAAATGGTCTTATCTATTGGCGATTTCGTTCCAATTCACATTCCAAGTAATATTCGGCATGCTAATTACATTGCCTGTTGCCAAATTGCATTATCTCTTATAGTTTCCGAGATATGGACTATCGATAATTTACACCTTAGGCTCTGCTTCTAACTTGGGCCCAAATTGTAAAATGGTCTTATCTATTGGCGATTTAGTTGCAATTCACATTCCAAGTAATATTCGGCATGCTAATTACATTGCCGGTTGCCAAATTGCATTATCTCTTATAGTTTCCGAGATATGGACTATCGATAATTTACACCTTAGGCTCTGCTTCTAACTTGGGCCCAAATTGTAAAATGGTCTTATCTATTGGCGATTTCGTTCCAATTCACATTCCAAGTAATATTCGGCATACTAATTACATTGCCGGTTGCCAAATTGCATTATCTCTTATAGTTTCTGAGATATGGACTATCGATAATTTACACCTTAGGCTCTGCTTCTAACTTGGGCTAAAATTGTAAAATGGTCTTATCTATTGGCGATTTCGTTCCAATTCACACTTCAAGTAATATTCGGCATGCTAATTACATTGCCGGTTGCGAAATTGCATTATCTCTTATAGTTTCCGAGATATGGACTATCAATAATTTACACCTTAGGCTCTGCTTCTAACTTGGGCCCAAATTGTAAAATGGTCTTATCTATTGGCGATTTCGTTCCAATTCACATTCCAAGTAATATTCGGCATGCTAATTACATTGCCGGTTGCCAAATTGCATTATCTCTTATAGTTTCCGAGATATGGACTATCGATAATTTACACCTTAGGCTCTGCTTCTAACTTGGGCCCAAATTGTAAAATGGTCTTATCTATTGGCGATTTCGTTCCAATTCACACTCCAAGTAATATTCGGCATGCTAATTACATTGCCGGTTGCGAAATTGCATTATCTCTTATAGTTTCCGAGATATGGACTATCAATAATTTACACCTTAGGCTCTGCTTCTAACTTGGGCCCAAATTGTAAAATGGTCTTATCTATTGGCGATTTCGTTCCAATTCGCATTCCAAGTAATATTCGGCATGCTAATTACATTGCCGGTTGCCAAATTGCATTATCTCTTATAGTTTCCGATATATGGACTATCGATAATTTACACCTTAGGCTCTGCTTCTAACTTGGGCCCAAATTGTAAAATCTTCTTATCTATTGGCGATTTCGTTCCAATTCACATTCCAAGTAATATTCGGCATGCTAATTACATTGCCGGTTGCCAAATTGCATTATCTCTTATAGTTTCCGAGATATGGACTATCGATAATTTACACCTTAGGCTCTGCTTCTAACTTGGGCCCAAATTGTAAAATGGTCTTATCTATTGGCGATTTCGTTCCAATTCACATTCCAAGTAATATTCGGCATGCTAATTACATTGCCGGTTGCCAAATTGCATTATCTCTTATAGTTTCCGAGATATGGACTATCGATAATTTACACCTTAGGCTCTGCTTCTAACTTGGGCCCAAATTGTAAAATGGTCTTATCTATTGGCGATTTCGTTCCAATTCACATTCCAAGTAATATTCGGCATGCTAATTACATTGCCGGTTGCCAAATTGTATTATCTCTTATAGTTTCCGAGATATGGACTATCGATAATTTACACCTTAGGCTCTGCTTCTAACTTGGGCCCAAATTGTAAAATGGTCTTATCTATTGGCGATTTCGTTCCAATTCACATTCCAAGTAATATTCGGCATGCTAATTACATTGCCGGTTGCCAAATTGCATTATCTCTTATAGTTTCCGAGATATGGACTATCGAAAATTTACACCTTAGGCTCTGCTTCTAACTTGGGCCCAAATTGTAAAATGGTCTTATCTATTGGCGATTTCGTTCCAATTCACACTCCAAGTAATATTCGGCATGCTAATTACATTGCCGGTTGCGAAATTGCATTATCTCTTATAGTTCCCAAGATATGGACTATCGATAATTTACACCTTAGGCTCTGCTTCTAACTTGGGCCCAAATTGTAAAATGGTCTTATCTATTGGCGATATCGTTCCAATTCACATTCCAAGTAATATTCGGCATGCTAATTACATTGCCGGTTGCCAAATTGCATTATCTCTTATAGTTTCCGAGATATGGACTATCGATAATTTACACCTTAGGCTCTGCTTCTAACTTGGGCCCAAATTGTAAAATGGTCTTATCTATTGGCGATTTCGTTCCAATTCACATTCCAAGTAATATTCGGCATGCTAATTACATTGCCGGTTGCCAAATTGCATTATCTCTTATAGTTTCCGAGATATGGACTATCGATAATTTACACCTTAGGCTCTGCTTCTAACTTGGGCCCAAATTGTAAAATGGCCTTATCTATTGGCGATTTCGTCCCAATTCACATTCCAAGTAATATTCGGCATGCTAATTACATTGCCGGTTGCGAAATTGCATTATCTCTTATAGTTTCAGAGATATGGACTATCGATAATTTACACCTTAGGCTCTGCTTCTAACTTGGGCCCAAATTGTAAAATGGTCTTATCTATTGGCAATTTCATTCCAATTCACATTCCGAGTAATATTCGGCATGCTAATTACATTGCCGGTTGCCAAATTGCATTATCTCTTATAGTTTCCGAGATATGGACTATCGATAATTTACACCTTAGGCTCTGCTTCTAACTTGGGCCCAAATTGTAAAATGGTCTTATCTATTGGCGATTTCGTCCCAATTCACATTCCAAGTGATATTCGGCATGCTAATTACATTGCCGGTTGCGAAATTGCGTTATCTCTTATAGTTTCCGAGATATGGACTATCGATAATTTACACCTTAGGCTCTGCTTCTAACTTGGGCGCAAATTGTAAAATGGTCTTATCTATTGGCGATTTCGTTCCAAATCACATTCCAAGTAATATTCGGCATGCTAATTACATTGCCGGTTGCCAAATTGCATTATCTCTTATAGTTTCCGAGATATGGACTATCGATAATTTACAGCTTAGGCTCTGCTTCTAACTTGGGCCCAAATTGTAAAATGGTCTTATCTATTGGCGATTTAGTTGCAATTCACATTCCAAGTAATATTCGGCATGCTAATTACATTGCCGGTTGCCAAATTGCATTATCTCTTATAGTTTCCGAGATATGGACTATCGATAATTTACACCTTAGGCTCTGCTTCTAACTTGGGCCCAAATTGTAAAATGGTCTTATCTATTGGCGATTTCGTTCCAATTCACATTCCAAGTAATATTCGGCATGCTAATTACATTGCCGGTTGCCAAATTGCATTATCTCTTATAGTTTCCGAGATATGGACTATCGATAATTTACACCTTAGGCTCTGCTTCTAACTTGGGCCCAAATTGTAAAATGGTCTTATCTATTGGCGATTTAGTTGCAATTCACATTCCAAGTAATATTCGGCATGCTAATTACATTGCCGGTTGCCAAATTGCATTATCTCTTATAGTTTCCGAGATATGGACTATCGATAATTTACACCTTAGGCTCTGCTTCTAACTTGGGCCCAAATTGTAAAATGGTCTTATCTATTGGCGATTTCGTTCCAATTCACACTCCAAGTAATATTCGGCATGCTAGTTACATTGCCGGTTGCGAAATTGCATTATCTCTTATAGTTTCCGAGATATGGACTATCAATAATTTACACCTTAGGCTCTGCTTCTAACTTGGGCCCAAATTGTAAAATGGTCTTATCTATTGGCGATTTCGTTCCAATTCACATTCCAAGTAATATTCGACATGCTAATTACATTGCCGGTTGCCAAATTGCATTATCTCTTATAGTTTCCGAGATATGGACTATCGATAATTTACACCTTAGGCTCTGCTTCTAACTTGGGCCCAAATTGTAAAATCTTCTTATCTATTGGCGATTTCGTTCCAATTCACATTCCAAGTAATATTCGGCATGCTAATTACATTGCCTGTTGCCAAATTGCATTATCTCTTATAGTTTCCGAGATATGGACTATCGATAATTTACACCTTAGGCTCTGCTTCTAACTTGGGCCCAAATTGTAAAATGGTCTTATCTATTGGCGATTTCGTTCCAATTCACATTCCAAGTAATATTCGGCATGCTAATTACATTGCCGGTTGCCAAATTGCATTATCTCTTATAGTTTCCGAGATATGGACTATCGATAATTTACACCTTAGGCTCTGCTTCTAACTTGGGCCCAAATTGTAAAATGGTCTTATCTATTGGCGATTTCGTTCCAATTCACATTCCAAGTAATATTCGGCATGCTAATTACATTACCGGTTGCCAAATTGCATTATCTCTTATAGTTTCCGAGATATGGACTATCGATAATTTACACCTTAGGCTCTGCTTCTAACTTGGGCCCAAATTGTAAAATGGTCTTATCTATTGGCGATTTCGTTCCAATTCACATTCCAAGTAATATTCGGCATGCTAATTACATTGCCGGTTGCCAAATTGCATTATCTCTTATAGTTTCCGAGATATGGACTATCGAAAATTTACACCTTAGGCTCTGCTTCTAACTTGGGCCCAAATTGTAAAATGGTCTTATCTATTGGCTATTTCGTTCCAATTCACACTCCAAGTAATATTCGGCATGCTAATTACATTGCCGGTTGCGAAATTGCATTATCTCTTATAGTTTCCGAGATATGGACTATCGATAATTTACACCTTAGGCTCTGCTTCTAACTTGGGCCCAAATTGTAAAATGGTCTTATCTATTGGCGATATCGTTCCAATTCACATTCCAAGTAATATTCGGCATGCTAATTACATTGCCGGTTGCCAAATTGCATTATCTCTTATAGTTTCCGAGATATGGACTATCGATAATTTACACCTTAGGCTCTGCTTCTAACTTGGGCCCAAATTGTAAAATGGTCTTATCTATTGGCGATTTCGTCCCAATTCACATTCCAAGTGATATTCGGCATGCTAATTACATTGCCGGTTGCGAAATTGCATTATCTCTTATAGTTTCCGAGATATGGACTATCAATAATTTGCACCTTAGGCTCTGCTTCTAACTTGGGCCCAAATTGTAAAATGGTCTTATCTATTGGCGATTTCGTTCCAATTCACATTCCAAGTAATATTCGGCATGCTAATTACATTGCCGGTTGCCAAATTGCATTATCTCTTATAGTTTCCGAGATATAGACTATCGATAATTTACACCTTAGGCTCTGCTTCTAACTTGGGCCCAAATTGTAAAATGTTCTTATCTATTGGCGATTTCGTTCCAATTCACATTCCAAGTAATATTCGGCATGCTAATTACATTGCCGGTTGCCAAATTGCATTATCTCTTATAGTTTCCGAGATATGGACTACCGATAATTTACACCTTAGGCTCTGCTTCTAATTTGGGCCCAAATTGTAAAATGGTCTTATCTATTGGCGATTTCGTTCCAATTCACATTCCAAGTAATATTCGGCATACTAATTACATTGCCGGTTGCCAAATTGCATGATCTCTTATAGTTTCCGAGATATGGATTATCAATAATTTACACCTTAGGCTCTGCTTCTAACTTGGGCCCAAATTGTAAAATGGTCTTATCTATTGACGATTTCGTTCCAATTCACATTCCAAGTAATATTCGGCATGCTAATTACATTGCCGGTTACCAAATTGCATTATCTCTTATAGTTTCCGAGATATGGACTATCGATAATTTACACCTTAGGCTCTGCTTCTAACTTGGGCCCAAATTGTAAAATGGCCTTATCTATTGGCGATTTCGTCCCAATTCACATTCCAAGTAATATTCGGCATGCTAATTACATTGCCGGTTGCGAAATTGCATTATCTCTTATAGTTTCAGAGATATGGACTATCGATAATTTACACCTTAAGCTCTGCTTCTAACTTGGGCCCAAATTGTAAAATGGTCTTATCTATTGGCAATTTCGTTCCAATTCACATTCCAAGTAATATTCGGCATGCTAATTACATTGCCGGTTGCCAAATTGCATTATCTCTTATAGTTTCCGAGATATGGACTATCGATAATTTACACCTTAGGCTCTGCTTCTAACTTGGGCCCAAATTGTAAAATGGTCTTATCTATTGGCGATTTCGTTCCAATTCACATTCCAAGTAATATTCGGCATGCTAATTGCATTGCCGGTTGCCAAATTGCATTAACTCTTATAGTTTCCGAGATATGGACTATCGATAAATTACACCATAGGTTCTGCTTCTAACTTGGGCCCAAATTGTAAAATGGTCTTATCTATTGGCGATTTCGTTCCAATTCACATTCCAAGTAATATTCGGCATGCTAATTACATTGCCGGTTGCCAAATTGCATTATCTCTTATAGTTTCCGAGATATGGACTATCGATAATTTACACCATAGGCTCTGCTTCTAACTTGGGCCCAAATTGTAAAATGGTCTTATCTATTGGCGATTTCGTTCCAATTCACATTCCAAGTAATATTCGGCATGCTAATTACATTGCCGGTTGCCAAATTGCATTATATCTTATAGTTTCCGAGATATGGACTATCGATAATTTACACCTTAGGCTCTGCTTCTAACTTGGGCCCAAATTGTAAAATGGTCTTATCTATTGGCGATTTCGTTCCAATTCACATTCCAAGTAATATTCGGCATGCTAATTACATTGCCGGTTGCCAAATTGCATTATCTCTTATAGTTTCCGAGATATGGACTATCGATAATTTACACCTTAGGCTCTGCTTCTAACTTGGGCCCAAATTGTAAAATGGTCTTACCTATTGGCGATTTCGTTCCAATTCACATTCCAAGTAATATTCGGCATGCTAATTACATTGCCGGTTGCCAAATTGCATTATCTATTATAGTTTCCGAGATATGGACTATCGATAATTTACACCTTAGGCTCTGCTTCTAACTTGGGCCCAAATTGTAAAATGGTCTTATCTATTGGCGATTTAGTTGCAATTCACATTCCAAGTAATATTCGGCATGCTAATTACATTGCCGGTTGCCAAATTGCATTATCTCTTATAGTTTCCGAGATATGGACTATCGATAATTTACACCTTAGGCTCTGCTTCTAACTTGGGCCCAAATTGTAAAATGGTCTTATCTATTGGCGATTTCGTTCCAATTCACACTCCAAGTAATATTCGGCATGCTAATTACATTGCCGGTTGCGAAATTGCATTATCTCTTATAGTTTCCGAGATATGGACTATCGATAATTTACACCTTAGGCTCTGCTTCTAACTTGGGCCCAAATTGTAAAATGGTCTTATCTATTGGCGTTTTCGTTCCAATTCACATTCCAAGTAATATTCGGCATGCTAATTACATTGCCGGTTGCCAAATTGCATTATCTATTATAGTTTCCGAGATATGGACTATCGATAATTTACACCTTAGGCTCTGCTTCTAACTTGGGCCCAAATTGTAAAATGGTCTTATCTATTGGCGATTTAGTTGCAATTCACATTCCAAGTAATATTCGGCATGCTAATTACATTGCCGGTTGCCAAAATGCATTATCTCTTATAGTTTCCGAGATATGGACTATCGATAATTTACACCTTAGGCTCTGCTTCTAACTTGGGCCCAAATTGTAAAATGGTCTTATCTATTGGCGATTTCGTTCCAATTCACACTCCAAGTAATATTCGGCATGCTAATTACATTGCCGGTTGCGAAATTGCATTATCTCTTATAGTTTCCGAGATATGGACTATCGATAATTTACACCTTAGGCTCTGCTTCTAACTTGGGCCCAAATTGTAAAATGGTCTTATCTATTGGCGATTTAGTTGCAATTCACATTCCAAGTAATATTCGGCATGCTAATTACATTGCCGGTTGCCAAATTGCATTATCTCTTATAGTTTCCGAGATATGGACTATCGATAATTTACACCTTAGGCTCTGCTTCTAACTTGGGCCCAAATTGTAAAATGGTCTTATCTATTGGCGATTTCGTCCCAATTCACATTCCAAGTGATATTCGGCATGCTAATTACATTGCCGGTTGCGAAATTGCATTATCTCTTATAGTTTCCGAGATATGGACTATCAATAATTTACACCTTAGGCTCTGCTTCTAACTTGGGCCCAAATTGTAAAATGGTCTTATCTATTGGCGATTTCGTTCCTATTCACATTCCAAGTAATATTCGGCATGCTAATTACATTGCCGGTTGCCAAATTGCATTATCTCTTATAGTTTCCGAGGTATGGACTATCGATAATTTACACCTTAGGCTCTGCTTCTAACTTGGGCCCAAATTGTAAAATGGTCTTATCTATTGGCGATTTTGTTCCAATTCACATTCCAAGTAATATTTGGCTTGCTAATTACATTGCCGGTTGCCAAATTGCATTATCTCTTATAGTTTCCGAGATATGGACTATCGATAATTTACACCTTAGGCTCTGCTTCTAACTTGGGCCCAAATTGTAAAATGGTCTTATCTATTGGCGATTTAGTTGCAATTCACATTCCAAGTAATATTCGGCATGCTAATTACATTGCCGGTTGCCAAATTGCATTATCTCTTATAGTTTCCGAGATATGGACTATCGATAATTTACACCTTAGGCTCTGCTTCTAACTTGGGCCCAAATTGTAAAATGGTCTTATCTATTGGCGATTTCGTTCCAATTCACATTCCAAGTAATATTCGGCATGCTAATTACATTGCCGGTTGCCAAATTGCATTATCTCTTATAGTTTCCGAGATATGGACTATCGATAATTTACACCTTAGGCTCTGCTTCTAACTTGGGCCCAAATTGTAAAATGGTCTTATCTATTGGCGATTTCGTTCCAATTCACATTCCAAGTAATATTCGGCATGCTAATTACATTGCCGGTTGCCAAATTGCATTATCTCTTATAGTTTCCGAGATATGGACTATCGATAATTTACACCTTAGGCTCTGCTTCTAACTTGGGCCCAAATTGTAAAATGGTCTTATCTATTGGCGTTTTCGTTCCTATTCACATTCCAAGTAATATTCGGCATGCTAATTACATTGCCGGTTGCCAAATTGCATTATCTCTTATAGTTTCCGAGATATGGACTATCGATAATTTACACCTTAGGCTCTGCTTCTAACTTGGGCCCAAATTGTAAAATGGTCTTATCTATTGGCGATTTCGTCCCAATTCACATTCCAAGTGATATTCGGCATGCTAATTACATTGCCGGTTGCGAAATTGCATTATCTCTTATAGTTTCCGAGATATGGACTATCAATAATTTACACCTTAGGCTCTGCTTCTAACTTGGGCCCAAATTGTAAAATGGTCTTATCTATTGGCGATTTCGTTCCAATTCACACTCCAAGTAATATTCGGCATGCTAATTACATTGCCGGTTGCGAAATTGCATTATCTCTTATAGTTTCCGAGATATGGACTATCGATAATTTACACCTTAGGCTCTGCTTCTAACTTGGGCCCAAATTGTAAAATGGTCTTATCTATTGGCGATTTCGTTCCAATTCACATTCCAAGTAATATTCGGCATGCTAATTACATTGCCGGTTGCCAAATTGCATTATCTCTTATAGTTTCCGAGATATGGACTATCGATAATTTACACCTTAGGCTCTGCTTCTAACTTGGGCCCAAATTATAAAATGGTCTTATCTATTGGCGATTTCGTCCCAATTCACATTCCAAGTGATATTCGGCATGCTAATTACATTGCCGGTTGCGAAATTGCATTATCTCTTATAGTTTCCGAGATATGGACTATCAATAATTTACACCTTAGGCTCTGCTTCTAACTTGGCCCAAATTGTAAAATGGTCTTATCTATTGGCGATTTCGTTCCAATTCACATTCCAAGTAATATTCGGCATGCTAATTACATTGCCGGTTGCCAAATTGCATTATCTCTTATAGTTTCCGAGATATGGACTATCGATAATTTACACCTTAGGCTCTGCTTCTAACTTGGGCCCAAATTGTAAAATGGTCTTATCTATTGGCGATTTCGTTCCAATTCACATTCCAAGTAATATTCGGCATGCTAATTACATTGCCGGTTGCCAAATTGCATTATCTCTTATAGTTTCCGAGATATGGACTATCGATAATTTACACCTTAGGCTCTGCTTCTAACTTGGGCCCAAATTGTAAAATGGTCTTATCTATTGGCGATTTCGTTCCAATTCACATTCCAAGTAATATTCGGCATGCTAATTACATTGCCGGTTGCCAAATTGCATTATCTCTTATAGTTTCCGAGATATGGACTATCGATAATTTACACCTTAGGCTCTGCTTCTAACTTGGGCCCAAATCGTAAAATGGTCTTCTCTATTGGCGATTTCGTTCCAATTCACATTCCAAGTAATATTCGGCATGCTAATTACATTGCCGGTTGCCAAATTGCATTACCTCTTATAGTTTCCGAGATATGGACTATCGATAATTTACACCTTAGGCTCTGCTTCTAACTTGGGCCCAAATTGTAAAATGGTCTTCTCTATTGGCGATTTCGTTCCAATTCACATTCCAAGTAATATTCGGCATGATAATTACATTGCCGGTTGCCAAATTGCATTATCTCTTATAGTTTCAGAGATATGGACTATCGATAATTTACACCTTAGGCTCTGCTTCTAACTTGGGCCCAAATTGTAAAATGGTCTTATCTATTGGCAATTTCATTCCAATTCACATTCCGAGTAATATTCGGCATGCTAATTACATTGCCGGTTGCCAAATTGCATTATCTCTTATAGTTTCCGAGATATGGACTATCGATAATTTACACCTTAGGCTCTGCTTCTAACTTGGGCCCAAATTGTAAAATGGTCTTATCTATTGGCGATTTCGTCCCAATTCACATTCCAAGTAATATTCGGCATGCTAATTACATTGCCGGTTGCCAAATTGCATTATCTCTTATAGTTTCCGAGATATGGACTATCGAAAATTTACACCTTAGGCTCTGCTTCTAACTTGGGCCCAAATTGTATAATGGTCTTATCTATTGGCGATTTCGTTCCAATTCACACTCCAAGTAATATTCGGCATGCTAATTACATTGCCGGTTGCGAAATTGCATTATCTCTTATAGTTCCCAAGATATGGACTATCGATAATTTACACCTTAGGCTCTGCTTCTAACTTGGGCCCAAATTGTAAAATGGTCTTATCTATTGGCGATATCGTTCCAATTCACATTCCAAGTAATATTCGGCATGCTAATTACATTGCCGGTTGCCAAATTGCATTATCTCTTATAGTTTCCGAGATATGGACTATCGATAATTTACACCTTAGGCTCTGCTTCTAACTTGGGCCCAAATCGTAAAATGGTCTTCTCTATTGGCGATTTCGTTCCAATTCACATTCCAAGTAATATTCGGCATGCTAATTACATTGCCGGTTGCCAAATTGCATTACCTCTTATAGTTTCCGAGATATGGACTATCGATAATTTACACCTTAGGCTCTGCTTCTAACTTGGGCCCAAATTGTAAAATGGTCTTCTCTATTGGCGATTTCGTTCCAATTCACATTCCAAGTAATATTCGGCATGATAATTACATTGCCGGTTGCCAAATTGCATTATCTCTTATAGTTTCAGAGATATGGACTATCGATAATTTACACCTTAGGCTCTGCTTCTAACTTGGGCCCAAATTGTAAAATGGTCTTATCTATTGGCAATTTCATTCCAATTCACATTCCGAGTAATATTCGGCATGCTAATTACATTGCCGGTTGCCAAATTGCATTATCTCTTATAGTTTCCGAGATATGGACTATCGATAATTTACACCTTAGGCTCTGCTTCTAACTTGGGCCCAAATTGTAAAATGGTCTTATCTATTGGCGATTTCGTCCCAATTCACATTCCAAGTAATATTCGGCATGCTAATTACATTGCCGGTTGCCAAATTGCATTATCTCTTATAGTTTCCGAGATATGGACTATCGAAAATTTACACCTTAGGCTCTGCTTCTAACTTGGGCCCAAATTGTATAATGGTCTTATCTATTGGCGATTTCGTTCCAATTCACACTCCAAGTAATATTCGGCATGCTAATTACATTGCCGGTTGCGAAATTGCATTATCTCTTATAGTTCCCAAGATATGGACTATCGATAATTTACACCTTAGGCTCTGCTTCTAACTTGGGCCCAAATTGTAAAATGGTCTTATCTATTGGCGATATCGTTCCAATTCACATTCCAAGTAATATTCGGCATGCTAATTACATTGCCGGTTGCCAAATTGCATTATCTCTTATAGTTTCCGAGATATGGACTATCGATAATTTACACCTTAGGCTCTGCTTCTAACTTGGGCCCAAATTGTAAAATGGTCTTATCTATTGGCGATTTCGTTCCAATTCACATTCCAAGTAATATTCGGCATGCTAATTACATTGCCGGTTGCCAAATTGCATTATCTCTTATAGTTTCCGAGATATGGACTATCGATAATTTACACCTTAGGCTCTGCTTCTAACTTGGGCCCAAATTGTAAAATGGCCTTATCTATTGGCGATTTCGTCCCAATTCACATTCCAAGTAATATTCGGCATGCTAATTACATTGCCGGTTGCGAAATTGCATTATCTCTTATAGTTTCAGAGATATGGACTATCGATAATTTACACCTTAGGCTCTGCTTCTAACTTGGGCCCAAATTGTAAAATGGTCTTATCTATTGGCAATTTCATTCCAATTCACATTCCGAGTAATATTCGGCATGCTAATTACATTGCCGGTTGCCAAATTGCATTATCTCTTATAGTTTCCGAGATATGGACTATCGATAATTTACACCTTAGGCTCTGCTTCTAACTTGGGCCCAAATTGTAAAATGGTCTTACCTATTGGCGATTTCGTCCCAATTCACATTCCAAGTGATATTCGGCATGCTAATTACATTGCCGGTTGCGAAATTGCGTTATCTCTTATAGTTTCCGAGATATGGACTATCGATAATTTACACCTTAGGCTCTGCTTCTAACTTGGGCGCAAATTGTAAAATGGTCTTATCTATTGGCGATTTCGTTCCAAATCACATTCCAAGTAATATTCGGCATGCTAATTACATTGCCGGTTGCCAAATTGCATTATCTCTTATAGTTTCCGAGATATGGACTATCGATAATTTACAGCTTAGGCTCTGCTTCTAACTTGGGCCCAAATTGTAAAATGGTCTTATCTATTGGCGATTTAGTTGCAATTCACATTCCAAGTAATATTCGGCATGCTAATTACATTGCCGGTTGCCAAATTGCATTATCTCTTATAGTTTCCGAGATATGGACTATCGATAATTTACACCTTAGGCTCTGCTTCTAACTTGGGCCCAAATTGTAAAATGGTCTTATCTATTGGCGATTTCGTTCCAATTCACATTCCAAGTAATATTCGGCATGCTAATTACATTGCCGGTTGCCAAATTGCATTATCTCTTATAGTTTCCGAGATATGGACTATCGATAATTTACACCTTAGGCTCTGCTTCTAACTTGGGCCCAAATTGTAAAATGGTCTTATCTATTGGCGATTTAGTTGCAATTCACATTCCAAGTAATATTCGGCATGCTAATTACATTGCCGGTTGCCAAATTGCATTATCTCTTATAGTTTCCGAGATATGGACTATGGATAATTTACACCTTAGGCTCTGCTTCTAACTTGGGCCCAAATTGTAAAATGGTCTTATCTATTGGCGATTTCGTTCCAATTCACATTCCAAATAATATTCGGCATGCTAATTACATTGCCGGTTGCCAAATTGCATTATCTCTTATAGTTTCCGAGATATGGACTATCGATAATTTACACCTTAGGCTCTGCTTCTAACTTGGGCCCAAATTGTAAAATGGTCTTATCTATTGGCGATTTCGTTCCAATTCACACTCCAAGTAATATTCGGCATGCTAGTTACATTGCCGGTTGCGAAATTGCATTATCTCTTATAGTTTCCGAGATATGGACTATCAATAATTTACACCTTAGGCTCTGCTTCTAACTTGGGCCCAAATTGTAAAATGGTCTTATCTATTGGCGATTTCGTTCCAATTCACATTCCAAGTAATATTCGACATGCTAATTACATTGCCGGTTGCCAAATTGCATTATCTCTTATAGTTTCCGAGATATGGACTATCGATAATTTACACCTTAGGCTCTGCTTCTAACTTGGGCCCAAATTGTAAAATCCTCTTATCTATTGGCGATTTCGTTCCAATTCACATTCCAAGTAATATTCGGCATGCTAATTACATTGCCGGTTGCCAAATTGCATTATCTCTTATAGTTTCCGAGATATGGACTATCGATAATTTACACCTTAGGCTCTGCTTCTAACTTGGGCCCAAATTGTAAAATGGTCTTATCTATTGGCGATTTCGTTCCAATTCACATTCCAAGTAATATTCGGCATGCTAATTACATTGCCGGTTGCCAAATTGCATTATCTCTTATAGTTTCCGAGATATGGACTATCGATAATTTACACCTTAGGCTCTGCTTCTAACTTGGGCCCAAATTGTAAAATGGTCTTATCTATTGGCGATTTCGTTCCAATTCACATTCCAAGTAATATTCGGCATGCTAATTACATTACCGGTTGCCAAATTGCATTATCTCTTATAGTTTCCGAGATATGGACTATCGATAATTTACACCTTAGGCTCTGCTTCTAACTTGGGCCCAAATTGTAAAATGGTCTTATCTATTGGCGATTTCGTTCCAATTCACATTCCAAGTAATATTCGGCATGCTAATTACATTGCCGGTTGCCAAATTGCATTATCTCTTATAGTTTCCGAGATATGGACTATCGAAAATTTACACCTTAGGCTCTGCTTCTAACTTGGGCCCAAATTGTAAAATGGTCTTATCTATTGGCGATTTCGTTCCAATTCACACTCCAAGTAATATTCGGCATGCTAATTACATTGCCGGTTGCGAAATTGCATTATCTCTTATAGTTTCCGAGATATGGACTATCGATAATTTACACCTTAGGCTCTGCTTCTAACTTGGGCCCAAATTGTAAAATGGTCTTATCTATTGGCGATATCGTTCCAATTCACATTCCAAGTAATATTCGGCATGCTAATTACATTGCCGGTTGCCAAATTGCATTATCTCTTATAGTTTCCGAGATATGGACTATCGATAATTTACACCTTAGGCTCTGCTTCTAACTTGGGCCCAAATTGTAAAATGGTCTTATCTATTGGCGATTTCGTCCCAATTCACATTCCAAGTGATATTCGGCATGCTAATTACATTGCCGGTTGCGAAATTGCATTATCTCTTATAGTTTCCGAGATATGGACTATCAATAATTTGCACCTTAGGCTCTGCTTCTAACTTGGGCCCAAATTGTAAAATGGTCTTATCTATTGGCGATTTCGTTCCAATTCACATTCCAAGTAATATTCGGCATGCTAATTACATTGCCGGTTGCCAAATTGCATTATCTCTTATAGTTTCCGAGATATAGACTATCGATAATTTACACCTTAGGCTCTGCTTCTAACTTGGGCCCAAATTGTAAAATGGTCTTATCTATTGGCGATTTCGTTCCAATTCACATTCCAAGTAATATTCGGCATGCTAATTACATTGCCGGTTGCCAAATTGCATTATCTCTTATAGTTTCCGAGATATGGACTATCGATAATTTACACCTTAGGCTCTGCTTCTAATTTGGGCCCAAATTGTAAAATGGTCTTATCTATTGGCGATTTCGTTCCAATTCACATTCCAAGTAATATTCGGCATACTAATTACATTGCCGGTTACCAAATTGCATTATCTCTTATAGTTTCCGAGATATGGACTATCGATAATTTACACCTTAGGCTCTGCTTCTAACTTGGGCCCAAATTGTAAAATGGCCTTATCTATTGGCGATTTCGTCCCAATTCACATTCCAAGTAATATTCGGCATGCTAATTACATTGCCGGTTGCGAAATTGCATTATCTCTTATAGTTTCAGAGATATGGACTATCGATAATTTACACCTTAGGCTCTGCTTCTAACTTGGGCCCAAATTGTAAAATGGTCTTATCTATTGGCAATTTCGTTCCAATTCACATTCCAAGTAATATTCGGCATGCTAATTACATTGCCGGTTGCCAAATTGCATTATCTCTTATAGTTTCCGAGATATGGACTATCGATAATTTACACCTTAGGCTCTGCTTCTAACTTGGGCCCAAATTGTAAAATGGTCTTATCTATTGGCGATTTCGTTCCAATTCACATTCCAAGTAATATTCGGCATGCTAATTGCATTGCCGGTTGCCAAATTGCATTAACTCTTATAGTTTCCGAGATATGGACTATCGATAAATTACACCATAGGCTCTGCTTCTAACTTGGGCCCAAATTGTAAAATGGTCTTATCTATTGGCGATTTCGTTCCAATTCACATTCCAAGTAATATTCGGCATGCTAATTACATTGCCGGTTGCCAAATTGCATTATCTCTTATAGTTTCCGAGATATGGACTATCGATAATTTACACCATAGGCTCTGCTTCTAACTTGGGCCCAAATTGTAAAATGGTCTTATCTATTGGCGATTTCGTTCCAATTCACATTCCAAGTAATATTCGGCATGCTAATTACATTGCCGGTTGCCAAATTGCATTATATCTTATAGTTTCCGAGATATGGACTATCGATAATTTACACCTTAGGCTCTGCTTCTAACTTGGGCCCAAATTGTAAAATGGTCTTATCTATTGGCGATTTCGTTCCAATTCACATTCCAAGTAATATTCGGCATGCTAATTACATTGCCGGTTGCCAAATTGCATTATCTCTTATAGTTTCCGAGATATGGACTATCGATAATTTACACCTTAGGCTCTGCTTCTAACTTGGGCCCAAATTGTAAAATGGTCTTACCTATTGGCGATTTCGTTCCAATTCACATTCCAAGTAATATTCGGCATGCTAATTACATTGCCGGTTGCCAAATTGCATTATCTATTATAGTTTCCGAGATATGGACTATCGATAATTTACACCTTAGGCTCTGCTTCTAACTTGGGCCCAAATTGTAAAATGGTCTTATCTATTGGCGATTTAGTTGCAATTCACATTCCAAGTAATATTCGGCATGCTAATTACATTGCCGGTTGCCAAATTGCATTATCTCTTATAGTTTCCGAGATATGGACTATCGATAATTTACACCTTAGGCTCTGCTTCTAACTTGGGCCCAAATTGTAAAATGGTCTTATCTATTGGCGATTTCGTTCCAATTCACACTCCAAGTAATATTCGGCATGCTAATTACATTGCCGGTTGCGAAATTGCATTATCTCTTATAGTTTCCGAGATATGGACTATCGATAATTTACACCTTAGGCTCTGCTTCTAACTTGGGCCCAAATTGTAAAATGGTCTTATCTATTGGCGTTTTCGTTCCAATTCACATTCCAAGTAATATTCGGCATGCAAATTACATTGCCGGTTGCCAAATTGCATTATCTCTTATAGTTTCCGAGATATGGACTATCGATAATTTACACCTTAGGCTCTGCTTCTAACTTGGGCCCAAATTGTAAAATGGTCTTATCTATTGGCGATTTCGTCCCAATTCACATTCCAAGTGATATTCGGCATGCTAATTACATTGCCGGTTGCGAAATTGCATTATCTCTTATAGTTTCCGAGATATGGACTATCAATAATTTACACCTTAGGCTCTGCTTCTAACTTGGGCCCAAATTGTAAAATGGTCTTATCTATTGGCGATTTCGTTCCTATTCACATTCCAAGTAATATTCGGCATGCTAATTACATTGCCGGTTCCCAAATTGCATTATCTCTTATAGTTTCCGAGGTATGGACTATCGATAATTTACACCTTAGGCTCTGCTTCTAACTTGGGCCCAAATTGTAAAATGGTCTTATCTATTGGCGATTTCGTTCCAATTCACATTCCAAGTAATATTTGGCTTGCTAATTACATTGCCGGTTGCCAAATTGCATTATCTCTTATAGTTTCCGAGATATGGACTATCGATAATTTACACCTTAGGCTCTGCTTCTAACTTGGGCCCAAATTGTAAAATGGTCTTATCTATTGGCGATTTAGTTGCAATTCACATTCCAAGTAATATTCGGCATGCTAATTACATTGCCGGTTGCCAAATTGCATTATCTCTTATAGTTTCCGAGATATGGACTATCGATAATTTACACCTTAGGCTCTGCTTCTAACTTGGGCCCAAATTGTAAAATGGTCTTATCTATTGGCGATTTCGTTCCAATTCACATTCCAAGTAATATTCGGCATGCTAATTACATTGCCGGTTGCCAAATTGCATTATCTCTTATAGTTTCCGAGATATGGACTATCGATAATTTACACCTTAGGCTCTGCTTCTAACTTGGGCCCAAATTGTAAAATGGTCTTATCTATTGGCGATTTCGTTCCAATTCACATTCCAAGTAATATTCGGCATGCTAATTACATTGCCGGTTGCCAAATTGCATTATCTCTTATAGTTTCCGAGATATGGACTATCGATAATTTACACCTTAGGCTCTGCTTCTAACTTGGGCCCAAATTGTAAAATGGTCTTATCTATTGGCGTTTTCGTTCCTATTCACATTCCAAGTAATATTCGGCATGCTAATTACATTGCCGGTTGCCAAATTGCATTATCTCTTATAGTTTCCGAGATATGGACTATCGATAATTTACACCTTAGGCTCTGCTTCTAACTTGGGCCCAAATTGTAAAATGGTCTTATCTATTGGCGATTTCGTCCCAATTCACATTCCAAGTGATATTCGGCATGCTAATTACATTGCCGGTTGCGAAATTGCATTATCTCTTATAGTTTCCGAGATATGGACTATCAATAATTTACACCTTAGGCTCTGCTTCTAACTTGGGCCCAAATTGTAAAATGGTCTTATCTATTGGCGATTTCGTTCCAATTCACATTCCAAGTAATATTCGGCATGCTAATTACATTGCCGGTTGCCAAATTGCATTATCTCTTATAGTTTCCGAGATATGGACTATCGATAATTTACACCTTAGGCTCTGCTTCTAACTTGGGCCCAAATTGTAAAATGGTCTTATCTATTGGCGATTTCGTTCCAATTCACATTCCAAGTAATATTTGGCTTGCTAATTACATTGCCGGTTGCCAAATTGCATTATCTCTTATAGTTTCCGAGATATGGACTATCGATAATTTACACCTTAGGCTCTGCTTCTAACTTGGGCCCAAATTGTAAAATGGTCTTATCTATTGGCGATTTAGTTGCAATTCACATTCCAAGTAATATTCGGCATGCTAATTACATTGCCGGTTGCCAAATTGCATTATCTCTTATAGTTTCCGAGATATGGACTATCGATAATTTACACCTTAGGCTCTGCTTCTAACTTGGGCCCAAATTGTAAAATGGTCTTATCTATTGGCGATTTCTTTCCAATTCACATTCCAAGTAATATTCGGCATGCTAATTACATTGCCGGTTGCCAAATTGCATTATCTCTTATAGTTTCCGAGATATGGACTATCGATAATTTACACCTTAGGCTCTGCTTCTAACTTGGGCCCAAATTGTAAAATGGTCTTATCTATTGGCGATTTCGTTCCAATTCACACTCCAAGTAATATTCGGCATGCTAATTACATTGCCGGTTGCGAAATTGCATTATCTCTTATAGTTTCCGAGATATGGACTATCGATAATTTACACCTTAGGCTCTGCTTCTAACTTGGGCCCAAATTGTAAAATGGTCTTATCTATTGGCGATTTCGTTCCAATTCACATTCCAAGTAATATTCGGCATGCTAATTACATTGCCGGTTGCCAAATTGCATTATCTCTTATAGTTTCCGAGATATGGACTATCGATAATTTACACCTTAGGCTCTGCTTCTAACTTGGGCCCAAATTGTAAAATGGTCTTATCTATTGGCGATTTCGTCCCAATTCACATTCCAAGTGATATTCGGCATGCTAATTACATTGCCGGTTGCGAAATTGCATTATCTCTTATAGTTTCCGAGATATGGACTATCAATAATTTACACCTTAGGCTCTGCTTCTAACTTGGCCCAAATTGTAAAATGGTCTTATCTATTGGCGATTTCGTTCCAATTCACATTCCAAGTAATATTCGGCATGCTAATTACATTGCCGGTTGCCAAATTGCATTATCTCTTATAGTTTCCGAGATATGGACTATCGATAATTTACACCTTAGGCTCTGCTTCTAACTTGGGCCCAAATTGTAAAATGGTCTTATCTATTGGCGATTTCGTTCCAATTCACATTCCAAGTAATATTCGGCATGCTAATTACATTGCCGGTTGCCAAATTGCATTATCTCTTATAGTTTCCGAGATATGGACTATCGATAATTTACACCTTAGGCTCTGCTTCTAACTTGGGCCCAAATTGTAAAATGGTCTTATCTATTGGCGATTTCGTTCCAATTCACATTCCAAGTAATATTCGGCATGCTAATTACATTGCCGGTTGCCAAATTGCATTATCTCTTATAGTTTCCGAGATATGGACTATCGATAATTTACACCTTAGGCTCTGCTTCTAACTTGGGCCCAAATCGTAAAATGGTCTTCTCTATTGGCGATTTCGTTCCAATTCACATTCCAAGTAATATTCGGCATGCTAATTACATTGCCGGTTGCCAAATTGCATTACCTCTTATAGTTTCCGAGATATGGACTATCGATAATTTACACCTTAGGCTCTGCTTCTAACTTGGGCCCAAATTGTAAAATGGTCTTATCTATTGGCGATTTCGTTCCAATTCACATTCCAAGTAATATTCGTCATACTAATTACATTGCCGGTTGCCAAATTGCATTATCTCTTATAGTTTCCGAGATATGGACTATCGATAATTTACACCTTAGGCTCTGCTTCTAACTTGGGCCCAAATTGTAAAATGGTCTTCTCTATTGGCGATTTCGTTCCAATTCACATTCCAAGTAATATTCGGCATGATAATTACATTGCCGGTTGCCAAATTGCATTATCTCTTATAGTTTCCGAGATATGGACTATCAATAATTTACACCTTAGGCTCTGCTTCTAACTTGGGCCGAAATTGTAAAATGGTCTTATCTATTGGCGATTTCGTTCCAATTCACATCAAAAGTAATATTCGGCATGCTAATTACATTGCCGGTTGCCAAATTGAATTATCTCTTATAGTTTCCGAGATATGGACTATCGATAATTTACACCTTAGGCTCTGCTTCTAACTTGGGCCCAAATTGTAAAATGGTCTTACCTATTGGCGATTTCGTTCCAATTCACATTCCAAGTAATATTCGGCATGCTAATTACATTGCCGGTTGCCAAATTGCATTATCTCTTATAGTTTCCGAGATATGGACTATCGATAATTTACACCTTAGGCTCTGCTTCTAACTTGGGCCCAAATTGTAAAATGGTCTTATCTATTGGCGATTTCGTTCCAATTCACATTCCAAGTAATATTCGGCATGCTAATTACATTGCCGGTTGCCAAATTGCATTATCTCTTATAGTTTCCGAGATATGGACTATCGATAATTTACACCTTAGGCTCTGCTTCTAACTTGGGCCCAAATCGTAAAATGGTCTTCTCTATTGGCGATTTCGTTCCAATTCACATTCCAAGTAATATTCGGCATGCTAATTACATTGCCGGTTGCCAAATTGCATTACCTCTTATAGTTTCCGAGATATGGACTATCGATAATTTACACCTTAGGCTCTGCTTCTAACTTGGGCCCAAATTGTAAAATGGCCTTATCTATTGGCGATTTCGTCCCAATTCACATTCCAAGTAATATTCGGCATGCTAATTACATTGCCGGTTACCAAATTGCATTATCTCTTATAGTTTCCGAGATATGGACTATCGATAATTTACACCTTAGGCTCTGCTTCTAACTTGGGCCCAAATTGTAAAATGGCCTTATCTATTGGCGATTTCGTCCCAATTCACATTCCAAGTAATATTCGGCATGCTAATTACATTGCCGGTTGCGAAATTGCATTATCTCTTATAGTTTCAGAGATATGGACTATCGATAATTTACACCTTAGGCTCTGCTTCTAACTTGGGCCCAAATTGTAAAATGGTCTTATCTATTGGCAATTTCGTTCCAATTCACATTCCAAGTAATATTCGGCATGCTAATTACATTGCCGGTTGCCAAATTGCATTATCTCTTATAGTTTCCGAGATATGGACTATCGATAATTTACACCTTAGGCTCTGCTTCTAACTTGGGCCCAAATTGTAAAATGGTCTTATCTATTGGCGATTTCGTTCCAATTCACATTCCAAGTAATATTCGGCATGCTAATTGCATTGCCGGTTGCCAAATTGCATTAACTCTTATAGTTTCCGAGATATGGACTATCGATAAATTACACCATAGGCTCTGCTTCTAACTTGGGCCCAAATTGTAAAATGGTCTTATCTATTGGCGATTTCGTTCCAATTCACATTCCAAGTAATATTCGGCATGCTAATTACATTGCCGGTTGCCAAATTGCATTATCTCTTATAGTTTCCGAGATATGGACTATCGATAAATTACACCATAGGCTCTGCTTCTAACTTGGGCCCAAATTGTAAAATGGTCTTATCTATTGGCGATTTCGTTCCAATTCACATTCCAAGTAATATTCGGCATGCTAATTACATTGCCGGTTGCCAAATTGCATTATATCTTATAGTTTCCGAGATATGGACTATCGATAATTTACACCTTAGGCTCTGCTTCTAACTTGGGCCCAAATTGTAAAATGGTCTTATCTATTGGCGATTTCGTTCCAATTCACATTCCAAGTAATATTCGGCATGCTAATTACATTGCCGGTTGCCAAATTGCATTATCTCTTATAGTTTCCGAGATATGGACTATCGATAATTTACACCTTAGGCTCTGCTTCTAACTTGGGCCCAAATTGTAAAATGGTCTTACCTATTGGCGATTTCGTTCCAATTCACATTCCAAGTAATATTCGGCATGCTAATTACATTGCCGGTTGCCAAATTGCATTATCTATTATAGTTTCCGAGATATGGACTATCGATAATTTACACCTTAGGCTCTGCTTCTAACTTGGGCCCAAATTGTAAAATGGTCTTATCTATTGGCGATTTAGTTGCAATTCACATTCCAAGTAATATTCGGCATGCTAATTACATTGCCGGTTGCCAAATTGCATTATCTCTTATAGTTTCCGAGATATGGACTATCGATAATTTACACCTTAGGCTCTGCTTCTAACTTGGGCCCAAATTGTAAAATGGTCTTATCTATTGGCGATTTCGTTCCAATTCACACTCCAAGTAATATTCGGCATGCTAATTACATTGCCGGTTGCGAAATTGCATTATCTCTTATAGTTTCCGAGATATGGACTATCGATAATTTACACCTTAGGCTCTGCTTCTAACTTGGGCCCAAATTGTAAAATGGTCTTATCTATTGGCGTTTTCGTTCCAATTCACATTCCAAGTAATATTCGGCATGCAAATTACATTGCCGGTTGCCAAATTGCATTATCTCTTATAGTTTCCGAGATATGGACTATCGATAATTTACACCTTAGGCTCTGCTTCTAACTTGGGCCCAAATTGTAAAATGGTCTTATCTATTGGCGATTTCGTCCCAATTCACATTCCAAGTGATATTCGGCATGCTAATTACATTGCCGGTTGCGAAATTGCATTATCTCTTATAGTTTCCGAGATATGGACTATCAATAATTTACACCTTAGGCTCTGCTTCTAACTTGGGCCCAAATTGTAAAATGGTCTTATCTATTGGCGATTTCGTTCCTATTCACATTCCAAGTAATATTCGGCATGCTAATTACATTGCCGGTTCCCAAATTGCATTATCTCTTATAGTTTCCGAGGTATGGACTATCGATAATTTACACCTTAGGCTCTGCTTCTAACTTGGGCCCAAATTGTAAAATGGTCTTATCTATTGGCGATTTCGTTCCAATTCACATTCCAAGTAATATTTGGCTTGCTAATTACATTGCCGGTTGCCAAATTGCATTATCTCTTATAGTTTCCGAGATATGGACTATCGATAATTTACACCTTAGGCTCTGCTTCTAACTTGGGCCCAAATTGTAAAATGGTCTTATCTATTGGCGATTTAGTTGCAATTCACATTCCAAGTAATATTCGGCATGCTAATTACATTGCCGGTTGCCAAATTGCATTATCTCTTATAGTTTCCGAGATATGGACTATCGATAATTTACACCTTAGGCTCTGCTTCTAACTTGGGCCCAAATTGTAAAATGGTCTTATCTATTGGCGATTTCGTTCCAATTCACATTCCAAGTAATATTCGGCATGCTAATTACATTGCCGGTTGCCAAATTGCATTATCTCTTATAGTTTCCGAGATATGGACTATCGATAATTTACACCTTAGGCTCTGCTTCTAACTTGGGCCCAAATTGTAAAATGGTCTTATCTATTGGCGATTTCGTTCCAATTCACATTCCAAGTAATATTCGGCATGCTAATTACATTGCCGGTTGCCAAATTGCATTATCTCTTATAGTTTCCGAGATATGGACTATCGATAATTTACACCTTAGGCTCTGCTTCTAACTTGGGCCCAAATTGTAAAATGGTCTTATCTATTGGCGTTTTCGTTCCTATTCACATTCCAAGTAATATTCGGCATGCTAATTACATTGCCGGTTGCCAAATTGCATTATCTCTTATAGTTTCCGAGATATGGACTATCGATAATTTACACCTTAGGCTCTGCTTCTAACTTGGGCCCAAATTGTAAAATGGTCTTATCTATTGGCGATTTCGTCCCAATTCACATTCCAAGTGATATTCGGCATGCTAATTACATTGCCGGTTGCGAAATTGCATTATCTCTTATAGTTTCCGAGATATGGACTATCAATAATTTACACCTTAGGCTCTGCTTCTAACTTGGGCCCAAATTGTAAAATGGTCTTATCTATTGGCGATTTCGTTCCAATTCACATTCCAAGTAATATTCGGCATGCTAATTACATTGCCGGTTGCCAAATTGCATTATCTCTTATAGTTTCCGAGATATGGACTATCGATAATTTACACCTTAGGCTCTGCTTCTAACTTGGGCCCAAATTGTAAAATGGTCTTATCTATTGGCGATTTCGTTCCAATTCACATTCCAAGTAATATTTGGCTTGCTAATTACATTGCCGGTTGCCAAATTGCATTATCTCTTATAGTTTCCGAGATATGGACTATCGATAATTTACACCTTAGGCTCTGCTTCTAACTTGGGCCCAAATTGTAAAATGGTCTTATCTATTGGCGATTTAGTTGCAATTCACATTCCAAGTAATATTCGGCATGCTAATTACATTGCCGGTTGCCAAATTGCATTATCTCTTATAGTTTCCGAGATATGGACTATCGATAATTTACACCTTAGGCTCTGCTTCTAACTTGGGCCCAAATTGTAAAATGGTCTTATCTATTGGCGATTTCTTTCCAATTCACATTCCAAGTAATATTCGGCATGCTAATTACATTGCCGGTTGCCAAATTGCATTATCTCTTATAGTTTCCGAGATATGGACTATCGATAATTTACACCTTAGGCTCTGCTTCTAACTTGGGCCCAAATTGTAAAATGGTCTTATCTATTGGCGATTTCGTTCCAATTCACACTCCAAGTAATATTCGGCATGCTAATTACATTGCCGGTTGCGAAATTGCATTATCTCTTATAGTTTCCGAGATATGGACTATCGATAATTTACACCTTAGGCTCTGCTTCTAACTTGGGCCCAAATTGTAAAATGGTCTTATCTATTGGCGATTTCGTTCCAATTCACATTCCAAGTAATATTCGGCATGCTAATTACATTGCCGGTTGCCAAATTGCATTATCTCTTATAGTTTCCGAGATATGGACTATCGATAATTTACACCTTAGGCTCTGCTTCTAACTTGGGCCCAAATTGTAAAATGGTCTTATCTATTGGCGATTTCGTCCCAATTCACATTCCAAGTGATATTCGGCATGCTAATTACATTGCCGGTTGCGAAATTGCATTATCTCTTATAGTTTCCGAGATATGGACTATCAATAATTTACACCTTAGGCTCTGCTTCTAACTTGGCCCAAATTGTAAAATGGTCTTATCTATTGGCGATTTCGTTCCAATTCACATTCCAAGTAATATTCGGCATGCTAATTACATTGCCGGTTGCCAAATTGCATTATCTCTTATAGTTTCCGAGATATGGACTATCGATAATTTACACCTTAGGCTCTGCTTCTAACTTGGGCCCAAATTGTAAAATGGTCTTATCTATTGGCGATTTCGTTCCAATTCACATTCCAAGTAATATTCGGCATGCTAATTACATTGCCGGTTGCCAAATTGCATTATCTCTTATAGTTTCCGAGATATGGACTATCGATAATTTACACCTTAGGCTCTGCTTCTAACTTGGGCCCAAATTGTAAAATGGTCTTATCTATTGGCGATTTCGTTCCAATTCACATTCCAAGTAATATTCGGCATGCTAATTACATTGCCGGTTGCCAAATTGCATTATCTCTTATAGTTTCCGAGATATGGACTATCGATAATTTACACCTTAGGCTCTGCTTCTAACTTGGGCCCAAATCGTAAAATGGTCTTCTCTATTGGCGATTTCGTTCCAATTCACATTCCAAGTAATATTCGGCATGCTAATTACATTGCCGGTTGCCAAATTGCATTACCTCTTATAGTTTCCGAGATATGGACTATCGATAATTTACACCTTAGGCTCTGCTTCTAACTTGGGCCCAAATTGTAAAATGGTCTTATCTATTGGCGATTTCGTTCCAATTCACATTCCAAGTAATATTCGTCATACTAATTACATTGCCGGTTGCCAAATTGCATTATCTCTTATAGTTTCCGAGATATGGACTATCGATAATTTACACCTTAGGCTCTGCTTCTAACTTGGGCCCAAATTGTAAAATGGTCTTCTCTATTGGCGATTTCGTTCCAATTCACATTCCAAGTAATATTCGGCATGATAATTACATTGCCGGTTGCCAAATTGCATTATCTCTTATAGTTTCCGAGATATGGACTATCAATAATTTACACCTTAGGCTCTGCTTCTAACTTGGGCCGAAATTGTAAAATGGTCTTATCTATTGGCGATTTCGTTCCAATTCACATCAAAAGTAATATTCGGCATGCTAATTACATTGCCGGTTGCCAAATTGAATTATCTCTTATAGTTTCCGAGATATGGACTATCGATAATTTACACCTTAGGCTCTGCTTCTAACTTGGGCCCAAATTGTAAAATGGTCTTACCTATTGGCGATTTCGTTCCAATTCACATTCCAAGTAATATTCGGCATGCTAATTACATTGCCGGTTGCCAAATTGCATTATCTCTTATAGTTTCCGAGATATGGACTATCGATAATTTACACCTTAGGCTCTGCTTCTAACTTGGGCCCAAATTGTAAAATGGTCTTATCTATTGGCGATTTCGTTCCAATTCACATTCCAAGTAATATTCGGCATGCTAATTACATTGCCGGTTGCCAAATTGCATTATCTCTTATAGTTTCCGAGATATGGACTATCGATAATTTACACCTTAGGCTCTGCTTCTAACTTGGGCCCAAATCGTAAAATGGTCTTCTCTATTGGCGATTTCGTTCCAATTCACATTCCAAGTAATATTCGGCATGCTAATTACATTGCCGGTTGCCAAATTGCATTACCTCTTATAGTTTCCGAGATATGGACTATCGATAATTTACACCTTAGGCTCTGCTTCTAACTTGGGCCCAAATTGTAAAATGGTCTTATCTATTGGCGATTTCGTTCCAATTCACATTCCAAGTAATATTCGTCATGCTAATTACATTTCCGGTTGCCAAATTGCATTATCTCTTATAGTTTCCGAGATATGGACTATCGATAATTTACACCTTAGGCTCTGCTTCTAACTTGGGCCCAAATTGTAAAATGGTCTTCTCTATTGGCGATTTCGTTCCAATTCACATTCCAAGTAATATTCGGCATGATAATTACATTGCCGGTTGCCAAATTGCATTATCTCTTATAGTTTCCGAGATATGGACTATCAATAATTTACACCTTAGGCTCTGCTTCTAACTTGGGCCCAAATTGTAAAATGGTCTTATCTATTGGCGATTTCGTTCCAATTCACATCAAAAGTAATATTCGGCATGCTAATTACATTGCCGGTTGCCAAATTGAATTATCTCTTATAGTTTCCGAGATATGGACTATCGATAATTTACACCTTAGGCTCTGCTTCTAACTTGGGCCCAAATTGTAAAATGGTCTTACCTATTGGCGATTTCGTTCCAATTCACATTCCAAGTAATATTCGGCATGCTAATTACATTGCCGGTTGCCAAATTGCATTATCTCTTATAGTTTCCGAGATATGGACTATCGATAATTTACACCTTAGGCTCTGCTTCTAACTTGGGCCCAAATTGTAAAATGGTCTTATCTATTGGCGATTTCGTTCCAATTCACATTCCAAGTAATATTCGGCATGCTAATTACATTGCCGGTTGCCAAATTGCATTATCTCTTATAGTTTCCGAGATATGGACTATCGATAATTTACACCTTAGGCTCTGCTTCTAACTTGGGCCCAAATTGTAAAATGGTCTTCTCTATTGGCGATTTCGTTCCAATTCACATTCCAAGTAATATTCGGCATGCTAATTACATTGCCGGTTGCCAAATTGCATTATCTCTTATAGTTTCCGAGATATGGACTATCGATAATTTACACCTTAGGCTCTGCTTCTAACTTGGGCCCAAATTGTAAAATGGTCTTCTCTATTGGCGATTTCGTTCCAATTCACATTCCAAGTAATATTCGGCATGCTAATTACATTGCCGGTTGCCAAATTGCATTATCTCTTATAGTTTCCGAGATATGGACTATCAATAATTTACACCTTAGGCTCTGCTTCTAACTTGGGCCCAAATTGTAAAATGGTCTTATCTATTGGCGATTTCGTTCCAATTCACATTCCAAGTAATATTCGGCATGCTAATTACATTGCCGGTTGCCAAATTGAATTATCTCTTATAGTTTCCGAGATATGGACTATCGATAATTTACACCTTAGGCTCTGCTTCTAACTTGGGCCCAAATTGTAAAATGGTCTTACCTATTGGCGATTTCGTTCCAATTCACATTCCAAGTAATATTCGGCATGCTAATTACATTGCCGGTTGCCAAATTGCATTATCTCTTATAGTTTCCGAGATATGGACTATCGATAATTTACACCTTAGGCTCTGCTTCTAACTTGGGCCCAAATTGTAAAATGGTCTTATCTATTGGCGATTTCGTTCCAATTCACATTCCAAGTAATATTCGGCATGCTAATTACATTGCCGGTTGCCAAATTGCATTATCTCTTATAGTTTCCGAGATATGGACTATCGATAATTTACACCTTAGGCTCTGCTTCTAACTTGGGCCCAAATTGTAAAATGGTCTTCTCTATTGGCGATTTCGTTCCAATTCACATTCCAAGTAATATTCGGCATGCTAATTACATTGCCGGTTGCCAAATTGCATTACCTCTTATAGTTTCCGAGATATGGACTATCGATAATTTACACCTTAGGCTCTGCTTCTAACTTGGGCCCAAATTGTAAAATGGTCTTATCTATTGGCGATTTCGTTCCAATTCACATTCCAAGTAATATTCGGCATGCTAATTACATTGCCGGTTGCCAAATTGCATTATCTCTTATAGTTTCCGAGATATGGACTATCGATAATTTACACCTTAGGCTCTGCTTCTAACTTGGGCCCAAATTGTAAAATGGTCTTCTCTATTGGCGATTTCGTTCCAATTCACATTCCAAGTAATATTCGGCATGCTAATTACATTGCCGGTTGCCAAATTGCATTATCTCTTATAGTTTCCGAGATATGGACTATCAATAATTTACACCTTAGGCTCTGCTTCTAACTTGGGCCCAAATTGTAAAATAGTCTTATCTATTGGCAATTTCGTTCCAATTCACATTCCAAGTAATATTCGGCATGCTAATTACATTGCCGGTTGCCAAATTGAATTATCTCTTATAGTTTCCGAGATATGGACTATCGATAATTTACACCTTAGGCTCTGCTTCTAACTTGGGCCCAAATTGTAAAATGGTCTTACCTATTGGCGATTTCGTTCCAATTCACATTCCAAGTAATATTCGGCATGCTAATTACATTGCCGGTTGCCAAATTGCATTATCTCTTATAGTTTCCGAGATATGGACTATCGATAATTTACACCTTAGGCTCTGCTTCTAACTTGGGCCCTAATTGTAAAATGGTCTTATCTATTGGCGATTTCGTTCCAATTCACATTCCAAGTAATATTCGGCATGCTAATTACATTGCCGGTTGCCAAATTGAATTATCTCTTATAGTTTCCGAGATATGGACTATCGATAATTTACACCTTAGGCTCTGCTTCTGACTTGGGCCCAAATTGTAAAATGGTCTTACCTATTGGCGATTTCGTTCCAATTCACATTCCGAGTAATATTCGGCATGCTAATTACATTGCCGGTTGCCAAATTGCATTATCTCTTATAGTTTCCGAGATATGGACTATCGATAATTTACACCTTAGGCTCTGCTTCTAAATTGGGCCCAAATTGTAAAATGGTCTTATCTATTATCGATTTCGTTCCAATTCACATTCCAAGTAATATTCGGCATGCTAATTACATTGCCGGTTGCCAAATTGCATTATCTCTTATAGTTTCCGAGATATGGACTATCGATAATTTACACCTTAGTCTCTGCTTCTAACTTGGGCCCAAATTGTAAAATGGTCTTCTCTATTGGCGATTTCGTTCCAATTCACATTCCAAGTAATATTCGGCATGCTAATTACATTGCCGGTTGCCAAATTGCATTATCTCTTATAGTTTCCGAGATATGGACTATCGATAATTTACACCTTAGGCTCTGCTTCTAACTTGGGCCCTAATTGTAAAATGGTCTTCTCTATTGGCGATTTTGTTCCAATTCACATTCCAAGTAATATTCGGCATGCTAATTACATTGCCGGTTGCCAAATTGCATTATCTCTTATAGTTGCCGAGATATGGACTATCGATAATTTACACCTTAGGCTCTGCTTCTAACTTGGGCCCAAATTGTAAAATCGTCTTATCTATTGGCGATTTCGTTCCAATTCACATTCCAAGTAATATTCGGCATGCTAATTACATTGCCGGTTGCCAAACTGCATTATCTCTTATAGTTTCCGAGATATGGACTATCGGTAATTTACACCTTAGGCTCTGCTTCTAACTTGGGCCCAAATTGTAAAATGGTCTTATCTATAGGCGATTTCGTTCCAATTCACATTCCAAGTAATATTCGGCATGCTAATTACATTGCCGGTTGCCAAATTGAATTATCTCTTATAGTTTCCGAGATATGGACTATCTATAATTTACACCTTAGGCTCTGCTTCTAACTTGGGCCCAAATTGTAAAATGGTCTTACCTATTGGCGATTTCGTTCCAATTCACATTCCAAGTAATATTCGGCATGCTAATTACATTGCCGGTTGCCAAATTGCATTATCTCTTATAGTTTCCGAGATATGGACTATCGATAATTTACACCTTAGGCTCTGCTTCTAACTTGGGCCAAAATTGTAAAATGGTCTTATCTATTGGCGATTTCGTCCCAATTCACATTCCAAGTGATATTCGGCATGCTAATTACATTGCCGGTTGCCAAATTGCATTATCTCTTATAGTTTCCGAGATATGGACTATCGATAATTTACACCTTAGGCTCTGCTTCTAACTTGGGCCCAAATTGTAAAATGGTCTTCTCTATTGGCGATTTCGTTCCAATTCACATTCCAAGTAATATTCGGCATGCTAATTACATTGCCGGTTGCCAAATTGCATTATCTCTTATAGTTTCCGAGATATGGACTATCGATAATTTACACCTTAGGCTCTGCTTCTAACTTGGGCCCTAATTGTAAAATGGTCTTCTCTATTGGCGATTTTGTTCCAATTCACATTCCAAGTAATATTCGGCATACTAATTACATTGCCGGTTGCCAAATTGCATTATCTCTTATAGTTTCCGAGATATGGACTATCGATAATTTACACCTTAGGCTCTGCTTCTAACTTGGGCCCAAATTGTAAAATGGTCTTCTCTATTGGCGATTTCGTTCCAATTCACATTCCAAGTAATATTCGGAATGCTAATTACATTGCCGGTTGCCAAACTGCATTATCTCTTATAGTTCCCGAGATATGGACTATCGGTAATTTACACCTTAGGCTCTGCTTCTAACTTGGGCCCAAATTGTAAAATGGCCTTATCTATTGGCGATTTCGTTCCAATTCACATTCCAAGTAATATTCGGCATGCTAATTACATTGCCGGTTGCCAAATTGCATTATCTCTTATAGTTTCCGAGATATGGACTATCGATAATTTACACCTTAGGCTCTGCTTCTAACTTGGGCCCAAATTGTAAAATGGCCTTATCTATTGGCGATTTCGTTCCAATTCACACTCCAAGTAATATTCGGCATGCTAATTACATTGCCGGTTGCGAAATTGCATTATCTCTTATAGTTTCCGAGATATGGACTATCAATAATTTACACCTTAGGCTCTGCTTCTAACTTGGGCCCAAATTGTAAAATGGTCTTATCTATTGGCGATTTCGTTCCAATTCACATTCCAAGTAATATTCGGCATGCTAATTACATTGCCGGTTGCCAAATTGCATTATCTCTTATAGTTTCCGAGATATGGACTATCGATAATTTACACCTTAGGCTTTACTTCTAACTTGGGCCCAAATTGTAAAATGGTCTTATCTATTGGCGATTTCGTTCCAATTCACATTCCAAGTAATATTCGGCATGCTAATTACATTGCCGGTTGCCAAATTGCATTAACTCTTATAGTTTCCGAGATATGGACTATCGATAATTTACACCTTAGGCTCTGCTTCTAACTTGGGCCCAAATTGTAAAATGGTCTTATCTATTGGCGATTTCGTTCCAATTCACATTCCAAGTAATATTCGGCATGCTAATTACATTGCCGGTTGCCAAATTGCATTATCTCTTATAGTTTCCGAGATATGGACTATCGATAATTTACACCATAGGCTCTGCTTATAACTTGGGCCCACATTGTAAAATGGTCTTATCTATTGGCGATTTCGTTCCAATTCACATTCCAAGTAATATTCGGCATGCTAATTACATTGCCGGTTGCCAAATTGCATTATCTCTTATAGTTTCCGAGATATGGACTATCGATAATTTACACCTTAGGCTCTGCTTCTAACTTGGGCCCAAATTGTAAAATGGTCTTATCTATTGGCGATTTCGTCCCAATTCACATTCCAAGTGATATTCGGCATGCTAATTACATTGCCGGTTGCGAAATTGCATTATCTCTTATAGTTTCCGAGGTATGGACTATCAATAATTTACACCTTAGGCTCTGCTTCTAACTTGGGCCCAAATTGTAAAATGGTCTTATCTATTGGCGATTTCGTTCCAATTCACATTCCAAGTAATATTCGGCATGCTAATTACATTGCCGGTTGCCAAATTGCATTATCTCTTATAGTTTCCGAGATATGGACTATCGATAATTTACACCTTAGGCTCTGCTTCTAACTTGGGCCCAAATTGTAAAATGGTCTTATCTATTGGCGATTTCGTTCCAATTCTCATTCCAAGTAATATTCGGCATGCTAATTACATTGCCGGTTGCCAAATTGCATTATCTCTTATAGTTTCCGAGATATGGACTATCGATAATTTACACCTTAGCCTCTGCTTCTAACTTGGGCCCAAATTGTAAAATGGTCTAATCTATTGGCGTTTTCGTTCCAATTCACATTCCAAGTAATATTCGGCATGCTAATTACATTGCCGGTTGCCAAATTGCATTATCTCTTATAGTTTCCGAGATATGGACTATCGATAATTTACACCTTAGGCTTTACTTCTAACTTGGGCCCAAATTGTAAAATGGTCTTATCTATTGGCGATTTCGTTCCAATTCACATTCCAAGTAATATTCGGCATGCTAATTACATTGCCGGTTGCCAAATTGCATTAACTCTTATAGTTTCCGAGATATGGACTATCGATAATTTACACCTTAGGCTCTTCTTCTAACTTGGGCCCAAATTGTAAAATGGTCTTATCTATTGGCGATTTCGTTCCAATTCACATTCCAAGTAATATTCGGCATGCTAATTACATTGCCGGTTGCCAAATTGCATTATCTCTTATAGTTTCCGAGATATGGACTATCGATAATTTACACCATAGGCTCTGCTTATAACTTGGGCCCACATTGTAAAATGGTCTTATCTATTGGCGATTTCGTTCCAATTCACATTCCAAGTAATATTCGGCATGCTAATTACATTGCCGGTTGCCAAATTGCATTATCTCTTATAGTTTCCGAGATATGGACTATCGATAATTTACACCTTAGGCTCTGCTTCTATCTTGGGCCCAAATTGTAAAATGGTCTTATCTATTGGCGATTTCGTCCCAATTCACATTCCAAGTGATATTCGGCATGCTAATTACATTGCCGGTTGCGAAATTGCATTATCTCTTATAGTTTCCGAGGTATGGACTATCAATAATTTACACCTTAGGCTCTGCTTCTAACTTGGGCCCAAATTGTAAAATGGTCTTATCTATTGGCGATTTCGTTCCAATTCACATTCCAAATAATATTCGGCATGCTAATTACATTGCCGGTTGCCAAATTGCATTATCTCTTATAGTTTCCGAGATATGGACTATCGATAATTTACACCTTAGGCTCTGCTTCTAACTTGGGCCCAAATTGTAAAATGGTCTTATCTATTGGCGATTTCGTTCCAATTCTCATTCCAAGTAATATTCGGCATGCTAATTACATTGCCGGTTGCCAAATTGCATTATCTCTTATAGTTTCCGAGATATGGACTATCGATAATTTACACCTTAGGCTCTGCTTCTAACTTGGGCCCAAATTGTAAAATGGTCTTCTCTATTGGCGATTTCGTTCCAATTTACATTCCAAGTAATATTCGGCATGCTAATTACATTGCCGGTTGCCAAATTGCATTATCTCTTATAGTTTCCGAGATATGGACTATCGATAATTTACACCTTAGGCTCTGCTTCTAAATTGGGCCCAAATTGTAAAATGGTCTTATCTATTGGCGATTTCGTTCCAATTCACATTCCAAGTAATATTCGGCATGCTAATTACATTGCCGGTTGCCAAATTGCATTATCTCTTATAGTTTCCGAGATATGGACTATCGATAATTTACACCTTAGTCACTGCTTCTAACTTGGGCCCAAATTGTAAAATGGTCTTCTCTATTGGCGATTTCGTTCCAATTCACATTCCAAGTAATATTCGGCATGCTAATTACATTGCCGGTTGCCAAATTGCATTATCTCTTATAGTTTCCGAGATATGGACTATCGATAATTTACACCTTAGGCTCTGCTTCTAACTTGGGCCCTAATTGTAAAATGGTCTTCTCTATTGGCGATTTTGTTCCAATTCACATTCCAAGTAATATTCGGCATGCTAATTACATTGCCGGTTGCCAAATTGCATTATCTCTTATAGTTGCCGAGATATGGACTATCGATAATTTACACCTTAGGCTCTGCTTCTAACTTGGGCCCAAATTGTAAAATCGTCTTATCTATTGGCGATTTCGTTCCAATTCACATTCCAAGTAATATTCGGCATGCTAATTACATTGCCGGTTGCCAAACTGCATTATCTCTTATAGTTTCCGAGATATGGACTATCGGTAATTTACACCTTAGGCTCTGCTTCTAACTTGGGCCCAAATTGTAAAATGGTCTTATCTATAGGCGATTTCGTTCCAATTCACATTCCAAGTAATATTCGGCATGCTAATTACATTGCCGGTTGCCAAATTGAATTATCTCTTATAGTTTCCGAGATATGGACTATCGATAATTTACACCTTAGGCTCTGCTTCTAACTTGGGCCCAAATTGTATAATGGTCTTACCTATTGGCGATTTCGTTCCAATTCACATTCCAAGTAATATTCGGCATGCTAATTACATTGCCGGTTGCCAAATTGCATTATCTCTTATAGTTTCCGAGATATGGACTATCGATAATTTACACCTTAGGCTCTGCTTCTAACTTGGGCCAAAATTGTAAAATGGTCTTATCTATTGGCGATTTCGTCCCAATTCACATTCCAAGTGATATTCGGCATGCTAATTACATTGCCGGTTGCCAAATTGCATTATCTCTTATAGATTCCGAGATATGGACTATCGATAATTTACACCTTAGGCTCTGCTTCTAACTTGGGCCCAAATTGTAAAATGGTCTTCTCTATTGGCGATTTCGTTCCAATTCACATTCCAAGTAATATTCGGCATGCTAATTACATTGCCGGTTGCCAAATTGCATTATCTCTTATAGTTTCCGAGATGTGGACTATCGATAATTTACACCTTAGGCTCTGCTTCTAACTTGGGCCCTAATTGTAAAATGGTCTTCTCTATTGGCGATTTTGTTCCAATTCACATTCCAAGTAATATTCGGCATGCTAATTACATTGCCGGTTGCCAAATTGCATTATCTCTTATAGTTTCCGAGATATGGACTATCGATAATTTACACCTTAGGCTCTGCTTCTAACTTGGGCCCAAATTGTAAAATCGTCTTATCTATAGGCGATTTCGTTCCAATTCACATTCCAAGTAATATTCGGCATGCTAATTACATTGCCGGTTGCCAAACTGCATTATCTCTTATAGTTCCCGAGATATGGACTATCGGTAATTTACACCTTAGGCTCTGCTTCTAACTTGGGCCCAAATTGTAAAATGGTCTTATCTATTGGCGATTTCGTTCCAATTCACAATCCAAGTAATATCCGGCATGCTAATTACATTGCCGGTTGCCAAATTGAATTATCTCTTATAGTTTCCGAGATATGGACTATCGATAATTTACACCTTAGGCTCTGCTTCTAACTTGGGCCCAAATTGTAAAATGGTCTTACCTATTGGCGATTTCGTTCCAATTCACATTCCAAGTAATATTCGGCATGCTAATTACATTGCCGGTTGCCAAATTGCATTATCTCTTATAGTTTCCGAGATATGGACTATCGATAATTTACACCTTAGGCTCTGCTTCTAACTTGGGCCAAAATTGTAAAATGGTCTTATCTATTGGCGATTTCGTCCCAATTCACATTCCAAGTGATATTCGGCATGCTAATTACATTGCCGGTTGCGAAATTGCATTATCTCTTATAGTTTCCGAGATATGGACTATCAATAATTTACACCTTAGTCTCTGCTTCTAACTTGGGCCCAAATTGTAAAATGGTCTTATCTATTGGCGATTTCGTTCCAATTCACATTCCAAGTAATATTCGGCATGCTAATTACATTGCCGGTTGCCAAATTGCATTATCTCTTATAGTTTCCGAGATATGCACTATCGATAATTTACACCTTAGGCTCTGCTTCTAACTTGGGCCCAAATTGTAAAATGGTCTTATCTATTGGCGATTTCGTTCCAATTCACATTCCAAGTAATATTCGGCATGCTAATTACATTGCCGGTTGCCAAATTGCATTATCTCTTATAGTTTCCGAGATATGGACTATCGATAATTTACACCTTCGGCTCTGCTTCTAACTTGGGCCCAAATTGTAAAATGGCCTTATCTATTGGCGATTTCGTTCCAATTCACATTCCAAGTAATATTCGGCATGCTAATTACATTGCCGGTTGCCAAATTGCATTATTTCTTATAGTTTCCGAGATATGGACTATCGATAATTTACACCTTAGGCTCTGCTTCTAACTTGGGCCCAAATTGTAAAATGGTCTTATCTATTGGCGTTTTCGTTCCAATTCACATTCCAAGTAATATTCGGCATGCTAATTACATTGCCGGTTGCCAAATTGCATTATCTCTTATAGTTTCCGAGATATGGACTATCGATAATTTACACCTTAGGCTCTGCTTCTAACTTGGGCCCAAATTGTAAAATGGTCTTCTCTATTAGCGATTTCGTTCCAATTCACATTCCAAGTAATATTCGGCATGCTAATTACATTGCCGGTTGCCAAATTGCATTATCTCTTATAGTTTCCGAGATATGGACTATCGATAATTTACATCTTAGGCTCTGCTTCTAAATTGGGCCCAAATTGTAAAATCGTCTTATCTATTATCGATTTCGTTCCAATTCACATTCCAAGTAATATTCGGCATGCTAATTACATTGCCGGTTGCCAAATTGCATTATCTCTTATAGTTTCCGAGATATGGACTATCGATAATTTACACCTTAGGCTCTGCTTCTAACTTGGGCCCTAATTGTAAAATGGTCTTATCTATTGGCGATTTCGTTCCAATTCACATTCCAAGTAATATTCGGCATGCTAATTACATTGCCGGTTGCCAAATTGAATTATCTCTTATAGTTTCCGAGATATGGACTATCGATAATTTACACCTTAGGCTCTGCTTCTGACTTGGGCCCAAATTGTAAAATGGTCTTACCTATTGGCGATTTCGTTCCAATTCACATTCCGAGTAATATTCGGCATGCTAATTACATTGCCGGTTGCCAAATTGCATTATCTCTTATAGTTTCCGAGATATGGACTATCGATAATTTACACCTTAGGCTCTGCTTCTAAATTGGGCCCAAATTGTAAAATGGTCTTATCTATTATCGATTTCGTTCCAATTCACATTCCAAGTAATATTCGGCATGCTAATTACATTGCCGGTTGCCAAATTGCATTATCTCTTATAGTTTCCGAGATATGGACTATCGATAATTTACACCTTAGTCTCTGCTTCTAACTTGGGCCCAAATTGTAAAATGGTCTTCTCTATTGGCGATTTCGTTCCAATTCACATTCCAAGTAATATTCGGCATGCTAATTACATTGCCGGTTGCCAAATTGCATTATCTCTTATAGTTTCCGAGATATGGACTATCGATAATTTACACCTTAGGCTCTGCTTCTAACTTGGGCCCTAATTGTAAAATGGTCTTCTCTATTGGCGATTTTGTTCCAATTCACATTCCAAGTAATATTCGGCATGCTAATTACATTGCCGGTTGCCAAATTGCATTATCTCTTATAGTTTCCGAGATATGGACTATCGATAATTTACACCTTAGGCTCTGCTTCTAACTTGGGCCCAAATTGTAAAATGGTCTTATCTATTGGCGATTTCGTTCCAATTCACATTCCAAGTAATATTCGGCATGCTAATTACATTGCCGGTTGCCAAATTGCATTATCTCTTATAGTTTCCGAGATATGGACTATCGATAATTTACACCTTAGGCTCTGCTTCTAACTTGGGCCCAAATTGTAAAATGGTCTTCTCTATTGGCGATTTCGTTCCAATTCACATTCCAAGTAATATTCGGCATGCTAATTACATTGCCGGTTGCCAAATTGCATTATCTCTTATAGTTTCCGAGATATGGACTATCAATAATTTACACCTTAGGCTCTGCTTCTAACTTGGGCCCAAATTGTAAAATAGTCTTATCTATTGGCAATTTCGTTCCAATTCACATTCCAAGTAATATTCGGCATGCTAATTACATTGCCGGTTGCCAAATTGAATTATCTCTTATAGTTTCCGAGATATGGACTATCGATAATTTACACCTTAGGCTCTGCTTCTAACTTGGGCCCAAATTGTAAAATGGTCTTACCTATTGGCGATTTCGTTCCAATTCACATTCCAAGTAATATTCGGCATGCTAATTACATTGCCGGTTGCCAAATTGCATTATCTCTTATAGTTTCCGAGATATGGACTATCGATAATTTACACCTTAGGCTCTGCTTCTAACTTGGGCCCTAATTGTAAAATGGTCTTATCTATTGGCGATTTCGTTCCAATTCACATTCCAAGTAATATTCGGCATGCTAATTACATTGCCGGTTGCCAAATTGAATTATCTCTTATAGTTTCCGAGATATGGACTATCGATAATTTACACCTTAGGCTCTGCTTCTGACTTGGGCCCAAATTGTAAAATGGTCTTACCTATTGGCGATTTCGTTCCAATTCACATTCCGAGTAATATTCGGCATGCTAATTACATTGCCGGTTGCCAAATTGCATTATCTCTTATAGTTTCCGAGATATGGACTATCGATAATTTACACCTTAGGCTCTGCTTCTAAATTGGGCCCAAATTGTAAAATGGTCTTATCTATTATCGATTTCGTTCCAATTCACATTCCAAGTAATATTCGGCATGCTAATTACATTGCCGGTTGCCAAATTGCATTATCTCTTATAGTTTCCGAGATATGGACTATCGATAATTTACACCTTAGTCTCTGCTTCTAACTTGGGCCCAAATTGTAAAATGGTCTTCTCTATTGGCGATTTCGTTCCAATTCACATTCCAAGTAATATTCGGCATGCTAATTACATTGCCGGTTGCCAAATTGCATTATCTCTTATAGTTTCCGAGATATGGACTATCGATAATTTACACCTTAGGCTCTGCTTCTAACTTGGGCCCTAATTGTAAAATGGTCTTCTCTATTGGCGATTTTGTTCCAATTCACATTCCAAGTAATATTCGGCATGCTAATTACATTGCCGGTTGCCAAATTGCATTATCTCTTATAGTTGCCGAGATATGGACTATCGATAATTTACACCTTAGGCTCTGCTTCTAACTTGGGCCCAAATTGTAAAATCGTCTTATCTATTGGCGATTTCGTTCCAATTCACATTCCAAGTAATATTCGGCATGCTAATTACATTGCCGGTTGCCAAACTGCATTATCTCTTATAGTTTCCGAGATATGGACTATCGGTAATTTACACCTTAGGCTCTGCTTCTAACTTGGGCCCAAATTGTAAAATGGTCTTATCTATAGGCGATTTCGTTCCAATTCACATTCCAAGTAATATTCGGCATGCTAATTACATTGCCGGTTGCCAAATTGAATTATCTCTTATAGTTTCCGAGATATGGACTATCTATAATTTACACCTTAGGCTCTGCTTCTAACTTGGGCCCAAATTGTAAAATGGTCTTACCTATTGGCGATTTCGTTCCAATTCACATTCCAAGTAATATTCGGCATGCTAATTACATTGCCGGTTGCCAAATTGCATTATCTCTTATAGTTTCCGAGATATGGACTATCGATAATTTACACCTTAGGCTCTGCTTCTAACTTGGGCCAAAATTGTAAAATGGTCTTATCTATTGGCGATTTCGTCCCAATTCACATTCCAAGTGATATTCGGCATGCTAATTACATTGCCGGTTGCCAAATTGCATTATCTCTTATAGTTTCCGAGATATGGACTATCGATAATTTACACCTTAGGCTCTGCTTCTAACTTGGGCCCAAATTGTAAAATGGTCTTCTCTATTGGCGATTTCGTTCCAATTCACATTCCAAGTAATATTCGGCATGCTAATTACATTGCCGGTTGCCAAATTGCATTATCTCTTATAGTTTCCGAGATATGGACTATCGATAATTTACACCTTAGGCTCTGCTTCTAACTTGGGCCCTAATTGTAAAATGGTCTTCTCTATTGGCGATTTTGTTCCAATTCACATTCCAAGTAATATTCGGCATACTAATTACATTGCCGGTTGCCAAATTGCATTATCTCTTATAGTTTCCGAGATATGGACTATCGATAATTTACACCTTAGGCTCTGCTTCTAACTTGGGCCCAAATTGTAAAATGGTCTTCTCTATTGGCGATTTCGTTCCAATTCACATTCCAAGTAATATTCGGAATGCTAATTACATTGCCGGTTGCCAAACTGCATTATCTCTTATAGTTCCCGAGATATGGACTATCGGTAATTTACACCTTAGGCTCTGCTTCTAACTTGGGCCCAAATTGTAAAATGGCCTTATCTATTGGCGATTTCGTTCCAATTCACATTCCAAGTAATATTCGGCATGCTAATTACATTGCCGGTTGCCAAATTGCATTATCTCTTATAGTTTCCGAGATATGGACTATCGATAATTTACACCTTAGGCTCTGCTTCTAACTTGGGCCCAAATTGTAAAATGGCCTTATCTATTGGCGATTTCGTTCCAATTCACACTCCAAGTAATATTCGGCATGCTAATTACATTGCCGGTTGCGAAATTGCATTATCTCTTATAGTTTCCGAGATATGGACTATCAATAATTTACACCTTAGGCTCTGCTTCTAACTTGGGCCCAAATTGTAAAATGGTCTTATCTATTGGCGATTTCGTTCCAATTCACATTCCAAGTAATATTCGGCATGCTAATTACATTGCCGGTTGCCAAATTGCATTATCTCTTATAGTTTCCGAGATATGGACTATCGATAATTTACACCTTAGGCTTTACTTCTAACTTGGGCCCAAATTGTAAAATGGTCTTATCTATTGGCGATTTCGTTCCAATTCACATTCCAAGTAATATTCGGCATGCTAATTACATTGCCGGTTGCCAAATTGCATTAACTCTTATAGTTTCCGAGATATGGACTATCGATAATTTACACCTTAGGCTCTGCTTCTAACTTGGGCCCAAATTGTAAAATGGTCTTATCTATTGGCGATTTCGTTCCAATTCACATTCCAAGTAATATTCGGCATGCTAATTACATTGCCGGTTGCCAAATTGCATTATCTCTTATAGTTTCCGAGATATGGACTATCGATAATTTACACCATAGGCTCTGCTTATAACTTGGGCCCACATTGTAAAATGGTCTTATCTATTGGCGATTTCGTTCCAATTCACATTCCAAGTAATATTCGGCATGCTAATTACATTGCCGGTTGCCAAATTGCATTATCTCTTATAGTTTCCGAGATATGGACTATCGATAATTTACACCTTAGGCTCTGCTTCTAACTTGGGCCCAAATTGTAAAATGGTCTTATCTATTGGCGATTTCGTCCCAATTCACATTCCAAGTGATATTCGGCATGCTAATTACATTGCCGGTTGCGAAATTGCATTATCTCTTATAGTTTCCGAGGTATGGACTATCAATAATTTACACCTTAGGCTCTGCTTCTAACTTGGGCCCAAATTGTAAAATGGTCTTATCTATTGGCGATTTCGTTCCAATTCACATTCCAAGTAATATTCGGCATGCTAATTACATTGCCGGTTGCCAAATTGCATTATCTCTTATAGTTTCCGAGATATGGACTATCGATAATTTACACCTTAGGCTCTGCTTCTAACTTGGGCCCAAATTGTAAAATGGTCTTATCTATTGGCGATTTCGTTCCAATTCTCATTCCAAGTAATATTCGGCATGCTAATTACATTGCCGGTTGCCAAATTGCATTATCTCTTATAGTTTCCGAGATATGGACTATCGATAATTTACACCTTAGCCTCTGCTTCTAACTTGGGCCCAAATTGTAAAATGGTCTAATCTATTGGCGTTTTCGTTCCAATTCACATTCCAAGTAATATTCGGCATGCTAATTACATTGCCGGTTGCCAAATTGCATTATCTCTTATAGTTTCCGAGATATGGACTATCGATAATTTACACCTTAGGCTTTACTTCTAACTTGGGCCCAAATTGTAAAATGGTCTTATCTATTGGCGATTTCGTTCCAATTCACATTCCAAGTAATATTCGGCATGCTAATTACATTGCCGGTTGCCAAATTGCATTAACTCTTATAGTTTCCGAGATATGGACTATCGATAATTTACACCTTAGGCTCTTCTTCTAACTTGGGCCCAAATTGTAAAATGGTCTTATCTATTGGCGATTTCGTTCCAATTCACATTCCAAGTAATATTCGGCATGCTAATTACATTGCCGGTTGCCAAATTGCATTATCTCTTATAGTTTCCGAGATATGGACTATCGATAATTTACACCATAGGCTCTGCTTATAACTTGGGCCCACATTGTAAAATGGTCTTATCTATTGGCGATTTCGTTCCAATTCACATTCCAAGTAATATTCGGCATGCTAATTACATTGCCGGTTGCCAAATTGCATTATCTCTTATAGTTTCCGAGATATGGACTATCGATAATTTACACCTTAGGCTCTGCTTCTATCTTGGGCCCAAATTGTAAAATGGTCTTATCTATTGGCGATTTCGTCCCAATTCACATTCCAAGTGATATTCGGCATGCTAATTACATTGCCGGTTGCGAAATTGCATTATCTCTTATAGTTTCCGAGGTATGGACTATCAATAATTTACACCTTAGGCTCTGCTTCTAACTTGGGCCCAAATTGTAAAATGGTCTTATCTATTGGCGATTTCGTTCCAATTCACATTCCAAATAATATTCGGCATGCTAATTACATTGCCGGTTGCCAAATTGCATTATCTCTTATAGTTTCCGAGATATGGACTATCGATAATTTACACCTTAGGCTCTGCTTCTAACTTGGGCCCAAATTGTAAAATGGTCTTATCTATTGGCGATTTCGTTCCAATTCTCATTCCAAGTAATATTCGGCATGCTAATTACATTGCCGGTTGCCAAATTGCATTATCTCTTATAGTTTCCGAGATATGGACTATCGATAATTTACACCTTAGGCTCTGCTTCTAACTTGGGCCCAAATTGTAAAATGGTCTTCTCTATTGGCGATTTCGTTCCAATTTACATTCCAAGTAATATTCGGCATGCTAATTACATTGCCGGTTGCCAAATTGCATTATCTCTTATAGTTTCCGAGATATGGACTATCGATAATTTACACCTTAGGCTCTGCTTCTAAATTGGGCCCAAATTGTAAAATGGTCTTATCTATTGGCGATTTCGTTCCAATTCACATTCCAAGTAATATTCGGCATGCTAATTACATTGCCGGTTGCCAAATTGCATTATCTCTTATAGTTTCCGAGATATGGACTATCGATAATTTACACCTTAGTCACTGCTTCTAACTTGGGCCCAAATTGTAAAATGGTCTTCTCTATTGGCGATTTCGTTCCAATTCACATTCCAAGTAATATTCGGCATGCTAATTACATTGCCGGTTGCCAAATTGCATTATCTCTTATAGTTTCCGAGATATGGACTATCGATAATTTACACCTTAGGCTCTGCTTCTAACTTGGGCCCTAATTGTAAAATGGTCTTCTCTATTGGCGATTTTGTTCCAATTCACATTCCAAGTAATATTCGGCATGCTAATTACATTGCCGGTTGCCAAATTGCATTATCTCTTATAGTTGCCGAGATATGGACTATCGATAATTTACACCTTAGGCTCTGCTTCTAACTTGGGCCCAAATTGTAAAATCGTCTTATCTATTGGCGATTTCGTTCCAATTCACATTCCAAGTAATATTCGGCATGCTAATTACATTGCCGGTTGCCAAACTGCATTATCTCTTATAGTTTCCGAGATATGGACTATCGGTAATTTACACCTTAGGCTCTGCTTCTAACTTGGGCCCAAATTGTAAAATGGTCTTATCTATAGGCGATTTCGTTCCAATTCACATTCCAAGTAATATTCGGCATGCTAATTACATTGCCGGTTGCCAAATTGAATTATCTCTTATAGTTTCCGAGATATGGACTATCGATAATTTACACCTTAGGCTCTGCTTCTAACTTGGGCCCAAATTGTATAATGGTCTTACCTATTGGCGATTTCGTTCCAATTCACATTCCAAGTAATATTCGGCATGCTAATTACATTGCCGGTTGCCAAATTGCATTATCTCTTATAGTTTCCGAGATATGGACTATCGATAATTTACACCTTAGGCTCTGCTTCTAACTTGGGCCAAAATTGTAAAATGGTCTTATCTATTGGCGATTTCGTCCCAATTCACATTCCAAGTGATATTCGGCATGCTAATTACATTGCCGGTTGCCAAATTGCATTATCTCTTATAGATTCCGAGATATGGACTATCGATAATTTACACCTTAGGCTCTGCTTCTAACTTGGGCCCAAATTGTAAAATGGTCTTCTCTATTGGCGATTTCGTTCCAATTCACATTCCAAGTAATATTCGGCATGCTAATTACATTGCCGGTTGCCAAATTGCATTATCTCTTATAGTTTCCGAGATGTGGACTATCGATAATTTACACCTTAGGCTCTGCTTCTAACTTGGGCCCTAATTGTAAAATGGTCTTCTCTATTGGCGATTTTGTTCCAATTCACATTCCAAGTAATATTCGGCATGCTAATTACATTGCCGGTTGCCAAATTGCATTATCTCTTATAGTTTCCGAGATATGGACTATCGATAATTTACACCTTAGGCTCTGCTTCTAACTTGGGCCCAAATTGTAAAATCGTCTTATCTATAGGCGATTTCGTTCCAATTCACATTCCAAGTAATATTCGGCATGCTAATTACATTGCCGGTTGCCAAACTGCATTATCTCTTATAGTTCCCGAGATATGGACTATCGGTAATTTACACCTTAGGCTCTGCTTCTAACTTGGGCCCAAATTGTAAAATGGTCTTATCTATTGGCGATTTCGTTCCAATTCACAATCCAAGTAATATCCGGCATGCTAATTACATTGCCGGTTGCCAAATTGAATTATCTCTTATAGTTTCCGAGATATGGACTATCGATAATTTACACCTTAGGCTCTGCTTCTAACTTGGGCCCAAATTGTAAAATGGTCTTACCTATTGGCGATTTCGTTCCAATTCACATTCCAAGTAATATTCGGCATGCTAATTACATTGCCGGTTGCCAAATTGCATTATCTCTTATAGTTTCCGAGATATGGACTATCGATAATTTACACCTTAGGCTCTGCTTCTAACTTGGGCCAAAATTGTAAAATGGTCTTATCTATTGGCGATTTCGTCCCAATTCACATTCCAAGTGATATTCGGCATGCTAATTACATTGCCGGTTGCGAAATTGCATTATCTCTTATAGTTTCCGAGATATGGACTATCAATAATTTACACCTTAGTCTCTGCTTCTAACTTGGGCCCAAATTGTAAAATGGTCTTATCTATTGGCGATTTCGTTCCAATTCACATTCCAAGTAATATTCGGCATGCTAATTACATTGCCGGTTGCCAAATTGCATTATCTCTTATAGTTTCCGAGATATGCACTATCGATAATTTACACCTTAGGCTCTGCTTCTAACTTGGGCCCAAATTGTAAAATGGTCTTATCTATTGGCGATTTCGTTCCAATTCACATTCCAAGTAATATTCGGCATGCTAATTACATTGCCGGTTGCCAAATTGCATTATCTCTTATAGTTTCCGAGATATGGACTATCGATAATTTACACCTTCGGCTCTGCTTCTAACTTGGGCCCAAATTGTAAAATGGCCTTATCTATTGGCGATTTCGTTCCAATTCACATTCCAAGTAATATTCGGCATGCTAATTACATTGCCGGTTGCCAAATTGCATTATTTCTTATAGTTTCCGAGATATGGACTATCGATAATTTACACCTTAGGCTCTGCTTCTAACTTGGGCCCAAATTGTAAAATGGTCTTATCTATTGGCGTTTTCGTTCCAATTCACATTCCAAGTAATATTCGGCATGCTAATTACATTGCCGGTTGCCAAATTGCATTATCTCTTATAGTTTCCGAGATATGGACTATCGATAATTTACACCTTAGGCTCTGCTTCTAACTTGGGCCCAAATTGTAAAATGGTCTTCTCTATTAGCGATTTCGTTCCAATTCACATTCCAAGTAATATTCGGCATGCTAATTACATTGCCGGTTGCCAAATTGCATTATCTCTTATAGTTTCCGAGATATGGACTATCGATAATTTACATCTTAGGCTCTGCTTCTAACTTGGGCCCAAATTGTAAAATCGTCTTATCTATTGGCGATTTCGTCCCAATTCACATTCCAAGTGATATTCGGCATGCTAATTACATTGCCGGTTGCGAAATTGCATTATCTCTTATAGTTTCCGAGATATGGACTATCAATAATTTACACCTTAGGCTCTGCTTCTAACTTGGGCCCAAATTTTAAAATGGCCTTATCTATTGGCGATTTCGTTCCAATTCACATTCCAAGTAATATTCGGCATGCTAATTACATTGCCGGTTGCCAAATTGCATTATCTCTTATAGTTTCCGAGATATGGACTATCGATAATTTACACCTTAGGCTCTGCTTCTAACTTGGGCCCAAATTGTAAAATGGTCTTATCTATTGGCGATTTCGTTCCAATTCACATTCCAAGTAATATTCCGCATGCTAATTACATTGCCGGTTGCCAAATTGCATTATCTCTTATAGTTTCCGAGATATGGACTATCGATAATTTACACCTTAGGCTCTGCTTCTAACTTGGGCCCAAATTGTAAAATGGTCTTATCTATTGGCGATTTCGTTCCAATTCACATTCCAAGTAATATTCGGCATGCTAATTACATTGCCGGTTGCCAAATTGCATTATCTCTTATAGTTTCCGAGATATGGACTATCGATAATTTACACCTTAGGCTCTGCTTTTAACTTGGGCCCAAATTGTAAAATGGTCTTATCTATTGGCGATTTCGTTCCAATTCACATTCCAAGTAATATTCGGCATGCTAATTACATTGCCGGTTGCCAAATTGCATTATCTCTTATAGTTTCCGAGATATGGACTATCGATAATTTACACCTTAGGCTCTGCTTCTAACTTGGGCCCAAATTGTAAAATGGTCTTATCTATTGGCGATTTCGTTCCAATTCACATTCCAAGTAATATTCGGCATGCTAATTACTTTGCCGGTTGCCAAATTGCATTATCTCTTATAGTTTCCGAGATATGGACTATCGATAATTTACACCTTAGGCTCTGCTTCTAACTTGGGCCCAAATTGTAAAATGGTCTTATCTATTGGCGATTTCATTCCAATTCACATTCCAAGTAATATTCGGCATGCTAATTACATTGCCGGTTGCCAAATTGCATTATCTCTTATAGTTTCCGAGATATGGACTATCGATAATTTACACCTTAGGCTCTGCTTCTAACTTGGGCCCAAATTGTAAAATGGTCTTATCTATTGGCGATTTCATTCCAATTCACATTCCAAGTAATATTCGGCATGCTAATTACATTGCCGGTTGCCAAATTGCATTATCCCTTATAGTTTCCGAGATATGGAGTATCGATAATTTGCACCTTAGGCTCTGCTTCTAACTTGGGCCCAAATTGTAAAATGGTCTTATCTATTGGCGATTTCATTCCAATTCACATTCCAAGTAATATTCGGCATGCTAATTACATTGCCGGTTGCCAAATTGCATTATCCCTTATAGTTTCCGAGATATGGAGTATCGATAATTTGCACCTTAGGCTCTGCTTCTAACTTGGGCCCAAATTGTAAAATGGTCTTATCTATTGGCGATTTCATTCCAATTCACATTCCAAGTAATATTCGGCATGCTAATTACATTGCCGGTTGCCAAATTGCATTATCTCTTATAGTTTCCGAGATATGGACTATCGATAATTTACACCTTAGGCTCTGCTTCTAACTTGGGCCCAAATTGTAAAATGGTCTTATCTATTGGCGATTTCGTTCCAATTCACACTCCAAGTAATATTCGGCACGCTAATTACATTGCCGGTTGCGAAATTGCATTATCTCTTATAGTTTCCGAGATATGGACTATCAATAATTTACACCTTAGGCTCTGCTTCTAACTTGGGCCCAAATTGTAAAATGGTCTTATCTATTGGCGATTTCATTCCAATTCACATTCCAAGTAATATTCGGCATGCTAATTACATTGCCGGTTGCCAAATTGCATTATCTCTTATAGTTTCCGAGATATGGACTATCGATAATTTACACCTTAGGCTCTGCTTCTAACTTGGGCCCAAATTGTAAAATGGTCTTCTCTATTGGCGATTTTGTTCCAATTCACATTCCAAGTAATATTCGGCATGCTAATTACATTGCCGGTTGCCAAATTGCATTATCTCTTATAGTTGCCGAGATATGGACTATCGATAATTTACACCTTAGGCTCTGCTTCTAACTTGGGCCCAAATTGTAAAATCGTCTTATCTATTGGCGATTTCGTTCCAATTCACATTCCAAGTAATATTCGGCATGCTAATTACATTGCCGGTTGCCAAACTGCATTATCTCTTATAGTTTCCGAGATATGGACTATCGGTAATTTACACCTTAGGCTCTGCTTCTAACTTGGGCCCAAATTGTAAAATGGTCTTATCTATAGGCGATTTCGTTCCAATTCACATTCCAAGTAATATTCGGCATGCTAATTACATTGCCGGTTGCCAAATTGAATTATCTCTTATAGTTTCCGAGATATGGACTATCGATAATTTACACCTTAGGCTCTGCTTCTAACTTGGGCCCAAATTGTATAATGGTCTTACCTATTGGCGATTTCGTTCCAATTCACATTCCAAGTAATATTCGGCATGCTAATTACATTGCCGGTTGCCAAATTGCATTATCTCTTATAGTTGCCGAGATATGGACTATCGATAATTTACACCTTAGGCTCTGCTTCTAACTTGGGCCCAAATTGTAAAATCGTCTTATCTATTGGCGATTTCGTTCCAATTCACATTCCAAGTAATATTCGGCATGCTAATTACATTGCCGGTTGCCAAACTGCATTATCTCTTATAGTTTCCGAGATATGGACTATCGGTAATTTACACCTTAGGCTCTGCTTCTAACTTGGGCCCAAATTGTAAAATGGTCTTATCTATAGGCGATTTCGTTCCAATTCACATTCCAAGTAATATTCGGCATGCTAATTACATTGCCGGTTGCCAAATTGAATTATCTCTTATAGTTTCCGAGATATGGACTATCGATAATTTACACCTTAGGCTCTGCTTCTAACTTGGGCCCAAATTGTATAATGGTCTTACCTATTGGCGATTTCGTTCCAATTCACATTCCAAGTAATATTCGGCATGCTAATTACATTGCCGGTTGCCAAATTGCATTATCTCTTATAGTTTCCGAGATATGGACTATCGATAATTTACACCTTAGGCTCTGCTTCTAACTTGGGCCAAAATTGTAAAATGGTCTTATCTATTGGCGATTTCGTCCCAATTCACATTCCAAGTGATATTCGGCATGCTAATTACATTGCCGGTTGCCAAATTGCATTATCTCTTATAGTTTCCGAGATATGGACTATCGATAATTTACACCTTAGGCTCTGCTTCTAACTTGGGCCCAAATTGTAAAATGGTCTTCTCTATTGGCGATTTCGTTCCAATTCACATTCCAAGTAATATTCGGCATGCTAATTACATTGCCGGTTGCCAAATTGCATTATCTCTTATAGTTTCCGAGATATGGACTATCGATAATTTACACCTTAGGCTCTGCTTCTAACTTGGGCCCTAATTGTAAAATGGTCTTCTCTATTGGCGATTTTGTTCCAATTCACATTCCAAGTAATATTCGGCATGCTAATTACATTGCCGGTTGCCAAATTGCATTATCTCTTATAGTTTCCGAGATATGGACTATCGATAATTTACACCTTAGGCTCTGCTTCTAACTTGGGCCCAAATTGTAAAATCGTCTTATCTATAGGCGATTTCGTTCCAATTCACATTCCAAGTAATATTCGGCATGCTAATTACATTGCCGGTTGCCAAACTGCATTATCTCTTATAGTTCCCGAGATATGGACTATCGGTAATTTACACCTTAGGCTCTGCTTCTAACTTGGGCCCAAATTGTAAAATGGTCTTATCTATTGGCGATTTCGTTCCAATTCACAATCCAAGTAATATCCGGCATGCTAATTACATTGCCGGTTGCCAAATTGAATTATCTCTTATAGTTTCCGAGATATGGACTATCGATAATTTACACCTTAGGCTCTGCTTCTAACTTGGGCCCAAATTGTAAAATGGTCTTACCTATTGGCGATTTCGTTCCAATTCACATTCCAAGTAATATTCGGCATGCTAATTACATTGCCGGTTGCCAAATTGCATTATCTCTTATAGTTTCCGAGATATGGACTATCGATAATTTACACCTTAGGCTCTGCTTCTAACTTGGGCCAAAATTGTAAAATGGTCTTATCTATTGGCGATTTCGTCCCAATTCACATTCCAAGTGATATTCGGCATGCTAATTACATTGCCGGTTGCGAAATTGCATTATCTCTTATAGTTTCCGAGATATGGACTATCAATAATTTACACCTTAGTCTCTGCTTCTAACTTGGGCCCAAATTGTAAAATGGTCTTATCTATTGGCGATTTCGTTCCAATTCACATTCCAAGTAATATTCGGCATGCTAATTACATTGCCGGTTGCCAAATTGCATTATCTCTTATAGTTTCCGAGATATGCACTATCGATAATTTACACCTTAGGCTCTGCTTCTAACTTGGGCCCAAATTGTAAAATGGTCTTATCTATTGGCGATTTCGTTCCAATTCACATTCCAAGTAATATTCGGCATGCTAATTACATTGCCGGTTGCCAAATTGCATTATCTCTTATAGTTTCCGAGATATGGACTATCGATAATTTACACCTTCGGCTTTGCTTCTAACTTGGGCCCAAATTGTAAAATGGCCTTATCTATTGGCGATTTCGTTCCAATTCACATTCCAAGTAATATTCGGCATGCTAATTACATTGCCGGTTGCCAAATTGCATTATTTCTTATAGTTTCCGAGATATGGACTATCGATAATTTACACCTTAGGCTCTGCTTCTAACTTGGGCCCAAATTGTAAAATGGTCTTATCTATTGGCGTTTTCGTTCCAATTCACATTCCAAGTAATATTCGGCATGCTAATTACATTGCCGGTTGCCAAATTGCATTATCTCTTATAGTTTCCGAGATATGGACTATCGATAATTTACACCTTAGGCTCTGCTTCTAACTTGGGCCCAAATTGTAAAATGGTCTTCTCTATTAGCGATTTCGTTCCAATTCACATTCCAAGTAATATTCGGCATGCTAATTACATTGCCGGTTGCCAAATTGCATTATCTCTTATAGTTTCCGAGATATGGACTATCGATAATTTACATCTTAGGCTCTGCTTCTAACTTGGGCCCAAATTGTAAAATCGTCTTATCTATTGGCGATTTCGTCCCAATTCACATTCCAAGTGATATTCGGCATGCTAATTACATTGCCGGTTGCGAAATTGCATTATCTCTTATAGTTTCCGAGATATGGACTATCAATAATTTACACCTTAGGCTCTGCTTCTAACTTGGGCCCAAATTTTAAAATGGCCTTATCTATTGGCGATTTCGTTCCAATTCACATTCCAAGTAATATTCGGCATGCTAATTACATTGCCGGTTGCCAAATTGCATTATCTCTTATAGTTTCCGAGATATGGACTATCGATAATTTACACCTTAGGCTCTGCTTCTAACTTGGGCCCAAATTGTAAAATGGTCTTATCTATTGGCGATTTCGTTCCAATTCACATTCCAAGTAATATTCCGCATGCTAATTACATTGCCGGTTGCCAAATTGCATTATCTCTTATAGTTTCCGAGATATGGACTATCGATAATTTACACCTTAGGCTCTGCTTCTAACTTGGGCCCAAATTGTAAAATGGTCTTATCTATTGGCGATTTCGTTCCAATTCACATTCCAAGTAATATTCGGCATGCTAATTACATTGCCGGTTGCCAAATTGCATTATCTCTTATAGTTTCCGAGATATGGACTATCGATAATTTACACCTTAGGCTCTGCTTTTAACTTGGGCCCAAATTGTAAAATGGTCTTATCTATTGGCGATTTCGTTCCAATTCACATTCCAAGTAATATTCGGCATGCTAATTACATTGCCGGTTGCCAAATTGCATTATCTCTTATAGTTTCCGAGATATGGACTATCGATAATTTACACCTTAGGCTCTGCTTCTAACTTGGGCCCAAATTGTAAAATGGTCTTATCTATTGGCGATTTCGTTCCAATTCACATTCCAAGTAATATTCGGCATGCTAATTACTTTGCCGGTTGCCAAATTGCATTATCTCTTATAGTTTCCGAGATATGGACTATCGATAATTTACACCTTAGGCTCTGCTTCTAACTTGGGCCCAAATTGTAAAATGGTCTTATCTATTGGCGATTTCATTCCAATTCACATTCCAAGTAATATTCGGCATGCTAATTACATTGCCGGTTGCCAAATTGCATTATCTCTTATAGTTTCCGAGATATGGACTATCGATAATTTACACCTTAGGCTCTGCTTCTAACTTGGGCCCAAATTGTAAAATGGTCTTATCTATTGGCGATTTCATTCCAATTCACATTCCAAGTAATATTCGGCATGCTAATTACATTGCCGGTTGCCAAATTGCATTATCCCTTATAGTTTCCGAGATATGGAGTATCGATAATTTGCACCTTAGGCTCTGCTTCTAACTTGGGCCCAAATTGTAAAATGGTCTTATCTATTGGCGATTTCATTCCAATTCACATTCCAAGTAATATTCGGCATGCTAATTACATTGCCGGTTGCCAAATTGCATTATCCCTTATAGTTTCCGAGATATGGAGTATCGATAATTTGCACCTTAGGCTCTGCTTCTAACTTGGGCCCAAATTGTAAAATGGTCTTATCTATTGGCGATTTCATTCCAATTCACATTCCAAGTAATATTCGGCATGCTAATTACATTGCCGGTTGCCAAATTGCATTATCTCTTATAGTTTCCGAGATATGGACTATCGATAATTTACACCTTAGGCTCTGCTTCTAACTTGGGCCCAAATTGTAAAATGGTCTTATCTATTGGCGATTTCGTTCCAATTCACACTCCAAGTAATATTCGGCACGCTAATTACATTGCCGGTTGCGAAATTGCATTATCTCTTATAGTTTCCGAGATATGGACTATCAATAATTTACACCTTAGGCTCTGCTTCTAACTTGGGCCCAAATTGTAAAATGGTCTTATCTATTGGCGATTTCATTCCAATTCACATTCCAAGTAATATTCGGCATGCTAATTACATTGCCGGTTGCCAAATTGCATTATCCCTTATAGTTTCCGAGATATGGAGTATCGATAATTTGCACCTTAGGCTCTGCTTCTAACTTGGGCCCAAATTGTAAAATGGTCTTATCTATTGGCGATTTCATTCCAATTCACATTCCAAGTAATATTCGGCATGCTAATTACATTGCCGGTTGCCAAATTGCATTATCTCTTATAGTTTCCGAGATATGGACTATCGATAATTTACACCTTAGGCTCTGCTTCTAACTTGGGCCCAAATTGTAAAATGGTCTTATCTATTGGCGATTTCGTTCCAATTCACACTCCAAGTAATATTCGGCACGCTAATTACATTGCCGGTTGCGAAATTGCATTATCTCTTATAGTTTCCGAGATATGGACTATCAATAATTTACACCTTAGGCTCTGCTTCTAACTTGGGCCCAAATTGTAAAATGGTCTTATCTATTGGCGATTTCGTTCCAATTCACATTCCAAGTAATATTCCGCATGCTAATTGCATTGCCGGTTGCCAAATTGCATTATCTCTTATAGTTTCCGAGATATGGACTATCGATAATTTACACCTTAGGCTCTGCTTCTAACTTGGGCCCAAATTGTAAAATGGTCTAATCTATTGGCGATTTCGTTCCAATTCACATTCCAAGTAATATTCGGAATGCTAATTACATTGCCGGTTGCCAAATTGCATTATCTCTTATAGTTTCCGAGATATGGACTATCGATAATTTACACCTTAGGCTCTGCTTCTAACTTGGGACCAAATTGTAAAATGGTCTTATCTATTGGCGATTTCGTTCCAATTCACATTCCAAGTAATATTCGGCATGCTAATTACATTGCCGGTTGCCAAATTGCATTATCTCTTATAGTTTCCGAGATATGGACTATCGATAATTTACACCTTAGGCTCTGCTTCTAACTTGGGCCCAAATTGTAAAATGGTCTTCTCTATTGGCGATTTCGTTCCAATTCACATTCCAAGTAATATTCGGCATGCTAATTACATTGCCGGTTGCCAAATTGCATTACCTCTTATAGTTTCCGAGATATGGACTATCGATAATTTACACCTTAGGCTCTGCTTCTAACTTGGGACCAAATTGTAAAATGGTCTTATCTATTGGCGATTTCGTTCCAATTCACACTCCAAGTAATATTCGGCATGCTAATTACATTGCCGGTTGCGAAATTGCATTATCTCTTATAGTTTCCGAGATATGGACTATCGATAATTTACACCTTAGGCTCTGCTTCTAACTTGGGCCCAAATTGTAAAATGGTCTTATCTATTGGCGATTTCGTTCCAATTCACATTCCAAGTAATATTCGGCATGCTAATTACATTGCCGGTTGCCAAATTGCATTATCTCTTATAGTTTCCGAGATATGGACTATCGATAATTTACACCTTAGGCTCTGCTTCTAACTTGGGCCCAAATTGTAAAATGGTCTTATCTATTGGCGATTTCGTCCCAATTCACATTCCAAGTGATATTCGGCATGCTAATTACATTGCCGGTTGCGAAATTGCATTATCTCTTATAGTTTCCGAGATATGGACTATCAATAATTTACACCTTAGGCTCTGCTTCTAACTTGGCCCAAATTGTAAAATGGTCTTATCTATTGGCGATTTCGTTCCAATTCACATTCCAAGTAATATTCGGCATGCTAATTACATTGCCGGTTGCCAAATTGCATTATCTCTTATAGTTTCCGAGATATGGACTATCGATAATTTACACCTTAGGCTCTGCTTCTAACTTGGGCCCAAATTGTAAAATGGTCTTATCTATTGGCGATTTCGTTCCAATTCACATTCCAAGTAATATTCGGCATGCTAATTACATTGCCGGTTGCCAAATTGCATTATCTCTTATAGTTTCCGAGATATGGACTATCGATAATTTACACCTTAGGCTCTGCTTCTAACTTGGGCCCAAATTGTAAAATGGTCTTATCTATTGGCGATTTCGTTCCAATTCACATTCCAAGTAATATTCGGCATGCTAATTACATTGCCGGTTGCCAAATTGCATTATCTCTTATAGTTTCCGAGATATGGACTATCGATAATTTACACCTTAGGCTCTGCTTCTAACTTGGGCCCAAATCGTAAAATGGTCTTCTCTATTGGCGATTTCGTTCCAATTCACATTCCAAGTAATATTCGGCATGCTAATTACATTGCCGGTTGCCAAATTGCATTACCTCTTATAGTTTCCGAGATATGGACTATCGATAATTTACACCTTAGGCTCTGCTTCTAACTTGGGCCCAAATTGTAAAATGGTCTTATCTATTGGCGATTTCGTTCCAATTCACATTCCAAGTAATATTCGTCATGCTAATTACATTGCCGGTTGCCAAATTGCATTATCTCTTATAGTTTCCGAGATATGGACTATCGATAATTTACACCTTAGGCTCTGCTTCTAACTTGGGCCCAAATTGTAAAATGGTCTTCTCTATTGGCGATTTCGTTCCAATTCACATTCCAAGTAATATTCGGCATGATAATTACATTGCCGGTTGCCAAATTGCATTATCTCTTATAGTTTCCGAGATATGGACTATCAATAATTTACACCTTAGGCTCTGCTTCTAACTTGGGCCGAAATTGTAAAATGGTCTTATCTATTGGCGATTTCGTTCCAATTCACATCAAAAGTAATATTCGGCATGCTAATTACATTGCCGGTTGCCAAATTGAATTATCTCTTATAGTTTCCGAGATATGGACTATCGATAATTTACACCTTAGGCTCTGCTTCTAACTTGGGCCCAAATTGTAAAATGGTCTTACCTATTGGCGATTTCGTTCCAATTCACATTCCAAGTAATATTCGGCATGCTAATTACATTGCCGGTTGCCAAATTGCATTATCTCTTATAGTTTCCGAGATATGGACTATCGATAATTTACACCTTAGGCTCTGCTTCTAACTTGGGCCCAAATTGTAAAATGGTCTTATCTATTGGCGATTTCGTTCCAATTCACATTCCAAGTAATATTCGGCATGCTAATTACATTGCCGGTTGCCAAATTGCATTATCTCTTATAGTTTCCGAGATATGGACTATCGATAATTTACACCTTAGGCTCTGCTTCTAACTTGGGCCCAAATCGTAAAATGGTCTTCTCTATTGGCGATTTCGTTCCAATTCACATTCCAAGTAATATTCGGCATGCTAATTACATTGCCGGTTGCCAAATTGCATTACCTCTTATAGTTTCCGAGATATGGACTATCGATAATTTACACCTTAGGCTCTGCTTCTAACTTGGGCCCAAATTGTAAAATGGTCTTATCTATTGGCGATTTCGTTCCAATTCACATTCCAAGTAATATTCGTCATGCTAATTACATTGCCGGTTGCCAAATTGCATTATCTCTTATAGTTTCCGAGATATGGACTATCGATAATTTACACCTTAGGCTCTGCTTCTAACTTGGGCCCAAATTGTAAAATGGTCTTCTCTATTGGCGATTTCGTTCCAATTCACATTCCAAGTAATATTCGGCATGATAATTACATTGCCGGTTGCCAAATTGCATTATCTCTTATAGTTTCCGAGATATGGACTATCAATAATTTACACCTTAGGCTCTGCTTCTAACTTGGGCCCAAATTGTAAAATGGTCTTATCTATTGGCGATTTCGTTCCAATTCACATCAAAAGTAATATTCGGCATGCTAATTACATTGCCGGTTGCCAAATTGAATTATCTCTTATAGTTTCCGAGATATGGACTATCGATAATTTACACCTTAGGCTCTGCTTCTAACTTGGGCCCAAATTGTAAAATGGTCTTACCTATTGGCGATTTCGTTCCAATTCACATTCCAAGTAATATTCGGCATGCTAATTACATTGCCGGTTGCCAAATTGCATTATCTCTTATAGTTTCCGAGATATGGACTATCGATAATTTACACCTTAGGCTCTGCTTCTAACTTGGGCCCAAATTGTAAAATGGTCTTATCTATTGGCGATTTCGTTCCAATTCACATTCCAAGTAATATTCGGCATGCTAATTACATTGCCGGTTGCCAAATTGCATTATCTCTTATAGTTTCCGAGATATGGACTATCGATAATTTACACCTTAGGCTCTGCTTCTAACTTGGGCCCAAATTGTAAAATGGTCTTCTCTATTGGCGATTTCGTTCCAATTCACATTCCAAGTAATATTCGGCATGCTAATTACATTGCCGGTTGCCAAATTGCATTATCTCTTATAGTTTCCGAGATATGGACTATCGATAATTTACACCTTAGGCTCTGCTTCTAACTTGGGCCCAAATTGTAAAATGGTCTTCTCTATTGGCGATTTCGTTCCAATTCACATTCCAAGTAATATTCGGCATGCTAATTACATTGCCGGTTGCCAAATTGCATTATCTCTTATAGTTTCCGAGATATGGACTATCAATAATTTACACCTTAGGCTCTGCTTCTAACTTGGGCCCAAATTGTAAAATGGTCTTATCTATTGGCGATTTCGTTCCAATTCACATTCCAAGTAATATTCGGCATGCTAATTACATTGCCGGTTGCCAAATTGAATTATCTCTTATAGTTTCCGAGATATGGACTATCGATAATTTACACCTTAGGCTCTGCTTCTAACTTGGGCCCAAATTGTAAAATGGTCTTACCTATTGGCGATTTCGTTCCAATTCACATTCCAAGTAATATTCGGCATGCTAATTACATTGCCGGTTGCCAAATTGCATTATCTCTTATAGTTTCCGAGATATGGACTATCGATAATTTACACCTTAGGCTCTGCTTCTAACTTGGGCCCAAATTGTAAAATGGTCTTATCTATTGGCGATTTCGTTCCAATTCACATTCCAAGTAATATTCGGCATGCTAATTACATTGCCGGTTGCCAAATTGCATTATCTCTTATAGTTTCCGAGATATGGACTATCGATAATTTACACCTTAGGCTCTGCTTCTAACTTGGGCCCAAATTGTAAAATGGTCTTCTCTATTGGCGATTTCGTTCCAATTCACATTCCAAGTAATATTCGGCATGCTAATTACATTGCCGGTTGCCAAATTGCATTACCTCTTATAGTTTCCGAGATATGGACTATCGATAATTTACACCTTAGGCTCTGCTTCTAACTTGGGCCCAAATTGTAAAATGGTCTTATCTATTGGCGATTTCGTTCCAATTCACATTCCAAGTAATATTCGGCATGCTAATTACATTGCCGGTTGCCAAATTGCATTATCTCTTATAGTTTCCGAGATATGGACTATCGATAATTTACACCTTAGGCTCTGCTTCTAACTTGGGCCCAAATTGTAAAATGGTCTTCTCTATTGGCGATTTCGTTCCAATTCACATTCCAAGTAATATTCGGCATGCTAATTACATTGCCGGTTGCCAAATTGCATTATCTCTTATAGTTTCCGAGATATGGACTATCAATAATTTACACCTTAGGCTCTGCTTCTAACTTGGGCCCAAATTGTAAAATAGTCTTATCTATTGGCAATTTCGTTCCAATTCACATTCCAAGTAATATTCGGCATGCTAATTACATTGCCGGTTGCCAAATTGAATTATCTCTTATAGTTTCCGAGATATGGACTATCGATAATTTACACCTTAGGCTCTGCTTCTAACTTGGGCCCAAATTGTAAAATGGTCTTACCTATTGGCGATTTCGTTCCAATTCACATTCCAAGTAATATTCGGCATGCTAATTACATTGCCGGTTGCCAAATTGCATTATCTCTTATAGTTTCCGAGATATGGACTATCGATAATTTACACCTTAGGCTCTGCTTCTAACTTGGGCCCTAATTGTAAAATGGTCTTATCTATTGGCGATTTCGTTCCAATTCACATTCCAAGTAATATTCGGCATGCTAATTACATTGCCGGTTGCCAAATTGAATTATCTCTTATAGTTTCCGAGATATGGACTATCGATAATTTACACCTTAGGCTCTGCTTCTGACTTGGGCCCAAATTGTAAAATGGTCTTACCTATTGGCGATTTCGTTCCAATTCACATTCCGAGTAATATTCGGCATGCTAATTACATTGCCGGTTGCCAAATTGCATTATCTCTTATAGTTTCCGAGATATGGACTATCGATAATTTACACCTTAGGCTCTGCTTCTAAATTGGGCCCAAATTGTAAAATGGTCTTATCTATTATCGATTTCGTTCCAATTCACATTCCAAGTAATATTCGGCATGCTAATTACATTGCCGGTTGCCAAATTGCATTATCTCTTATAGTTTCCGAGATATGGACTATCGATAATTTACACCTTAGTCTCTGCTTCTAACTTGGGCCCAAATTGTAAAATGGTCTTCTCTATTGGCGATTTCGTTCCAATTCACATTCCAAGTAATATTCGGCATGCTAATTACATTGCCGGTTGCCAAATTGCATTATCTCTTATAGTTTCCGAGATATGGACTATCGATAATTTACACCTTAGGCTCTGCTTCTAACTTGGGCCCTAATTGTAAAATGGTCTTCTCTATTGGCGATTTTGTTCCAATTCACATTCCAAGTAATATTCGGCATGCTAATTACATTGCCGGTTGCCAAATTGCATTATCTCTTATAGTTGCCGAGATATGGACTATCGATAATTTACACCTTAGGCTCTGCTTCTAACTTGGGCCCAAATTGTAAAATCGTCTTATCTATTGGCGATTTCGTTCCAATTCACATTCCAAGTAATATTCGGCATGCTAATTACATTGCCGGTTGCCAAACTGCATTATCTCTTATAGTTTCCGAGATATGGACTATCGGTAATTTACACCTTAGGCTCTGCTTCTAACTTGGGCCCAAATTGTAAAATGGTCTTATCTATAGGCGATTTCGTTCCAATTCACATTCCAAGTAATATTCGGCATGCTAATTACATTGCCGGTTGCCAAATTGAATTATCTCTTATAGTTTCCGAGATATGGACTATCTATAATTTACACCTTAGGCTCTGCTTCTAACTTGGGCCCAAATTGTAAAATGGTCTTACCTATTGGCGATTTCGTTCCAATTCACATTCCAAGTAATATTCGGCATGCTAATTACATTGCCGGTTGCCAAATTGCATTATCTCTTATAGTTTCCGAGATATGGACTATCGATAATTTACACCTTAGGCTCTGCTTCTAACTTGGGCCAAAATTGTAAAATGGTCTTATCTATTGGCGATTTCGTCCCAATTCACATTCCAAGTGATATTCGGCATGCTAATTACATTGCCGGTTGCCAAATTGCATTATCTCTTATAGTTTCCGAGATATGGACTATCGATAATTTACACCTTAGGCTCTGCTTCTAACTTGGGCCCAAATTGTAAAATGGTCTTCTCTATTGGCGATTTCGTTCCAATTCACATTCCAAGTAATATTCGGCATGCTAATTACATTGCCGGTTGCCAAATTGCATTATCTCTTATAGTTTCCGAGATATGGACTATCGATAATTTACACCTTAGGCTCTGCTTCTAACTTGGGCCCTAATTGTAAAATGGTCTTCTCTATTGGCGATTTTGTTCCAATTCACATTCCAAGTAATATTCGGCATACTAATTACATTGCCGGTTGCCAAATTGCATTATCTCTTATAGTTTCCGAGATATGGACTATCGATAATTTACACCTTAGGCTCTGCTTCTAACTTGGGCCCAAATTGTAAAATGGTCTTCTCTATTGGCGATTTCGTTCCAATTCACATTCCAAGTAATATTCGGAATGCTAATTACATTGCCGGTTGCCAAACTGCATTATCTCTTATAGTTCCCGAGATATGGACTATCGGTAATTTACACCTTAGGCTCTGCTTCTAACTTGGGCCCAAATTGTAAAATGGTCTTATCTATTGGCGATTTCGTTCCAATTCACAATCCAAGTAATATCCGGCATGCTAATTACATTGCCGGTTGCCAAATTGAATTATCTCTTATAGTTTCCGAGATATGGACTATCGATAATTTACACCTTAGGCTCTGCTTCTAACTTGGGCCAAAATTGTAAAATGGTCTTATCTATTGGCGATTTCGTCCCAATTCACATTCCAAGTGATATTCGGCATGCTAATTACATTGCCGGTTGCCAAATTGCATTATCTCTTATAGTTTCCGAGATATGGACTATCGATAATTTACACCTTAGGCTCTGCTTCTAACTTGGGCCCAAATTGTAAAATGGTCTTATCTATTGGCGATTTCGTTCCAATTCACATTCCAAGTAATATTCGGCATGCTAATTACATTGCCGGTTGCCAAATTGCATTATCTCTTATAGTTTCCGAGATATGCACTATCGATAATTTACACCTTAGGCTCTGCTTCTAACTTGGGCCCAAATTGTAAAATGGTCTTATCTATTAGCGATTTCGTTCCAATTCACATTCCAAGTAATATTCGGCATGCTAATTACATTGCCGGTTGCCAAATTGCATTATCTCTTATAGTTTCCGAGATATGGAGTATCGATAATTTACACCTTAGGCTCTGCTTCTAACTTGGGCCCAAATTGTAAAATGGCCTTATCTATTGGCGATTTCGTTCCAATTCACATTCCAAGTAATATTCGGCATGCTAATTACATTGCCGGTTGCCAAATTGCATTATCTCTTATAGTTTCCGAGATATGGACTATCGATAATTTACACCTTAGGCTCTGCTTCTAACTTGGGCCCAAATTGTAAAATGGCCTTATCTATTGGCGATTTCGTTCCAATTCACACTCCAAGTAATATTCGGCATGCTAATTACATTGCCGGTTGCGAAATTGCATTATCTCTTATAGTTTCCGAGATATGGACTATCAATAATTTACACCTTAGGCTCTGCTTCTAACTTGGGCCCAAATTGTAAAATGGTCTTATCTATTGGCGATTTCGTTCCAATTCACATTCCAAGTAATATTCGGCATGCTAATTACATTGCCGGTTGCCAAATTGCATTATCTCTTATAGTTTCCGAGATATGGACTATCGATAATTTACACCTTAGGCTTTACTTCTAACTTGGGCCCAAATTGTAAAATGGTCTTATCTATTGGCGATTTCGTTCCAATTCACATTCCAAGTAATATTCGGCATGCTAATTACATTGCCGGTTGCCAAATTGCATTAACTCTTATAGTTTCCGAGATATGGACTATCGATAATTTACACCTTAGGCTCTGCTTCTAACTTGGGCCCAAATTGTAAAATGGTCTTATCTATTGGCGATTTCGTTCCAATTCACATTCCAAGTAATATTCGGCATGCTAATTACATTGCCGGTTGCCAAATTGCATTATCTCTTATAGTTTCCGAGATATGGACTATCGATAATTTACACCATAGGCTCTGCTTATAACTTGGGCCCACATTGTAAAATGGTCTTATCTATTGGCGATTTCGTTCCAATTCATATTCCAAGTAATATTCGGCATGCTAATTACATTGCCGGTTGCCAAATTGCATTATCTCTTATAGTTTCCGAGATATGGACTATCGATAATATACACCTTAGGCTCTGCTTCTAACTTGGGCCCAAATTGTAAAATGGTCTTATCTATTGGCGATTTCGTCCCAATTCACATTCCAAGTGATATTCGGCATGCTAATTACATTGCCGGTTGCGAAATTGCATTATCTCTTATAGTTTCCGAGGTATGGACTATCAATAATTTACACCTTAGGCTCTGCTTCTAACTTGGGCCCAAATTGTAAAATGGTCTTATCTATTGGCGATTTCGTTCCAATTCACATTCCAAGTAATATTCGGCATGCTAATTACATTGCCGGTTGCCAAATTGCATTATCTCTTATAGTTTCCGAGATATGGACTATCGATAATTTACACCTTAGGCTCTGCTTCTAACTTGGGCCCAAATTGTAAAATGGTCTTATCTATTGGCGATTTCGTTCCAATTCTCATTCCAAGTAATATTCGGCATGCTAATTACATTGCCGGTTGCCAAATTGCATTATCTCTTATAGTTTCCGAGATATGGACTATCGATAATTTACACCTTAGCCTCTGCTTCTAACTTGGGCCCAAATTGTAAAATGGTCTAATCTATTGGCGTTTTCGTTCCAATTCACATTCCAAGTAATATTCGGCATGCTAATTACATTGCCGGTTGCCAAATTGCATTATCTCTTATAGTTTCCGAGATATGGACTATCGATAATTTACACCTTAGGCTTTACTTCTAACTTGGGCCCAAATTGTAAAATGGTCTTATCTATTGGCGATTTCGTTCCAATTCACATTCCAAGTAATATTCGGCATGCTAATTACATTGCCGGTTGCCAAATTGCATTAACTCTTATAGTTTCCGAGATATGGACTATCGATAATTTACACCTTAGGCTCTTCTTCTAACTTGGGCCCAAATTGTAAAATGGTCTTATCTATTGGCGATTTCGTTCCAATTCACATTCCAAGTAATATTCGGCATGCTAATTACATTGCCGGTTGCCAAATTGCATTATCTCTTATAGTTTCCGAGATATGGACTATCGATAATTTACACCATAGGCTCTGCTTATAACTTGGGCCCACATTGTAAAATGGTCTTATCTATTGGCGATTTCGTTCCAATTCACATTCCAAGTAATATTCGGCATGCTAATTACATTGCCGGTTGCCAAATTGCATTATCTCTTATAGTTTCCGAGATATGGACTATCGATAATTTACACCTTAGGCTCTGCTTCTATCTTGGGCCCAAATTGTAAAATGGTCTTATCTATTGGCGATTTCGTCCCAATTCACATTCCAAGTGATATTCGGCATGCTAATTACATTGCCGGTTGCGAAATTGCATTATCTCTTATAGTTTCCGAGGTATGGACTATCAATAATTTACACCTTAGGCTCTGCTTCTAACTTGGGCCCAAATTGTAAAATGGTCTTATCTATTGGCGATTTCGTTCCAATTCACATTCCAAATAATATTCGGCATGCTAATTACATTGCCGGTTGCCAAATTGCATTATCTCTTATAGTTTCCGAGATATGGACTATCGATAATTTACACCTTAGGCTCTGCTTCTAACTTGGGCCCAAATTGTAAAATGGTCTTATCTATTGGCGATTTCGTTCCAATTCTCATTCCAAGTAATATTCGGCATGCTAATTACATTGCCGGTTGCCAAATTGCATTATCTCTTATAGTTTCCGAGATATGGACTATCGATAATTTACACCTTAGGCTCTGCTTCTAACTTGGGCCCAAATTGTAAAATGGTCTTCTCTATTGGCGATTTCGTTCCAATTTACATTCCAAGTAATATTCGGCATGCTAATTACATTGCCGGTTGCCAAATTGCATTATCTCTTATAGTTTCCGAGATATGGACTATCGATAATTTACACCTTAGGCTCTGCTTCTAAATTGGGCCCAAATTGTAAAATGGTCTTATCTATTGGCGATTTCGTTCCAATTCACATTCCAAGTAATATTCGGCATGCTAATTACATTGCCGGTTGCCAAATTGCATTATCTCTTATAGTTTCCGAGATATGGACTATCGATAATTTACACCTTAGTCTCTGCTTCTAACTTGGGCCCAAATTGTAAAATGGTCTTCTCTATTGGCGATTTCGTTCCAATTCACATTCCAAGTAATATTCGGCATGCTAATTACATTGCCGGTTGCCAAATTGCATTATCTCTTATAGTTTCCGAGATATGGACTATCGATAATTTACACCTTAGGCTCTGCTTCTAACTTGGGCCCTAATTGTAAAATGGTCTTCTCTATTGGCGATTTTGTTCCAATTCACATTCCAAGTAATATTCGGCATGCTAATTACATTGCCGGTTGCCAAATTGCATTATCTCTTATAGTTGCCGAGATATGGACTATCGATAATTTACACCTTAGGCTCTGCTTCTAACTTGGGCCCAAATTGTAAAATCGTCTTATCTATTGGCGATTTCGTTCCAATTCACATTCCAAGTAATATTCGGCATGCTAATTACATTGCCGGTTGCCAAACTGCATTATCTCTTATAGTTTCCGAGATATGGACTATCGGTAATTTACACCTTAGGCTCTGCTTCTAACTTGGGCCCAAATTGTAAAATGGTCTTATCTATAGGCGATTTCGTTCCAATTCACATTCCAAGTAATATTCGGCATGCTAATTACATTGCCGGTTGCCAAATTGAATTATCTCTTATAGTTTCCGAGATATGGACTATCGATAATTTACACCTTAGGCTCTGCTTCTAACTTGGGCCCAAATTGTATAATGGTCTTACCTATTGGCGATTTCGTTCCAATTCACATTCCAAGTAATATTCGGCATGCTAATTACATTGCCGGTTGCCAAATTGCATTATCTCTTATAGTTTCCGAGATATGGACTATCGATAATTTACACCTTAGGCTCTGCTTCTAACTTGGGCCAAAATTGTAAAATGGTCTTATCTATTGGCGATTTCGTCCCAATTCACATTCCAAGTGATATTCGGCATGCTAATTACATTGCCGGTTGCCAAATTGCATTATCTCTTATAGTTTCCGAGATATGGACTATCGATAATTTACACCTTAGGCTCTGCTTCTAACTTGGGCCCAAATTGTAAAATGGTCTTCTCTATTGGCGATTTCGTTCCAATTCACATTCCAAGTAATATTCGGCATGCTAATTACATTGCCGGTTGCCAAATTGCATTATCTCTTATAGTTCCCGAGATATGGACTATCGGTAATTTACACCTTAGGCTCTGCTTCTAACTTGGGCCCTAATTGTAAAATGGTCTTCTCTATTGGCGATTTTGTTCCAATTCACATTCCAAGTAATATTCGGCATGCTAATTACATTGCCGGTTGCCAAATTGCATTATCTCTTATAGTTTCCGAGATATGGACTATCGATAATTTACACCTTAGGCTCTGCTTCTAACTTGGGCCCAAATTGTAAAATCGTCTTATCTATAGGCGATTTCGTTCCAATTCACATTCCAAGTAATATTCGGCATGCTAATTACATTGCCGGTTGCCAAACTGCATTATCTCTTATAGTTCCCGAGATATGGACTATCGGTAATTTACACCTTAGGCTCTGCTTCTAACTTGGGCCCAAATTGTAAAATGGTCTTATCTATTGGCGATTTCGTTCCAATTCACAATCCAAGTAATATCCGGCATGCTAATTACATTGCCGGTTGCCAAATTGAATTATCTCTTATAGTTTCCGAGATATGGACTATCGATAATTTACACCTTAGGCTCTGCTTCTAACTTGGGCCCAAATTGTAAAATGGTCTTACCTATTGGCGATTTCGTTCCAATTCACATTCCAAGTAATATTCGGCATGCTAATTACATTGCCGGTTGCCAAATTGCATTATCTCTTATAGTTTCCGAGATATGGACTATCGATAATTTACACCTTAGGCTCTGCTTCTAACTTGGGCCAAAATTGTAAAATGGTCTTATCTATTGGCGATTTCGTCCCAATTCACATTCCAAGTGATATTCGGCATGCTAATTACATTGCCGGTTGCGAAATTGCATTATCTCTTATAGTTTCCGAGATATGGACTATCAATAATTTACACCTTAGTCTCTGCTTCTAACTTGGGCCCAAATTGTAAAATGGTCTTATCTATTGGCGATTTCGTTCCAATTCACATTCCAAGTAATATTCGGCATGCTAATTACATTGCCGGTTGCCAAATTGCATTATCTCTTATAGTTTCCGAGATATGCACTATCGATAATTTACACCTTAGGCTCTGCTTCTAACTTGGGCCCAAATTGTAAAATGGTCTTATCTATTGGCGATTTCGTTCCAATTCACATTCCAAGTAATATTCGGCATGCTAATTACATTGCCGGTTGCCAAATTGCATTATCTCTTATAGTTTCCGAGATATGGACTATCGATAATTTACACCTTCGGCTCTGCTTCTAACTTGGGCCCAAATTGTAAAATGGCCTTATCTATTGGCGATTTCGTTCCAATTCACATTCCAAGTAATATTCGGCATGCTAATTACATTGCCGGTTGCCAAATTGCATTATTTCTTATAGTTTCCGAGATATGGACTATCGATAATTTACACCTTAGGCTCTGCTTCTAACTTGGGCCCAAATTGTAAAATGGTCTTATCTATTGGCGTTTTCGTTCCAATTCACATTCCAAGTAATATTCGGCATGCTAATTACATTGCCGGTTGCCAAATTGCATTATCTCTTATAGTTTCCGAGATATGGACTATCGATAATTTACACCTTAGGCTCTGCTTCTAACTTGGGCCCAAATTGTAAAATGGTCTTCTCTATTAGCGATTTCGTTCCAATTCACATTCCAAGTAATATTCGGCATGCTAATTACATTGCCGGTTGCCAAATTGCATTATCTCTTATAGTTTCCGAGATATGGACTATCGATAATTTACATCTTAGGCTCTGCTTCTAACTTGGGCCCAAATTGTAAAATCGTCTTATCTATTGGCGATTTCGTCCCAATTCACATTCCAAGTGATATTCGGCATGCTAATTACATTGCCGGTTGCGAAATTGCATTATCTCTTATAGTTTCCGAGATATGGACTATCAATAATTTACACCTTAGGCTCTGCTTCTAACTTGGGCCCAAATTTTAAAATGGCCTTATCTATTGGCGATTTCGTTCCAATTCACATTCCAAGTAATATTCGGCATGCTAATTACATTGCCGGTTGCCAAATTGCATTATCTCTTATAGTTTCCGAGATATGGACTATCGATAATTTACACCTTAGGCTCTGCTTCTAACTTGGGCCCAAATTGTAAAATGGTCTTATCTATTGGCGATTTCGTTCCAATTCACATTCCAAGTAATATTCCGCATGCTAATTACATTGCCGGTTGCCAAATTGCATTATCTCTTATAGTTTCCGAGATATGGACTATCGATAATTTACACCTTAGGCTCTGCTTCTAACTTGGGCCCAAATTGTAAAATGGTCTTATCTATTGGCGATTTCGTTCCAATTCACATTCCAAGTAATATTCGGCATGCTAATTACATTGCCGGTTGCCAAATTGCATTATCTCTTATAGTTTCCGAGATATGGACTATCGATAATTTACACCTTAGGCTCTGCTTTTAACTTGGGCCCAAATTGTAAAATGGTCTTATCTATTGGCGATTTCGTTCCAATTCACATTCCAAGTAATATTCGGCATGCTAATTACATTGCCGGTTGCCAAATTGCATTATCTCTTATAGTTTCCGAGATATGGACTATCGATAATTTACACCTTAGGCTCTGCTTCTAACTTGGGCCCAAATTGTAAAATGGTCTTATCTATTGGCGATTTCGTTCCAATTCACATTCCAAGTAATATTCGGCATGCTAATTACTTTGCCGGTTGCCAAATTGCATTATCTCTTATAGTTTCCGAGATATGGACTATCGATAATTTACACCTTAGGCTCTGCTTCTAACTTGGGCCCAAATTGTAAAATGGTCTTATCTATTGGCGATTTCATTCCAATTCACATTCCAAGTAATATTCGGCATGCTAATTACATTGCCGGTTGCCAAATTGCATTATCTCTTATAGTTTCCGAGATATGGACTATCGATAATTTACACCTTAGGCTCTGCTTCTAACTTGGGCCCAAATTGTAAAATGGTCTTATCTATTGGCGATTTCATTCCAATTCACATTCCAAGTAATATTCGGCATGCTAATTACATTGCCGGTTGCCAAATTGCATTATCCCTTATAGTTTCCGAGATATGGAGTATCGATAATTTGCACCTTAGGCTCTGCTTCTAACTTGGGCCCAAATTGTAAAATGGTCTTATCTATTGGCGATTTCATTCCAATTCACATTCCAAGTAATATTCGGCATGCTAATTACATTGCCGGTTGCCAAATTGCATTATCCCTTATAGTTTCCGAGATATGGAGTATCGATAATTTGCACCTTAGGCTCTGCTTCTAACTTGGGCCCAAATTGTAAAATGGTCTTATCTATTGGCGATTTCATTCCAATTCACATTCCAAGTAATATTCGGCATGCTAATTACATTGCCGGTTGCCAAATTGCATTATCTCTTATAGTTTCCGAGATATGGACTATCGATAATTTACACCTTAGGCTCTGCTTCTAACTTGGGCCCAAATTGTAAAATGGTCTTATCTATTGGCGATTTCGTTCCAATTCACACTCCAAGTAATATTCGGTACGCTAATTACATTGCCGGTTGCGAAATTGCATTATCTCTTATAGTTTCCGAGATATGGACTATCAATAATTTACACCTTAGGCTCTGCTTCTAACTTGGGCCCAAATTGTAAAATGGTCTTATCTATTGGCGATTTCATTCCAATTCACATTCCAAGTAATATTCGGCATGCTAATTACATTGCCGGTTGCCAAATTGCATTATCCCTTATAGTTTCCGAGATATGGAGTATCGATAATTTGCACCTTAGGCTCTGCTTCTAACTTGGGCCCAAATTGTAAAATGGTCTTATCTATTGGCGATTTCATTCCAATTCACATTCCAAGTAATATTCGGCATGCTAATTACATTGCCGGTTGCCAAATTGCATTATCTCTTATAGTTTCCGAGATATGGACTATCGATAATTTACACCTTAGGCTCTGCTTCTAACTTGGGCCCAAATTGTAAAATGGTCTTATCTATTGGCGATTTCGTTCCAATTCACACTCCAAGTAATATTCGGCACGCTAATTACATTGCCGGTTGCGAAATTGCATTATCTCTTATAGTTTCCGAGATATGGACTATCAATAATTTACACCTTAGGCTCTGCTTCTAACTTGGGCCCAAATTGTAAAATGGTCTTATCTATTGGCGATTTCGTTCCAATTCACATTCCAAGTAATATTCCGCATGCTAATTGCATTGCCGGTTGCCAAATTGCATTATCTCTTATAGTTTCCGAGATATGGACTATCGATAATTTACACCTTAGGCTCTGCTTCTAACTTGGGCCCAAATTGTAAAATGGTCTAATCTATTGGCGATTTCGTTCCAATTCACATTCCAAGTAATATTCGGCATGCTAATTACATTGCCGGTTGCCAAATTGCATTACCTCTTATAGTTTCCGAGATATGGACTATCGATAATTTACACCTTAGGCTCTGCTTCTAACTTGGGCCCAAATTGTAAAATGGTCTTATCTATTGGCGATTTCGTTCCAATTCACATTCCAAGTAATATTCGGCATGCTAATTACATTGCCGGTTGCCAAATTGCATTATCTCTTATAGTTTCCGAGATATGGACTATCGATAATTTACACCTTAGGCTCTGCTTCTAACTTGGGCCCAAATTGTAAAATGGTCTTATCTATTGGCGATTTCGTTCCAATTCACATTCCAAGTAATATTCGGCATGCTAGTTACATTGCCGGTTGCCAAATTGAATTATCTCTTATAGTTTCCGAGATATGGACTATCGATAATTTACACCTTAGGCTCTGCTTCTAACTTGGGCCCAAATTGTAAAATGGTCTTACCTATTGGCGATTTCGTTCCAATTCACATTCCAAGTAATATTCGGCATGCTAATTACATTGCCGGTTGCCAAATTGCATTATCTCTTATAGTTTCCGAGATATGGACTATCGATAATTTACACCTTAGGCTCTGCTTCTAACTTGGGCCCAAATTGTAAAATCGTCTTATCTATGTGCGATTTCGTTCCAATTCACATTCCAAGTAATATTCGGCATGCTAATTACATTGTCGGTTGCCAAATTGCATTATCTCTTATAGTTTCCGAGATATGGACTATCGGTAATTTACACCTTAGGCTCTGCTTCTAACTTGGGCCCAAATTGTAAAATGGTCTTATCTATTGGCGATTTCGTTCCAATTCACATTCCAAGTAATATCCGGCATGCTAATTACATTGCCGGTTGCCAAATTGAATTATCTCTTATAGTTTCCGAGATATGGACTATCGATAATTTACACCTTAGGCTCTGCTTCTAACTTGGTCCCAAATTGTAAAATGGTCTTACCTATTGGCGATTTCGTTCCAATTCACATTCCAAGTAATATTCGGCATGCTAATTACATTGCCGGTTGCCAAATTGCATTATCTCTTATAGTTTCCGAGATATGGACTATCGATAATTTACACCTTAGGCTCTGCTTCTAACTTGGGCCCAAATTGTAAAATGGCCTTATCTAATGGCGATTTCGTTCCAATTCACATTCCAAGTAATATTCGGCATGTTAATTACATTGCCGGTTGCCAAATTGCATTATCTCTTATAGTTTCCGAGATATGGACTATCGATAATTTACATCTTAATCTCTGCTTCTAACTTGGGCCCAAATTGTAAAATCGTCTTATCTATTGGCGATTTCGTTCCAATTCACATTCCAAGTAATATTCGGCATGCTAATTACATTGCCTGTTGCCAAATTGCATTATCTCTTATAGTTTCCGAGATATGGACTATCGGTAATTTACACCTTAGGCTCTGCTTCTAACTTGGGCCCAAATTGTAAAATGGTCTTATCTATTGGCGATTTCGTTCCAATTCACATTCCAAGTAATATCCGGCATGCTAATTACATTGCCGGTTGCCAAATTGAATTATCTCTTATAGTTTCCGAGATATGGACTATCGATAATTTACACCTTAGGCTCTGCTTCTAACTTGGTCCCAAATTGTAAAATGGTCTTACCTATTGGCGATTTCGTTCCAATTCACATTCCAAGTAATATTCGGCATGCTAATTACATTGCCGGTTGCCAAATTGCATTATCTCTTATAGTTTCCGAGATATGGACTATCGATAATTTACACCTTAGGCTCTGCTTCTAACTTGGGCCCAAATTGTAAAATGGCCTTATCTAATGGCGATTTCGTTCCAATTCACATTCCAAGTAATATTCGGCATGTTAATTACATTGCCGGTTGCCAAATTGCATTATCTCTTATAGTTTCCGAGATATGGACTATCGATAATTTACATCTTAATCTCTGCTTCTAACTTGGGCCCAAATTGTAAAATCGTCTTATCTATTGGCGATTTCGTTCCAATTCACATTCCAAGTAATATTCGGCATGCTAATTACATTGCCGGTTGCCAAATTGCATTATCTCTTATAGTTTCCGAGATATGGACTATCGGTAATTTACACCTTAGGCTCTGCTTCTAACTTGGGCCCAAATTGTAAAATGGTCTTATCTATTGGCGATTTCGTTCCAATTCACATTCCAAGTAATATTCGGCATGCTAATTACATTGCCGGTTGCCAAATTGCATTATCTCTTATAGTTTCCGAGATATGGACTATCGATAATTTACATCTTAGGCTCTGCTTCTAACTTGGGCCCAAATTGTAAAATGGTCTTATCTATTGGCGATTTCGTTCCAATTCACATTCCAAGTAATATTCGGCATGCTAATTACATTGCCTGTTGCCAAATTGCATTATCTCTTATAGTTTCCGAGATATGGACTATCGATAATTTACACCTTAGGCTCTGCTTCTAACTTGGGCCCAAATTGTAAAATGGTCTTATCTATTGGCGATTTCGTTCCAATTCACACTCCAAGTAATATTCGGCATGCTAATTACATTGCCGGTTGCGAAATTGCATTATCTCTTATAGTTTCCGAGATATGGACTATCAATAATTTACACCTTAGGCTCTGCTTCTAACTTGGGCCCAAATTGTAAAATGGTCTTATCTATTGGCGATTTCGTTCCAATTCACATTCCAAGTAATATTCGGCATGCTAATTACATTGCCGGTTGCCAAATTGCATTATCTCTTATAGTTTCCGAGATATGGACTATCGATAATTTACACCTTAGGCTCTGCTTCTAACATGGGCCCAAATTGTAAAATGGTCTTATCTATTGGCGATTTCGTTCCAATTCACATTCCAAGTAATATTCGGAATGCTAATTACATTGCCGGTTGCCAAATTGCATTATCTCTTATAGTTTCCGAGATATGGACTATCGATAATTTACACCTTAGGCTCTGCTTCTAACTTGGGCCCAAATTGTAAAATGGTCTTATCTATTGGCGATTTCGTTCCAATTCACATTCCAAGTAATATTCGGCATACTAATTACATTGCCGGGTGCCAAATTGCATTATCTCTTATAGTTTCTGAGATATGGACTATCGATAATTTACACCTTAGGCTCTGCTTCTAACTTGGGCTAAAATTGTAAAATGGTCTTATCTATTGGCGATTTCGTTCCAATTCACACTCCAAGTAATATTCGGCATGCTAATTACATTGCCGGTTGCGAAATTGCATTATCTCTTATAGTTTCCGAGATATGGACTATCAATAATTTACACCTTAGGCTCTGCTTTTAACTTGGGCCCAAATTGTAAAATGGTCTTATCTATTGGCGATTTCGTTCCAATTCACATTCCAAGTAATATTCGGCATGCTAATTACATTGCCGGTTGCCAAATTGCATTATCTCTTATAGTTTCCGAGATATGGACTATCGATAATTTACACCTTAGGCTCTGCTTCTAACTTGGGCCCAAATTGTAAAATGGTCTTATCTATTGGCGATTTCGTTCCAATTCACACTCCAAGTAATATTCGGCATGCTAATTACATTGCCGGTTGCGAAATTGCATTATCTCTTATAGTTTCCGAGATATGGACTATCAATAATTTACACCTTAGGCTCTGCTTCTAACTTGGGCCCAAATTGTAAAATGGCCTTATCTATTGGCGATTTCGTTCCAATTCACATTCCAAGTAATATTCGGCATGCTAATTACATTGCCGGTTGCCAAATTGCATTATCTCTTATAGTTTCCGAGATATGGACTATCGATAATTTACACCTTAGGCTCTGCTTCTAACTTGGGCCCAAATTGTAAAATCTTCTTATCTATTGGCGATTTCGTTCCAATTCACATTCCAAGTAATATTCGGCATGCTAATTACATTGCCGGTTGCCAAATTGCATTATCTCTTATAGTTTCCGAGATATGGACTATCGATAATTTACACCTTAGGCTCTGCTTCTAACTTGGGCCCAAATTGTAAAATGGTCTTATCTATTGGCGATTTCGTTCCAATTCACATTCCAAGTAATATTCGGCATGCTAATTACATTGCCGGTTGCCAAATTGCATTATCTCTTATAGTTTCCGAGATATGGACTATCGAAAATTTACACCTTAGGCTCTGCTTCTAACTTGGGCCCAAATTGTAAAATGGTCTTATCTATTGGCGATTTCGTTCCAATTCACACTCCAAGTAATATTCGGCATGCTAATTACATTGCCGGTTGCGAAATTGCATTATCTCTTATAGTTTCCGAGATATGGACTATCGATAATTTACACCTTAGGCTCTGCTTCTAACTTGGGCCAAATTGTAAAATGGTCTTATCTATTGGCGATATCGTTCCAATTCACATTCCAAGTAATATTCGGCATGCTAATTACATTGCCGGTTGCCAAATTGCATTATCTCTTATAGTTTCCGAGATATGGACTATCGATAATTTACACCTTAGGCTCTGCTTCTAACTTGGGCCCAAATTGTAAAATGGTCTTATCTATTGGCGATTTCGTTCCAATTCACATTCCAAGTAATATTCGGCATGCTAATTACATTGCCGGTTGCCAAATTGCATTATCTCTTATAGTTTCCGAGATATGGACTATCGATAATTTACACCTTAGGCTCTGCTTCTAACTTGGGCCCAAATTGTAAAATGGCCTTATCTATTGGCGATTTCGTCCCAATTCACATTCCAAGTAATATTCGGCATGCTAATTACATTGCCGGTTGCGAAATTGCATTATCTCTTATAGTTTCAGAGATATGGACTATCGATAATTTACACCTTAGGCTCTGCTTCTAACTTGGGCCCAAATTGTAAAATGGTCTTATCTATTGGCAATTTCATTCCAATTCACATTCCAAGTAATATTCGGCATGCTAATTACATTGCCGGTTGCCAAATTGCATTATCTCTTATAGTTTCCGAGATATGGACTATCGATAATTTACACCTTAGGCTCTGCTTCTAACTTGGGCCCAAATTGTAAAATGGTCTTATCTATTGGCGATTTCGTCCCAATTCACATTCCAAGTGATATTCGGCATGCTAATTACATTGCCGGTTGCGAAATTGCATTATCTCTTATAGTTTCCGAGATATGGACTATCGATAATTTACACCTTAGGCTCTGCTTCTAACTTGGGCGCAAATTGTAAAATGGTCTTATCTATTGGCGATTTCGTTCCAAATCACATTCCAAGTAATATTCGGCATGCTAATTACATTGCCGGTTGCCAAATTGCATTATCTCTTATAGTTTCCGAGATATGGACTATCGATAATTTACAGCTTAGGCTCTGCTTCTAACTTGGGCCCAAATTGTAAAATGGTCTTATCTATTGGCGATTTAGTTGCAATTCACATTCCAAGTAATATTCGGCATGCTAATTACATTGCCGGTTGCCAAATTGCATTATCTCTTATAGTTTCCGAGATATGGACTATCGATAATTTACACCTTAGGCTCTGCTTCTAACTTGGGCCCAAATTGTAAAATGGTCTTATCTATTGGCGATTTCGTTCCAATTCACATTCCAAGTAATATTCGGCATGCTAATTACATTGCCTGTTGCCAAATTGCATTATCTCTTATAGTTTCCGAGATATGGACTATCGATAATTTACACCTTAGGCTCTGCTTCTAACTTGGGCCCAAATTGTAAAATGGTCTTATCTATTGGCGATTTAGTTGCAATTCACATTCCAAGTAATATTCGGCATGCTAATTACATTGCCGGTTGCCAAATTGCATTATCTCTTATAGTTTCCGAGATATGGACTATCGATAATTTACACCTTAGGCTCTGCTTCTAACTTGGGCCCAAATTGTAAAATGGTCTTATCTATTGGCGATTTCGTTCCAATTCACATTCCAAGTAATATTCGGCATACTAATTACATTGCCGGTTGCCAAATTGCATTATCTCTTATAGTTTCTGAGATATGGACTATCGATAATTTACACCTTAGGCTCTGCTTCTAACTTGGGCTAAAATTGTAAAATGGTCTTATCTATTGGCGATTTCGTTCCAATTCACACTTCAAGTAATATTCGGCATGCTAATTACATTGCCGGTTGCGAAATTGCATTATCTCTTATAGTTTCCGAGATATGGACTATCAATAATTTACACCTTAGGCTCTGCTTCTAACTTGGGCCCAAATTGTAAAATGGTCTTATCTATTGGCGATTTCGTTCCAATTCACATTCCAAGTAATATTCGGCATGCTAATTACATTGCCGGTTGCCAAATTGCATTATCTCTTATAGTTTCCGAGATATGGACTATCGATAATTTACACCTTAGGCTCTGCTTCTAACTTGGGCCCAAATTGTAAAATGGTCTTATCTATTGGCGATTTCGTTCCAATTCACACTCCAAGTAATATTCGGCATGCTAATTACATTGCCGGTTGCGAAATTGCATTATCTCTTATAGTTTCCGAGATATGGACTATCAATAATTTACACCTTAGGCTCTGCTTCTAACTTGGGCCCAAATTGTAAAATGGTCTTATCTATTGGCGATTTCGTTCCAATTCGCATTCCAAGTAATATTCGGCATGCTAATTACATTGCCGGTTGCCAAATTGCATTATCTCTTATAGTTTCCGATATATGGACTATCGATAATTTACACCTTAGGCTCTGCTTCTAACTTGGGCCCAAATTGTAAAATCTTCTTATCTATTGGCGATTTCGTTCCAATTCACATTCCAAGTAATATTCGGCATGCTAATTACATTGCCGGTTGCCAAATTGCATTATCTCTTATAGTTTCCGAGATATGGACTATCGATAATTTACACCTTAGGCTCTGCTTCTAACTTGGGCCCAAATTGTAAAATGGTCTTATCTATTGGCGATTTCGTTCCAATTCACATTCCAAGTAATATTCGGCATGCTAATTACATTGCCGGTTGCCAAATTGCATTATCTCTTATAGTTTCCGAGATATGGACTATCGATAATTTACACCTTAGGCTCTGCTTCTAACTTGGGCCCAAATTGTAAAATGGTCTTATCTATTGGCGATTTCGTTCCAATTCACATTCCAAGTAATATTCGGCATGCTAATTACATTGCCGGTTGCCAAATTGTATTATCTCTTATAGTTTCCGAGATATGGACTATCGATAATTTACACCTTAGGCTCTGCTTCTAACTTGGGCCCAAATTGTAAAATGGTCTTATCTATTGGCGATTTCGTTCCAATTCACATTCCAAGTAATATTCGGCATGCTAATTACATTGCCGGTTGCCAAATTGCATTATCTCTTATAGTTTCCGAGATATGGACTATCGAAAATTTACACCTTAGGCTCTGCTTCTAACTTGGGCCCAAATTGTAAAATGGTCTTATCTATTGGCGATTTCGTTCCAATTCACACTCCAAGTAATATTCGGCATGCTAATTACATTGCCGGTTGCGAAATTGCATTATCTCTTATAGTTCCCAAGATATGGACTATCGATAATTTACACCTTAGGCTCTGCTTCTAACTTGGGCCCAAATTGTAAAATGGTCTTATCTATTGGCGATATCGTTCCAATTCACATTCCAAGTAATATTCGGCATGCTAATTACATTGCCGGTTGCCAAATTGCATTATCTCTTATAGTTTCCGAGATATGGACTATCGATAATTTACACCTTAGGCTCTGCTTCTAACTTGGGCCCAAATTGTAAAATGGTCTTATCTATTGGCGATTTCGTTCCAATTCACATTCCAAGTAATATTCGGCATGCTAATTACATTGCCGGTTGCCAAATTGCATTATCTCTTATAGTTTCCGAGATATGGACTATCGATAATTTACACCTTAGGCTCTGCTTCTAACTTGGGCCCAAATTGTAAAATGGCCTTATCTATTGGCGATTTCGTCCCAATTCACATTCCAAGTAATATTCGGCATGCTAATTACATTGCCGGTTGCGAAATTGCATTATCTCTTATAGTTTCAGAGATATGGACTATCGATAATTTACACCTTAGGCTCTGCTTCTAACTTGGGCCCAAATTGTAAAATGGTCTTATCTATTGGCAATTTCATTCCAATTCACATTCCGAGTAATATTCGGCATGCTAATTACATTGCCGGTTGCCAAATTGCATTATCTCTTATAGTTTCCGAGATATGGACTATCGATAATTTACACCTTAGGCTCTGCTTCTAACTTGGGCCCAAATTGTAAAATGGTCTTATCTATTGGCGATTTCGTCCCAATTCACATTCCAAGTGATATTCGGCATGCTAATTACATTGCCGGTTGCGAAATTGCGTTATCTCTTATAGTTTCCGAGATATGGACTATCGATAATTTACACCTTAGGCTCTGCTTCTAACTTGGGCGCAAATTGTAAAATGGTCTTATCTATTGGCGATTTCGTTCCAAATCACATTCCAAGTAATATTCGGCATGCTAATTACATTGCCGGTTGCCAAATTGCATTATCTCTTATAGTTTCCGAGATATGGACTATCGATAATTTACAGCTTAGGCTCTGCTTCTAACTTGGGCCCAAATTGTAAAATGGTCTTATCTATTGGCGATTTAGTTGCAATTCACATTCCAAGTAATATTCGGCATGCTAATTACATTGCCGGTTGCCAAATTGCATTATCTCTTATAGTTTCCGAGATATGGACTATCGATAATTTACACCTTAGGCTCTGCTTCTAACTTGGGCCCAAATTGTAAAATGGTTTTATCTATTGGCGATTTCGTTCCAATTCACATTCCAAGTAATATTCGGCATGCTAATTACATTGCCGGTTGCCAAATTGCATTATCTCTTATAGTTTCCGAGATATGGACTATCGATAATTTACACCTTAGGCTCTGCTTCTAACTTGGGCCCAAATTGTAAAATGGTCTTATCTATTGGCGATTTAGTTGCAATTCACATTCCAAGTAATATTCGGCATGCTAATTACATTGCCGGTTGCCAAATTGCATTATCTCTTATAGTTTCCGAGATATGGACTATCGATAATTTACACCTTAGGCTCTGCTTCTAACTTGGGCCCAAATTGTAAAATGGTCTTATCTATTGGCGATTTCGTTCCAATTCACACTCCAAGTAATATTCGGCATGCTAGTTACATTGCCGGTTGCGAAATTGCATTATCTCTTATAGTTTCCGAGATATGGACTATCAATAATTTACACCTTAGGCTCTGCTTCTAACTTGGGCCCAAATTGTAAAATGGTCTTATCTATTGGCGATTTCGTTCCAATTCACATTCCAAGTAATATTCGACATGCTAATTACATTGCCGGTTGCCAAATTGCATTATCTCTTATAGTTTCCGAGATATGGACTATCGATAATTTACACCTTAGGCTCTGCTTCTAACTTGGGCCCAAATTGTAAAATCTTCTTATCTATTGGCGATTTCGTTCCAATTCACATTCCAAGTAATATTCGGCATGCTAATTACATTGCCTGTTGCCAAATTGCATTATCTCTTATAGTTTCCGAGATATGGACTATCGATAATTTACACCTTAGGCTCTGCTTCTAACTTGGGCCCAAATTGTAAAATGGTCTTATCTATTGGCGATTTCGTTCCAATTCACATTCCAAGTAATATTCGGCATGCTAATTACATTGCCGGTTGCCAAATTGCATTATCTCTTATAGTTTCCGAGATATGGACTATCGATAATTTACACCTTAGGCTCTGCTTCTAACTTGGGCCCAAATTGTAAAATGGTCTTATCTATTGGCGATTTCGTTCCAATTCACATTCCAAGTAATATTCGGCATGCTAATTACATTACCGGTTGCCAAATTGCATTATCTCTTATAGTTTCCGAGATATGGACTATCGATAATTTACACCTTAGGCTCTGCTTCTAACTTGGGCCCAAATTGTAAAATGGTCTTATCTATTGGCGATTTCGTTCCAATTCACATTCCAAGTAATATTCGGCATGCTAATTACATTGCCGGTTGCCAAATTGCATTATCTCTTATAGTTTCCGAGATATGGACTATCGAAAATTTACACCTTAGGCTCTGCTTCTAACTTGGGCCCAAATTGTAAAATGGTCTTATCTATTGGCTATTTCGTTCCAATTCACACTCCAAGTAATATTCGGCATGCTAATTACATTGCCGGTTGCGAAATTGCATTATCTCTTATAGTTTCCGAGATATGGACTATCGATAATTTACACCTTAGGCTCTGCTTCTAACTTGGGCCCAAATTGTAAAATGGTCTTATCTATTGGCGATATCGTTCCAATTCACATTCCAAGTAATATTCGGCATGCTAATTACATTGCCGGTTGCCAAATTGCATTATCTCTTATAGTTTCCGAGATATGGACTATCGATAATTTACACCTTAGGCTCTGCTTCTAACTTGGGCCCAAATTGTAAAATGGTCTTATCTATTGGCGATTTCGTCCCAATTCACATTCCAAGTGATATTCGGCATGCTAATTACATTGCCGGTTGCGAAATTGCATTATCTCTTATAGTTTCCGAGATATGGACTATCAATAATTTGCACCTTAGGCTCTGCTTCTAACTTGGGCCCAAATTGTAAAATGGTCTTATCTATTGGCGATTTCGTTCCAATTCACATTCCAAGTAATATTCGGCATGCTAATTACATTGCCGGTTGCCAAATTGCATTATCTCTTATAGTTTCCGAGATATAGACTATCGATAATTTACACCTTAGGCTCTGCTTCTAACTTGGGCCCAAATTGTAAAATGGTCTTATCTATTGGCGATTTCGTTCCAATTCACATTCCAAGTAATATTCGGCATGCTAATTACATTGCCGGTTGCCAAATTGCATTATCGCTTATAGTTTCCGAGATATGGACTACCGATAATTTACACCTTAGGCTCTGCTTCTAATTTGGGCCCAAATTGTAAAATGGTCTTATCTATTGGCGATTTCGTTCCAATTCACATTCCAAGTAATATTCGGCATACTAATTACATTGCCGGTTGCCAAATTGCATGATCTCTTATAGTTTCCGAGATATGGATTATCAATAATTTACACCTTAGGCTCTGCTTCTAACTTGGGCCCAAATTGTAAAATGGTCTTATCTATTGACGATTTCGTTCCAATTCACATTCCAAGTAATATTCGGCATGCTAATTACATTGCCGGTTACCAAATTGCATTATCTCTTATAGTTTCCGAGATATGGACTATCGATAATTTACACCTTAGGCTCTGCTTCTAACTTGGGCCCAAATTGTAAAATGGCCTTATCTATTGGCGATTTCGTCCCAATTCACATTCCAAGTAATATTCGGCATGCTAATTACATTGCCGGTTGCGAAATTGCATTATCTCTTATAGTTTCAGAGATATGGACTATCGATAATTTACACCTTAGGCTCTGCTTCTAACTTGGGCCCAAATTGTAAAATGGTCTTATCTATTGGCAATTTCGTTCCAATTCACATTCCAAGTAATATTCGGCATGCTAATTACATTGCCGGTTGCCAAATTGCATTATCTCTTATAGTTTCCGAGATATGGACTATCGATAATTTACACCTTAGGCTCTGCTTCTAACTTGGGCCCAAATTGTAAAATGGTCTTATCTATTGGCGATTTCGTTCCAATTCACATTCCAAGTAATATTCGGCATGCTAATTGCATTGCCGGTTGCCAAATTGCATTAACTCTTATAGTTTCCGAGATATGGACTATCGATAAATTACACCATAGGCTCTGCTTCTAACTTGGGCCCAAATTGTAAAATGGTCTTATCTATTGGCGATTTCGTTCCAATTCACATTCCAAGTAATATTCGGCATGCTAATTACATTGCCGGTTGCCAAATTGCATTATCTCTTATAGTTTCCGAGATATGGACTATCGATAATTTACACCATAGGCTCTGCTTCTAACTTGGGCCCAAATTGTAAAATGGTCTTATCTATTGGCGATTTCGTTCCAATTCACATTCCAAGTAATATTCGGCATGCTAATTACATTGCCGGTTGCCAAATTGCATTATATCTTATAGTTTCCGAGATATGGACTATCGATAATTTACACCTTAGGCTCTGCTTCTAACTTGGGCCCAAATTGTAAAATGGTCTTATCTATTGGCGATTTCGTTCCAATTCACATTCCAAGTAATATTCGGCATGCTAATTACATTGCCGGTTGCCAAATTGCATTATCTCTTATAGTTTCCGAGATATGGACTATCGATAATTTACACCTTAGGCTCTGCTTCTAACTTGGGCCCAAATTGTAAAATGGTCTTACCTATTGGCGATTTCGTTCCAATTCACATTCCAAGTAATATTCGGCATGCTAATTACATTGCCGGTTGCCAAATTGCATTATCTATTATAGTTTCCGAGATATGGACTATCGATAATTTACACCTTAGGCTCTGCTTCTAACTTGGGCCCAAATTGTAAAATGGTCTTATCTATTGGCGATTTAGTTGCAATTCACATTCCAAGTAATATTCGGCATGCTAATTACATTGCCGGTTGCCAAATTGCATTATCTCTTATAGTTTCCGAGATATGGACTATCGATAATTTACACCTTAGGCTCTGCTTCTAACTTGGGCCCAAATTGTAAAATGGTCTTATCTATTGGCGATTTCGTTCCAATTCACACTCCAAGTAATATTCGGCATGCTAATTACATTGCCGGTTGCGAAATTGCATTATCTCTTATAGTTTCCGAGATATGGACTATCGATAATTTACACCTTAGGCTCTGCTTCTAACTTGGGCCCAAATTGTAAAATGGTCTTATCTATTGGCGTTTTCGTTCCAATTCACATTCCAAGTAATATTCGGCATGCTAATTACATTGCCGGTTGCCAAATTGCATTATCTATTATAGTTTCCGAGATATGGACTATCGATAATTTACACCTTAGGCTCTGCTTCTAACTTGGGCCCAAATTGTAAAATGGTCTTATCTATTGGCGATTTAGTTGCAATTCACATTCCAAGTAATATTCGGCATGCTAATTACATTGCCGGTTGCCAAATTGCATTATCTCTTATAGTTTCCGAGATATGGACTATCGATAATTTACACCTTAGGCTCTGCTTCTAACTTGGGCCCAAATTGTAAAATGGTCTTATCTATTGGCGATTTCGTTCCAATTCACACTCCAAGTAATATTCGGCATGCTAATTACATTGCCGGTTGCGAAATTGCATTATCTCTTATAGTTTCCGAGATATGGACTATCGATAATTTACACCTTAGGCTCTGCTTCTAACTTGGGCCCAAATTGTAAAATGGTCTTATCTATTGGCGATTTAGTTGCAATTCACATTCCAAGTAATATTCGGCATGCTAATTACATTGCCGGTTGCCAAATTGCATTATCTCTTATAGTTTCCGAGATATGGACTATCGATAATTTACACCTTAGGCTCTGCTTCTAACTTGGGCCCAAATTGTAAAATGGTCTTATCTATTGGCGATTTCGTCCCAATTCACATTCCAAGTGATATTCGGCATGCTAATTACATTGCCGGTTGCGAAATTGCATTATCTCTTATAGTTTCCGAGATATGGACTATCAATAATTTACACCTTAGGCTCTGCTTCTAACTTGGGCCCAAATTGTAAAATGGTCTTATCTATTGGCGATTTCGTTCCTATTCACATTCCAAGTAATATTCGGCATGCTAATTACATTGCCGGTTGCCAAATTGCATTATCTCTTATAGTTTCCGAGGTATGGACTATCGATAATTTACACCTTAGGCTCTGCTTCTAACTTGGGCCCAAATTGTAAAATGGTCTTATCTATTGGCGATTTCGTTCCAATTCACATTCCAAGTAATATTTGGCTTGCTAATTACATTGCCGGTTGCCAAATTGCATTATCTCTTATAGTTTCCGAGATATGGACTATCGATAATTTACACCTTAGGCTCTGCTTCTAACTTGGGCCCAAATTGTAAAATGGTCTTATCTATTGGCGATTTAGTTGCAATTCACATTCCAAGTAATATTCGGCATGCTAATTACATTGCCGGTTGCCAAATTGCATTATCTCTTATAGTTTCCGAGATATGGACTATCGATAATTTACACCTTAGGCTCTGCTTCTAACTTGGGCCCAAATTGTAAAATGGTCTTATCTATTGGCGATTTCGTTCCAATTCACATTCCAAGTAATATTCGGCATGCTAATTACATTGCCGGTTGCCAAATTGCATTATCTCTTATAGTTTCCGAGATATGGACTATCGATAATTTACACCTTAGGCTCTGCTTCTAACTTGGGCCCAAATTGTAAAATGGTCTTATCTATTGGCGATTTCGTTCCAATTCACATTCCAAGTAATATTCGGCATGCTAATTACATTGCCGGTTGCCAAATTGCATTATCTCTTATAGTTTCCGAGATATGGACTATCGATAATTTACACCTTAGGCTCTGCTTCTAACTTGGGCCCAAATTGTAAAATGGTCTTATCTATTGGCGTTTTCGTTCCTATTCACATTCCAAGTAATATTCGGCATGCTAATTACATTGCCGGTTGCCAAATTGCATTATCTCTTATAGTTTCCGAGATATGGACTATCGATAATTTACACCTTAGGCTCTGCTTCTAACTTGGGCCCAAATTGTAAAATGGTCTTATCTATTGGCGATTTCGTCCCAATTCACATTCCAAGTGATATTCGGCATGCTAATTACATTGCCGGTTGCGAAATTGCATTATCTCTTATAGTTTCCGAGATATGGACTATCAATAATTTACACCTTAGGCTCTGCTTCTAACTTGGGCCCAAATTGTAAAATGGTCTTATCTATTGGCGATTTCGTTCCAATTCACACTCCAAGTAATATTCGGCATGCTAATTACATTGCCGGTTGCGAAATTGCATTATCTCTTATAGTTTCCGAGATATGGACTATCGATAATTTACACCTTAGGCTCTGCTTCTAACTTGGGCCCAAATTGTAAAATGGTCTTATCTATTGGCGATTTCGTTCCAATTCACATTCCAAGTAATATTCGGCATGCTAATTACATTGCCGGTTGCCAAATTGCATTATCTCTTATAGTTTCCGAGATATGGACTATCGATAATTTACACCTTAGGCTCTGCTTCTAACTTGGGCCCAAATTATAAAATGGTCTTATCTATTGGCGATTTCGTCCCAATTCACATTCCAAGTGATATTCGGCATGCTAATTACATTGCCGGTTGCGAAATTGCATTATCTCTTATAGTTTCCGAGATATGGACTATCAATAATTTACACCTTAGGCTCTGCTTCTAACTTGGCCCAAATTGTAAAATGGTCTTATCTATTGGCGATTTCGTTCCAATTCACATTCCAAGTAATATTCGGCATGCTAATTACATTGCCGGTTGCCAAATTGCATTATCTCTTATAGTTTCCGAGATATGGACTATCGATAATTTACACCTTAGGCTCTGCTTCTAACTTGGGCCCAAATTGTAAAATGGTCTTATCTATTGGCGATTTCGTTCCAATTCACATTCCAAGTAATATTCGGCATGCTAATTACATTGCCGGTTGCCAAATTGCATTATCTCTTATAGTTTCCGAGATATGGACTATCGATAATTTACACCTTAGGCTCTGCTTCTAACTTGGGCCCAAATTGTAAAATGGTCTTATCTATTGGCGATTTCGTTCCAATTCACATTCCAAGTAATATTCGGCATGCTAATTACATTGCCGGTTGCCAAATTGCATTATCTCTTATAGTTTCCGAGATATGGACTATCGATAATTTACACCTTAGGCTCTGCTTCTAACTTGGGCCCAAATCGTAAAATGGTCTTCTCTATTGGCGATTTCGTTCCAATTCACATTCCAAGTAATATTCGGCATGCTAATTACATTGCCGGTTGCCAAATTGCATTACCTCTTATAGTTTCCGAGATATGGACTATCGATAATTTACACCTTAGGCTCTGCTTCTAACTTGGGCCCAAATTGTAAAATGGTCTTATCTATTGGCGATTTCGTTCCAATTCACATTCCAAGTAATATTCGTCATGCTAATTACATTGCCGGTTGCCAAATTGCATTATCTCTTATAGTTTCCGAGATATGGACTATCGATAATTTACACCTTAGGCTCTGCTTCTAACTTGGGCCCAAATTGTAAAATGGTCTTCTCTATTGGCGATTTCGTTCCAATTCACATTCCAAGTAATATTCGGCATGATAATTACATTGCCGGTTGCCAAATTGCATTATCTCTTATAGTTTCAGAGATATGGACTATCGATAATTTACACCTTAGGCTCTGCTTCTAACTTGGGCCCAAATTGTAAAATGGTCTTATCTATTGGCAATTTCATTCCAATTCACATTCCGAGTAATATTCGGCATGCTAATTACATTGCCGGTTGCCAAATTGCATTATCTCTTATAGTTTCCGAGATATGGACTATCGATAATTTACACCTTAGGCTCTGCTTCTAACTTGGGCCCAAATTGTAAAATGGTCTTATCTATTGGCGATTTCGTCCCAATTCACATTCCAAGTAATATTCGGCATGCTAATTACATTGCCGGTTGCCAAATTGCATTATCTCTTATAGTTTCCGAGATATGGACTATCGAAAATTTACACCTTAGGCTCTGCTTCTAACTTGGGCCCAAATTGTATAATGGTCTTATCTATTGGCGATTTCGTTCCAATTCACACTCCAAGTAATATTCGGCATGCTAATTACATTGCCGGTTGCGAAATTGCATTATCTCTTATAGTTCCCAAGATATGGACTATCGATAATTTACACCTTAGGCTCTGCTTCTAACTTGGGCCCAAATTGTAAAATGGTCTTATCTATTGGCGATATCGTTCCAATTCACATTCCAAGTAATATTCGGCATGCTAATTACATTGCCGGTTGCCAAATTGCATTATCTCTTATAGTTTCCGAGATATGGACTATCGATAATTTACACCTTAGGCTCTGCTTCTAACTTGGGCCCAAATTGTAAAATGGTCTTATCTATTGGCGATTTCGTTCCAATTCACATTCCAAGTAATATTCGGCATGCTAATTACATTGCCGGTTGCCAAATTGCATTATCTCTTATAGTTTCCGAGATATGGACTATCGATAATTTACACCTTAGGCTCTGCTTCTAACTTGGGCCCAAATTGTAAAATGGCCTTATCTATTGGCGATTTCGTCCCAATTCACATTCCAAGTAATATTCGGCATGCTAATTACATTGCCGGTTGCGAAATTGCATTATCTCTTATAGTTTCAGAGATATGGACTATCGATAATTTACACCTTAGGCTCTGCTTCTAACTTGGGCCCAAATTGTAAAATGGTCTTATCTATTGGCAATTTCATTCCAATTCACATTCCGAGTAATATTCGGCATGCTAATTACATTGCCGGTTGCCAAATTGCATTATCTCTTATAGTTTCCGAGATATGGACTATCGATAATTTACACCTTAGGCTCTGCTTCTAACTTGGGCCCAAATTGTAAAATGGTCTTACCTATTGGCGATTTCGTCCCAATTCACATTCCAAGTGATATTCGGCATGCTAATTACATTGCCGGTTGCGAAATTGCGTTATCTCTTATAGTTTCCGAGATATGGACTATCGATAATTTACACCTTAGGCTCTGCTTCTAACTTGGGCGCAAATTGTAAAATGGTCTTATCTATTGGCGATTTCGTTCCAAATCACATTCCAAGTAATATTCGGCATGCTAATTACATTGCCGGTTGCCAAATTGCATTATCTCTTATAGTTTCCGAGATATGGACTATCGATAATTTACAGCTTAGGCTCTGCTTCTAACTTGGGCCCAAATTGTAAAATGGTCTTATCTATTGGCGATTTAGTTGCAATTCACATTCCAAGTAATATTCGGCATGCTAATTACATTGCCGGTTGCCAAATTGCATTATCTCTTATAGTTTCCGAGATATGGACTATGGATAATTTACACCTTAGGCTCTGCTTCTAACTTGGGCCCAAATTGTAAAATGGTCTTATCTATTGGCGATTTCGTTCCAATTCACATTCCAAATAATATTCGGCATGCTAATTACATTGCCGGTTGCCAAATTGCATTATCTCTTATAGTTTCCGAGATATGGACTATCGATAATTTACACCTTAGGCTCTGCTTCTAACTTGGGCCCAAATTGTAAAATGGTCTTATCTATTGGCGATTTCGTTCCAATTCACACTCCAAGTAATATTCGGCATGCTAGTTACATTGCCGGTTGCGAAATTGCATTATCTCTTATAGTTTCCGAGATATGGACTATCAATAATTTACACCTTAGGCTCTGCTTCTAACTTGGGCCCAAATTGTAAAATGGTCTTATCTATTGGCGATTTCGTTCCAATTCACATTCCAAGTAATATTCGACATGCTAATTACATTGCCGGTTGCCAAATTGCATTATCTCTTATAGTTTCCGAGATATGGACTATCGATAATTTACACCTTAGGCTCTGCTTCTAACTTGGGCCCAAATTGTAAAATCCTCTTATCTATTGGCGATTTCGTTCCAATTCACATTCCAAGTAATATTCGGCATGCTAATTACATTGCCGGTTGCCAAATTGCATTATCTCTTATAGTTTCCGAGATATGGACTATCGATAATTTACACCTTAGGCTCTGCTTCTAACTTGGGCCCAAATTGTAAAATGGTCTTATCTATTGGCGATTTCGTTCCAATTCACATTCCAAGTAATATTCGGCATGCTAATTACATTGCCGGTTGCCAAATTGCATTATCTCTTATAGTTTCCGAGATATGGACTATCGATAATTTACACCTTAGGCTCTGCTTCTAACTTGGGCCCAAATTGTAAAATGGTCTTATCTATTGGCGATTTCGTTCCAATTCACATTCCAAGTAATATTCGGCATGCTAATTACATTACCGGTTGCCAAATTGCATTATCTCTTATAGTTTCCGAGATATGGACTATCGATAATTTACACCTTAGGCTCTGCTTCTAACTTGGGCCCAAATTGTAAAATGGTCTTATCTATTGGCGATTTCGTTCCAATTCACATTCCAAGTAATATTCGGCATGCTAATTACATTGCCGGTTGCCAAATTGCATTATCTCTTATAGTTTCCGAGATATGGACTATCGAAAATTTACACCTTAGGCTCTGCTTCTAACTTGGGCCCAAATTGTAAAATGGTCTTATCTATTGGCGATTTCGTTCCAATTCACACTCCAAGTAATATTCGGCATGCTAATTACATTGCCGGTTGCGAAATTGCATTATCTCTTATAGTTTCCGAGATATGGACTATCGATAATTTACACCTTAGGCTCTGCTTCTAACTTGGGCCCAAATTGTAAAATGGTCTTATCTATTGGCGATATCGTTCCAATTCACATTCCAAGTAATATTCGGCATGCTAATTACATTGCCGGTTGCCAAATTGCATTATCTCTTATAGTTTCCGAGATATGGACTATCGATAATTTACACCTTAGGCTCTGCTTCTAACTTGGGCCCAAATTGTAAAATGGTCTTATCTATTGGCGATTTCGTCCCAATTCACATTCCAAGTGATATTCGGCATGCTAATTACATTGCCGGTTGCGAAATTGCATTATCTCTTATAGTTTCCGAGATATGGACTATCAATAATTTGCACCTTAGGCTCTGCTTCTAACTTGGGCCCAAATTGTAAAATGGTCTTATCTATTGGCGATTTCGTTCCAATTCACATTCCAAGTAATATTCGGCATGCTAATTACATTGCCGGTTGCCAAATTGCATTATCTCTTATAGTTTCCGAGATATAGACTATCGATAATTTACACCTTAGGCTCTGCTTCTAACTTGGGCCCAAATTGTAAAATGGTCTTATCTATTGGCGATTTCGTTCCAATTCACATTCCAAGTAATATTCGGCATGCTAATTACATTGCCGGTTGCCAAATTGCATTATCTCTTATAGTTTCCGAGATATGGACTATCGATAATTTACACCTTAGGCTCTGCTTCTAATTTGGGCCCAAATTGTAAAATGGTCTTATCTATTGGCGATTTCGTTCCAATTCACATTCCAAGTAATATTCGGCATACTAATTACATTGCCGGTTGCCAAATTGCATTATCTCTTATAGTTTCCGAGATATGGATTATCAATAATTTACACCTTAGGCTCTGCTTCTAACTTGGGCCCAAATTGTAAAATGGTCTTATCTATTGACGATTTCGTTCCAATTCACATTCCAAGTAATATTCGGCATGCTAATTACATTGCCGGTTACCAAATTGCATTATCTCTTATAGTTTCCGAGATATGGACTATCGATAATTTACACCTTAGGCTCTGCTTCTAACTTGGGCCCAAATTGTAAAATGGCCTTATCTATTGGCGATTTCGTCCCAATTCACATTCCAAGTAATATTCGGCATGCTAATTACATTGCCGGTTGCGAAATTGCATTATCTCTTATAGTTTCAGAGATATGGACTATCGATAATTTACACCTTAGGCTCTGCTTCTAACTTGGGCCCAAATTGTAAAATGGTCTTATCTATTGGCAATTTCGTTCCAATTCACATTCCAAGTAATATTCGGCATGCTAATTACATTGCCGGTTGCCAAATTGCATTATCTCTTATAGTTTCCGAGATATGGACTATCGATAATTTACACCTTAGGCTCTGCTTCTAACTTGGGCCCAAATTGTAAAATGGTCTTATCTATTGGCGATTTCGTTCCAATTCACATTCCAAGTAATATTCGGCATGCTAATTGCATTGCCGGTTGCCAAATTGCATTAACTCTTATAGTTTCCGAGATATGGACTATCGATAAATTACACCATAGGCTCTGCTTCTAACTTGGGCCCAAATTGTAAAATGGTCTTATCTATTGGCGATTTCGTTCCAATTCACATTCCAAGTAATATTCGGCATGCTAATTACATTGCCGGTTGCCAAATTGCATTATCTCTTATAGTTTCCGAGATATGGACTATCGATAATTTACACCATAGGCTCTGCTTCTAACTTGGGCCCAAATTGTAAAATGGTCTTATCTATTGGCGATTTCGTTCCAATTCACATTCCAAGTAATATTCGGCATGCTAATTACATTGCCGGTTGCCAAATTGCATTATATCTTATAGTTTCCGAGATATGGACTATCGATAATTTACACCTTAGGCTCTGCTTCTAACTTGGGCCCAAATTGTAAAATGGTCTTATCTATTGGCGATTTCGTTCCAATTCACATTCCAAGTAATATTCGGCATGCTAATTACATTGCCGGTTGCCAAATTGCATTATCTCTTATAGTTTCCGAGATATGGACTATCGATAATTTACACCTTAGGCTCTGCTTCTAACTTGGGCCCAAATTGTAAAATGGTCTTACCTATTGGCGATTTCGTTCCAATTCACATTCCAAGTAATATTCGGCATGCTAATTACATTGCCGGTTGCCAAATTGCATTATCTATTATAGTTTCCGAGATATGGACTATCGATAATTTACACCTTAGGCTCTGCTTCTAACTTGGGCCCAAATTGTAAAATGGTCTTATCTATTGGCGATTTAGTTGCAATTCACATTCCAAGTAATATTCGGCATGCTAATTACATTGCCGGTTGCCAAATTGCATTATCTCTTATAGTTTCCGAGATATGGACTATCGATAATTTACACCTTAGGCTCTGCTTCTAACTTGGGCCCAAATTGTAAAATGGTCTTATCTATTGGCGATTTCGTTCCAATTCACACTCCAAGTAATATTCGGCATGCTAATTACATTGCCGGTTGCGAAATTGCATTATCTCTTATAGTTTCCGAGATATGGACTATCGATAATTTACACCTTAGGCTCTGCTTCTAACTTGGGCCCAAATTGTAAAATGGTCTTATCTATTGGCGTTTTCGTTCCAATTCACATTCCAAGTAATATTCGGCATGCTAATTACATTGCCGGTTGCCAAATTGCATTATCTCTTATAGTTTCCGAGATATGGACTATCGATAATTTACACCTTAGGCTCTGCTTCTAACTTGGGCCCAAATTGTAAAATGGTCTTATCTATTGGCGATTTCGTCCCAATTCACATTCCAAGTGATATTCGGCATGCTAATTACATTGCCGGTTGCGAAATTGCATTATCTCTTATAGTTTCCGAGATATGGACTATCAATAATTTACACCTTAGGCTCTGCTTCTAACTTGGGCCCAAATTGTAAAATGGTCTTATCTATTGGCGATTTCGTTCCTATTCACATTCCAAGTAATATTCGGCATGCTAATTACATTGCCGGTTCCCAAATTGCATTATCTCTTATAGTTTCCGAGGTATGGACTATCGATAATTTACACCTTAGGCTCTGCTTCTAACTTGGGCCCAAATTGTAAAATGGTCTTATCTATTGGCGATTTCGTTCCAATTCACATTCCAAGTAATATTTGGCTTGCTAATTACATTGCCGGTTGCCAAATTGCATTATCTCTTATAGTTTCCGAGATATGGACTATCGATAATTTACACCTTAGGCTCTGCTTCTAACTTGGGCCCAAATTGTAAAATGGTCTTATCTATTGGCGATTTAGTTGCAATTCACATTCCAAGTAATATTCGGCATGCTAACTACATTGCCGGTTGCCAAATTGCATTATCTCTTATAGTTTCCGAGATATGGACTATCGATAATTTACACCTTAGGCTCTGCTTCTAACTTGGGCCCAAATTGTAAAATGGTCTTATCTATTGGCGATTTCGTTCCAATTCACATTCCAAGTAATATTCGGCATGCTAATTACATTGCCGGTTGCCAAATTGCATTATCTCTTATAGTTTCCGAGATATGGACTATCGATAATTTACACCTTAGGCTCTGCTTCTAACTTGGGCCCAAATTGTAAAATGGTCTTATCTATTGGCGATTTCGTTCCAATTCACATTCCAAGTAATATTCGGCATGCTAATTACATTGCCGGTTGCCAAATTGCATTATCTCTTATAGTTTCCGAGATATGGACTATCGATAATTTACACCTTAGGCTCTGCTTCTAACTTGGGCCCAAATTGTAAAATGGTCTTATCTATTGGCGTTTTCGTTCCTATTCACATTCCAAGTAATATTCGGCATGCTAATTACATTGCCGGTTGCCAAATTGCATTATCTCTTATAGTTTCCGAGATATGGACTATCGATAATTTACACCTTAGGCTCTGCTTCTAACTTGGGCCCAAATTGTAAAATGGTCTTATCTATTGGCGATTTCGTCCCAATTCACATTCCAAGTGATATTCGGCATGCTAATTACATTGCCGGTTGCGAAATTGCATTATCTCTTATAGTTTCCGAGATATGGACTATCAATAATTTACACCTTAGGCTCTGCTTCTAACTTGGGCCCAAATTGTAAAATGGTCTTATCTATTGGCGATTTCGTTCCAATTCACATTCCAAGTAATATTCGGCATGCTAATTACATTGCCGGTTGCCAAATTGCATTATCTCTTATAGTTTCCGAGATATGGACTATCGATAATTTACACCTTAGGCTCTGCTTCTAACTTGGGCCCAAATTGTAAAATGGTCTTATCTATTGGCGATTTCGTTCCAATTCACATTCCAAGTAATATTTGGCTTGCTAATTACATTGCCGGTTGCCAAATTGCATTATCTCTTATAGTTTCCGAGATATGGACTATCGATAATTTACACCTTAGTCTCTGCTTCTAACTTGGGCCCAAATTGTAAAATGGTCTTATCTATTGGCGATTTAGTTGCAATTCACATTCCAAGTAATATTCGGCATGCTAATTACATTGCCGGTTGCCAAATTGCATTATCTCTTATAGTTTCCGAGATATGGACTATCGATAATTTACACCTTAGGCTCTGCTTCTAACTTGGGCCCAAATTGTAAAATGGTCTTATCTATTGGCGATTTCTTTCCAATTCACATTCCAAGTAATATTCGGCATGCTAATTACATTGCCGGTTGCCAAATTGCATTATCTCTTATAGTTTCCGAGATATGGACTATCGATAATTTACACCTTAGGCTCTGCTTCTAACTTGGGCCCAAATTGTAAAATGGTCTTATCTATTGGCGATTTCGTTCCAATTCACACTCCAAGTAATATTCGGCATGCTAATTACATTGCCGGTTGCGAAATTGCATTATCTCTTATAGTTTCCGAGATATGGACTATCGATAATTTACACCTTAGGCTCTGCTTCTAACTTGGGCCCAAATTGTAAAATGGTCTTATCTATTGGCGATTTCGTTCCAATTCACATTCCAAGTAATATTCGGCATGCTAATTACATTGCCGGTTGCCAAATTGCATTATCTCTTATAGTTTCCGAGATATGGACTATCGATAATTTACACCTTAGGCTCTGCTTCTAACTTGGGCCCAAATTGTAAAATGGTCTTATCTATTGGCGATTTCGTCCCAATTCACATTCCAAGTGATATTCGGCATGCTAATTACATTGCCGGTTGCGAAATTGCATTATCTCTTATAGTTTCCGAGATATGGACTATCAATAATTTACACCTTAGGCTCTGCTTCTAACTTGGCCCAAATTGTAAAATGGTCTTATCTATTGGCGATTTCGTTCCAATTCACATTCCAAGTAATATTCGGCATGCTAATTACATTGCCGGTTGCCAAATTGCATTATCTCTTATAGTTTCCGAGATATGGACTATCGATAATTTACACCTTAGGCTCTGCTTCTAACTTGGGCCCAAATTGTAAAATGGTCTTATCTATTGGCGATTTCGTTCCAATTCACATTCCAAGTAATATTCGGCATGCTAATTACATTGCCGGTTGCCAAATTGCATTATCTCTTATAGTTTCCGAGATATGGACTATCGATAATTTACACCTTAGGCTCTGCTTCTAACTTGGGCCCAAATTGTAAAATGGTCTTATCTATTGGCGATTTCGTTCCAATTCACATTCCAAGTAATATTCGGCATGCTAATTACATTGCCGGTTGCCAAATTGCATTATCTCTTATAGTTTCCGAGATATGGACTATCGATAATTTACACCTTAGGCTCTGCTTCTAACTTGGGCCCAAATCGTAAAATGGTCTTCTCTATTGGCGATTTCGTTCCAATTCACATTCCAAGTAATATTCGGCATGCTAATTACATTGCCGGTTGCCAAATTGCATTACCTCTTATAGTTTCCGAGATATGGACTATCGATAATTTACACCTTAGGCTCTGCTTCTAACTTGGGCCCAAATTGTAAAATGGTCTTATCTATTGGCGATTTCGTTCCAATTCACATTCCAAGTAATATTCGTCATGCTAATTACATTGCCGGTTGCCAAATTGCATTATCTCTTATAGTTTCCGAGATATGGACTATCGATAATTTACACCTTAGGCTCTGCTTCTAACTTGGGCCCAAATTGTAAAATGGTCTTCTCTATTGGCGATTTCGTTCCAATTCACATTCCAAGTAATATTCGGCATGATAATTACATTGCCGGTTGCCAAATTGCATTATCTCTTATAGTTTCCGAGATATGGACTATCAATAATTTACACCTTAGGCTCTGCTTCTAACTTGGGCCGAAATTGTAAAATGGTCTTATCTATTGGCGATTTCGTTCCAATTCACATCAAAAGTAATATTCGGCATGCTAATTACATTGCCGGTTGCCAAATTGAATTATCTCTTATAGTTTCCGAGATATGGACTATCGATAATTTACACCTTAGGCTCTGCTTCTAACTTGGGCCCAAATTGTAAAATGGTCTTACCTATTGGCGATTTCGTTCCAATTCACATTCCAAGTAATATTCGGCATGCTAATTACATTGCCGGTTGCCAAATTGCATTATCTCTTATAGTTTCCGAGATATGGACTATCGATAATTTACACCTTAGGCTCTGCTTCTAACTTGGGCCCAAATTGTAAAATGGTCTTATCTATTGGCGATTTCGTTCCAATTCACATTCCAAGTAATATTCGGCATGCTAATTACATTGCCGGTTGCCAAATTGCATTATCTCTTATAGTTTCCGAGATATGGACTATCGATAATTTACACCTTAGGCTCTGCTTCTAACTTGGGCCCAAATCGTAAAATGGTCTTCTCTATTGGCGATTTCGTTCCAATTCACATTCCAAGTAATATTCGGCATGCTAATTACATTGCCGGTTGCCAAATTGCATTACCTCTTATAGTTTCCGAGATATGGACTATCGATAATTTACACCTTAGGCTCTGCTTCTAACTTGGGCCCAAATTGTAAAATGGTCTTATCTATTGGCGATTTCGTTCCAATTCACATTCCAAGTAATATTCGTCATGCTAATTACATTGCCGGTTGCCAAATTGCATTATCTCTTATAGTTTCCGAGATATGGACTATCGATAATTTACACCTTAGGCTCTGCTTCTAACTTGGGCCCAAATTGTAAAATGGTCTTCTCTATTGGCGATTTCGTTCCAATTCACATTCCAAGTAATATTCGGCATGATAATTACATTGCCGGTTGCCAAATTGCATTATCTCTTATAGTTTCCGAGATATGGACTATCAATAATTTACACCTTAGGCTCTGCTTCTAACTTGGGCCCAAATTGTAAAATGGTCTTATCTATTGGCGATTTCGTTCCAATTCACATCAAAAGTAATATTCGGCATGCTAATTACATTGCCGGTTGCCAAATTGAATTATCTCTTATAGTTTCCGAGATATGGACTATCGATAATTTACACCTTAGGCTCTGCTTCTAACTTGGGCCCAAATTGTAAAATGGTCTTACCTATTGGCGATTTCGTTCCAATTCACATTCCAAGTAATATTCGGCATGCTAATTACATTGCCGGTTGCCAAATTGCATTATCTCTTATAGTTTCCGAGATATGGACTATCGATAATTTACACCTTAGGCTCTGCTTCTAACTTGGGCCCAAATTGTAAAATGGTCTTATCTATTGGCGATTTCGTTCCAATTCACATTCCAAGTAATATTCGGCATGCTAATTACATTGCCGGTTGCCAAATTGCATTATCTCTTATAGTTTCCGAGATATGGACTATCGATAATTTACACCTTAGGCTCTGCTTCTAACTTGGGCCCAAATTGTAAAATGGTCTTCTCTATTGGCGATTTCGTTCCAATTCACATTCCAAGTAATATTCGGCATGCTAATTACATTGCCGGTTGCCAAATTGCATTATCTCTTATAGTTTCCGAGATATGGACTATCGATAATTTACACCTTAGGCTCTGCTTCTAACTTGGGCCCAAATTGTAAAATGGTCTTCTCTATTGGCGATTTCGTTCCAATTCACATTCCAAGTAATATTCGGCATGCTAATTACATTGCCGGTTGCCAAATTGCATTATCTCTTATAGTTTCCGAGATATGGACTATCAATAATTTACACCTTAGGCTCTGCTTCTAACTTGGGCCCAAATTGTAAAATGGTCTTATCTATTGGCGATTTCGTTCCAATTCACATTCCAAGTAATATTCGGCATGCTAATTACATTGCCGGTTGCCAAATTGAATTATCTCTTATAGTTTCCGAGATATGGACTATCGATAATTTACACCTTAGGCTCTGCTTCTAACTTGGGCCCAAATTGTAAAATGGTCTTACCTATTGGCGATTTCGTTCCAATTCACATTCCAAGTAATATTCGGCATGCTAATTACATTGCCGGTTGCCAAATTGCATTATCTCTTATAGTTTCCGAGATATGGACTATCGATAATTTACACCTTAGGCTCTGCTTCTAACTTGGGCCCAAATTGTAAAATGGTCTTATCTATTGGCGATTTCGTTCCAATTCACATTCCAAGTAATATTCGGCATGCTAATTACATTGCCGGTTGCCAAATTGCATTATCTCTTATAGTTTCCGAGATATGGACTATCGATAATTTACACCTTAGGCTCTGCTTCTAACTTGGGCCCAAATTGTAAAATGGTCTTCTCTATTGGCGATTTCGTTCCAATTCACATTCCAAGTAATATTCGGCATGCTAATTACATTGCCGGTTGCCAAATTGCATTACCTCTTATAGTTTCCGAGATATGGACTATCGATAATTTACACCTTAGGCTCTGCTTCTAACTTGGGCCCAAATTGTAAAATGGTCTTATCTATTGGCGATTTCGTTCCAATTCACATTCCAAGTAATATTCGGCATGCTAATTACATTGCCGGTTGCCAAATTGCATTATCTCTTATAGTTTCCGAGATATGGACTATCGATAATTTACACCTTAGGCTCTGCTTCTAACTTGGGCCCAAATTGTAAAATGGTCTTCTCTATTGGCGATTTCGTTCCAATTCACATTCCAAGTAATATTCGGCATGCTAATTACATTGCCGGTTGCCAAATTGCATTATCTCTTATAGTTTCCGAGATATGGACTATCAATAATTTACACCTTAGGCTCTGCTTCTAACTTGGGCCCAAATTGTAAAATATTCTTATCTATTGGCAATTTCGTTCCAATTCACATTCCAAGTAATATTCGGCATGCTAATTACATTGCCGGTTGCCAAATTGAATTATCTCTTATAGTTTCCGAGATATGGACTATCGATAATTTACACCTTAGGCTCTGCTTCTAACTTGGGCCCAAATTGTAAAATGGTCTTACCTATTGGCGATTTCGTTCCAATTCACATTCCAAGTAATATTCGGCATGCTAATTACATTGCCGGTTGCCAAATTGCATTATCTCTTATAGTTTCCGAGATATGGACTATCGATAATTTACACCTTAGGCTCTGCTTCTAACTTGGGCCCTAATTGTAAAATGGTCTTATCGATTGGCGATTTCGTTCCAATTCACATTCCAAGTAATATTCGCCATGCTAATTACATTGCCGGTTGCCAAATTGAATTATCTCTTATAGTTTCCGAGATATGGACTATCGATAATTTACACCTTAGGCTCTGCTTCTGACTTGGGCCCAAATTGTAAAATGGTCTTACCTATTGGCGATTTCGTTCCAATTCACATTCCGAGTAATATTCGGCATGCTAATTACATTGCCGGTTGCCAAATTGCATTATCTCTTATAGTTTCCGAGATATGGTCTATCGATAATTTACACCTTAGGCTCTGCTTCTAACTTGGGCCCAAATTGTAAAATGGTCTTATCTATTGGCGATTTCGTTCCAATTCACATTGCAAGTAATATTCGGCATGCTAATTACATTGCCGGTTGCCAAATTGCATTATCTCTTATAGTTTCCGAGATATGGACTATCGATAATTTACACCTTAGGCTCTGCTTCTAACTTGGGCCCAAATTGTAAAGTGGTCTTATCTATTGGCGATTTCGTTCCAATTCACATTCCAAGTAATATCCGGCATGCTAATTACATTGCCGGTTGCCAAATTGAATTATCTCTTATAGTTTCCGAGATATGGACTATCGATAATTTACACCTTAGGCTCTGCTTCTAACTTGGGCCCAAATTGTAAAATGGTCTTATCTATTGGCGATTTCGTTCCAATTCACATTGCAAGTAATATTCGGCATGCTAATTACATTGCCGGTTGCCAAATTGCATTATCTCTTATAGTTTCCGAGATATGGACTATCGATAATTTACACCTTAGGCTCTGCTTCTAACTTGGGCCCAAATTGTAAAGTGGTCTTATCTATTGGCGATTTCGTTCCAATTCACATTCCAAGTAATATTCGGCATGCTAATTACATTGCCGGTTGCCAAATTGCATTATCTCTTATAGTTTCCGAGATATGGACTATCGATAATTTACATCTTAGGCTCTGCTTCTAACTTGGGCCCAAATTGTAAAATGGTCTTATCTATTGGCGATTTCGTTCCAATTCACATTCCAAGTAATATTCGGCATGCTAATTACATTACCGGTTGCCAAATTGCATTATCTCTTATAGTTTCCGAGATATGGACTATCGATAATTTACACCTTAGGCTCTGCTTCTAACTTGGGCCCAAATAGTAAAATGGTCTTATCTATTGGCGATTTCGTCCCAATTCACATTCCAAGTGATATTCGGCATGCTAATTACATTGCCGGTTGCGAAATTGCATTATCTCTTATAGTTTCCGAGATATGGACTATCAATAATTTACACCTTAGGCTCTGCTTCTAACTTGGGCCCAAATTGTAAAATGGTCTTATCTATTGGCGATTTCGTTCCAATTCACATTCCAAGTAATATTCGGCATGCTAATTACATTGCCGGTTGCCAAATTGCATTATCTCTTATAGTTTCCGAGATATGGACTATCGATAATTTACACCTTAGGCTCTGCTTCTAACTTGGGCCCAAATTGTAAAATGGTCTTCTCTATTGGCGATTTCGTTCCAATTCACATTCCAAGTAATATTCGGCATGCTAATTACATTGCCGGTTGCCAAATTGCATTATCTCTTATAGTTTTCGAGATATGGACTATCGATAATTTACACCTTAGGCTCTGCTTCTAACTTGGGCCCAAATTGTAAAATGGTCTTATCTATTGGCGATTTCGTTCCAATTCACATTCCAAGTAATATTCGACATGCTAATTACATTGCCGGTTGCCAAATTGCATTATCTCTTATAGTTTCCGTGATATGGACTATCGATAATTTACACCTTAGGCTCTGCTTCTAACTTAGGCCCAAATTGTAAAATGGTCTTCTCTATTGGCGATTTCGTTCCAATTCACATTCCAAGTAATATTCGGCATGCTAATTACATTGCCGGTTGCCAAATTGCATTATCTCTTATAGTTTCCGAGATATGGACTATCGATAATTTACACCTTAGGCTCTGCTTCTAACTTGGGCCCAAATTGTAAAATGGTCTTATCTATTGGCGTTTTCGTTCCAATTCACATTCCAAGTAATATTCGGCATGCTAATTACATTGCCGGTTACCAAATTGCATTATCTCTTATAGTTTCCGAGATATGGACTATCGATAATTTACACCTTAGGCTCTGCTTCTAACTTGGGCCCAAATTGTAAAATGGTCTTATCTATTGGCGATTTCGTCCCAATTCACATTCCAAGTGATATTCGGCATGCTAATTACATTGCCGGTTGCGAAATTGCATTATCTCTTATAGTTTCCGAGATATGGACTATCAATAATTTACACCTTAGGCTTTGCTTCTAACTTGGGCCCAAATTGTAAAATGGTCTTATCTATTGGCGATTTCGTTCCAATTCACATTCCAAGTAATATTCGGCATGCTAATTACATTGCCGGTTGCCAAATTGCATTATCTCTTATAGTTTCCGAGATATGGACTATCGATAATTTACACCTTAGGCTCTGCTTCTAACTTGGGCCCAAATTGTAAAATGGTCTTATCTATTGGCGATTTCGTTCCAATTCACATTCCAAGTAATATTTGGCTTGCTAATTACATTGCCGGTTGCCAAATTGCATTATCTCTTATAGTTTCCGAGATATGGACTATCGATAATTTACACCTTAGGCTCTGCTTCTAACTTGGGGACAAATTGTAAAATGGTCTTATCTATTGGCGATTTAGTTGCAATTCACATTCCAATTAATATTCGGCATGCTAATTACATTGCCGGTTGCCAAATTGCATTATCTCTTATAGTTTCCGAGATATGGACTATCGATAATTTACACCTTAGGCTCTGCTTCTAACTTGGGCCCAAATTGTAAAATGGTCTTATCTATTGGCGATTTCGTTCCAATTCACATTCCAAGTAATATTCGGCATGCTAATTACATTGCCGGTTGCCAAATTGCATTATCTCTTATAGTTTCCGAGATATGGACTATCGATAATTTACACCTTAGGCTCTGCTTCTAACTTGGGCCCAAATTGTAAAATGGTCTTATCTGTTGGCGATTTCGTTCCAATTCACATTTCAAGTAATATTCGGCATGCTAATTACATTGCCGGTTGCGAAATTGCATTATCTCTTATAGTTTCCGAGATATGGACTATCGATAATTTACACCTTAGGCTCTGCTTCTAACTTGGGCCCAAATTGTAAAATGGTCTTATCTATTGGCGATTTCTTTCCAATTCACATTCCAAGTAATATTCGGCGTGCTAATTACATTGCCGGTTGCCAAATTGCATTATCTCTTATAGTTTCCGAGATATGGACTATCGATAATTTACACCTTAGGCTCTGCTTCTAACTTGGGCCCAAATTGTAAAATGGTCTTATCTATTGGCGATTTCGTTCCAATTCACACTCCAAGTAATATTCGGCATGCTAATTACATTGCCGGTTGCGAAATTGCATTATCTCTTATAGTTTCCGAGATATGGACTATCGATAATTTACACCTTAGGCTCTGCTTCTAACTTGGGCCCAAATTGTAAAATGGTCTTATCTATTGGCGATTTCGTTCCAATTCACATTCCAAGTAATATTCGGCATGCTAATTACATTGCCGGTTGCCAAATTGCATTATCTCTTATAGTTTCCGAGATATGGACTATCGATAATTTACACCTTAGGCTCTGCTTCTAACTTGGGCCCAAATTGTAAAATGGTCTTATCTATTGGCGATTTCGTCCCAATTCACATTCCAAGTGATATTCGGCATGCTAATTACATTGCCGGTTGCGAAATTGCATTATCTCTTATAGTTTCCGAGATATGGACTATCAATAATTTACACCTTAGGCTCTGCTTCTAACTTGGCCCAAATTGTAAAATGGTCTTATCTATTGGCGATTTCGTTCCAATTCACATTCCAAGTAATATTCGGCATGCTAATTACATTGCCGGTTGCCAAATTGCATTATCTCTTATAGTTTCCGAGATATGGACTATCGATAATTTACACCTTAGGCTCTGCTTCTAACTTGGGCCCAAATTGTAAAATGGTCTTATCTATTGGCGATTTCGTTCCAATTCACATTCCAAGTAATATTCGGCATGCTAATTACATTGCCGGTTGCCAAATTGCATTATCTCTTATAGTTTCCGAGATATGGACTATCGATAATTTACACCTTAGGCTCTGCTTCTAACTTGGGCCCAAATTGTAAAATGGTCTTATCTATTGGCGATTTCGTTCCAATTCACATTCCAAGTAATATTCGGCATGCTAATTACATTGCCGGTTGCCAAATTGCATTATCTCTTATAGTTTCCGAGATATGGACTATCGATAATTTACACCTTAGGCTCTGCTTCTAACTTGGGCCCAAATCGTAAAATGGTCTTCTCTATTGGCGATTTCGTTCCAATTCACATTCCAAGTAATATTCGGCATGCTAATTACATTGCCGGTTGCCAAATTGCATTACCTCTTATAGTTTCCGAGATATGGACTATCGATAATTTACACCTTAGGCTCTGCTTCTAACTTGGGCCCAAATTGTAAAATGGTCTTATCTATTGGCGATTTCGTTCCAATTCACATTCCAAGTAATATTCGTCATGCTAATTACATTGCCGGTTGCCAAATTGCATTATCTCTTATAGTTTCCGAGATATGGACTATCGATAATTTACACCTTAGGCTCTGCTTCTAACTTGGGCCCAAATTGTAAAATGGTCTTCTCTATTGGCGATTTCGTTCCTATTCACATTCCAAGTAATATTTTGCATGATAATTACATTGCCGGTTGCCAAATTGCATTATCTCTTATAGTTTCCGAGATATGGACTATCAATAATTTACACCTTAGGCTCTGCTTCTAACTTGGGCCCAAATTGTAAAATGGTCTTATCTATTGGCGATTTCGTTCCAATTCACATCAAAAGTAATATTCGGCATGCTAATTACATTGCCGGTTGCCAAATTGAATTATCTCTTATAGTTTCCGAGATATGGACTATCGATAATTTACACCTTAGGCTCTGCTTCTAACTGGGGCCCAAATTGTAAAATGGTCTTACCTATTGGCGATTTCGTTCCAATTCACATTCCAAGTAATATTCGGCATGCTAATTACATTACCGGTTGCCAAATTGCATTATCTCTTATAGTTTCCGAGATATGGACTATCGATAATTTACACCTTAGGCTCTGCTTCTAACTTGGGCCCAAATTGTAAAATGGTCTTATCTATTGGCGATTTCGTTCCAATTCACATTCCAAGTAATATTCGGCATGCTAATTACATTGCCGGTTGCCAAATTGCACTATCTCTTATAGTTTCCGAGATATGGACTATCGATAATTTACACCTTAGGCTCTGCTTCTAACTTGGGCCCAAATTGTAAAATGGTCTTCTCTATTGGCGATTTCGTTCCAATTCACATTCCAAGTAATATTCGGCATGCTAATTACATTGCCGGTTGCCAAATTGCATTACCTCTTATAGTTTCCGAGATATGGACTATCGATAATTTACACCTTAGGCTCTGCTTCTAACTTGGGCCCAAATTGTAAAATGGTCTTATCTATTGGCGATTTCGTTCCAATTCACATTCCAAGTAATATTCGGCATGCTAATTACATTGCCGGTTGCCAAATTGCATTATCTCTTATAGTTTCCGAGATATGGACTATCGATAATTTACACCTTAGGCTCTGCTTCTAACTTGGGCCCAAATTGTAAAATGGTCTTCTCTATTGGCGATTTCGTTCCAATTCACATTCCAAGTAATATTCGGCATGCTAATTACATTGCCGGTTGACAAATTGCATTATCTCTTATAGTTTCCGAGATATGGACTATCAATAATTTACACTTTAGGCTCTGCTTCTAACTTGGGCCCAAATTGTAAAATGGTCTTATCTATTGGCGATTTCGTTCCAATTCACATTCCAAGTAATATTCGGCATGCTAATTACATTGCCGGTTGCCAAATTGAATTATCTCTTATAGTTTCCGAGATATGGACTATCGATAATTTACACCTTAGGCTCTGCTTCTAACTTGGGCCCAAATTGTAAAATGGTCTTACCTATTGGCGATTTCGTTCCAATTCACATTCCAAGTAATATTCGGCATGCTAATTACATTGCCGGTTGCCAAATTGCATTATCTCTTATAGTTTCCGAGATATGGACTATCGATAATTTACACCTTAGGCTCTGCTTCTAACTTGGGCCCAAATTGTAAAATGGTCTTATCTATTGGCGATTTCGTTCCAATTCACATTCCAAGTAATATTCGGCATGCTAATTACATTGCCGGTTGCCAAATTGCATTATCTCTTATAGTTTCCGAGATATGGACTATCGATAATTTACACCTTAGGCTCTGCTTCTAACTTGGGCCCAAATTGTAAAATGGTCTTCTCTATTGGCGATTTCGTTCCAATTCACATTCCAAGTAATATTCGGCATGCTAATTACATTGCCGGTTGCCAAATTGCATTACCTCTTATAGTTTCCGAGATATGGACTATCGATAATTTACACCTTAGGCTCTGCTTCTAACTTGGGCCCAAATTGTAAAATGGTCTTATCTATTGGCGATTTCGTTCCAATTCACATTCCAAGTAATATTCGGCATGCTAATTACATTGCCGGTTGCCAAATTGCATTATCTCTTATAGTTTCCGAGATATGGTCTATCGATAATTTACACCTTAGGCTCTGCTTCTAACTTGGGCCCAAATTGTAAAATGGTCTTATCTATTGGCGATTTCGTTCCAATTCACATTGCAAGTAATATTCGGCATGCTAATTACATTGCCGGTTGCCAAATTGCATTATCTCTTATAGTTTCCGAGATATGGACTATCGATAATTTACACCTTAGGCTCTGCTTCTAACTTGGGCCCAAATTGTAAAGTGGTCTTATCTATTGGCGATTTCGTTCCAATTCACATTCCAAGTAATATCCGGCATGCTAATTACATTGCCGGTTGCCAAATTGAATTATCTCTTATAGTTTCCGAGATATGGACTATCGATAATTTACACCTTAGGCTCTGCTTCTAACTTGGGCCCAAATTGTAAAATGGTCTTATCTATTGGCGATTTCGTTCCAATTCACATTCCAAGTAATATTCGGCATGCTAATTACATTGCCGGTTGCCAAATTGCATTATCTCTTATAGTTTCCGAGATATGGACTATCGATAATTTACATCTTAGGCTCTGCTTCTAACTTGGGCCCAAATTGTAAAATGGTCTTATCTATTGGCGAATTCGTTCCAATTCACATTCCAAGTAATATTCGGCATGCTAATTACATTACCGGTTGCCAAATTGCATTATCTCTTATAGTTTCCGAGATATGGACTATCGATAATTTACACCTTAGGCTCTGCTTCTAACTTGGGCCCAAATTGTAAAATGGTCTTATCTATTGGCGATTTCGTCCCAATTCACATTCCAAGTGATATTCGGCATGCTAATTACATTGCCGGTTGCGAAATTGCATTATCTCTTATAGTTTCCGAGATATGGACTATCAATAATTTACACCTTAGGCTCTGCTTCTAACTTGGGCCCAAATTGTAAAATGGTCTTATCTATTGGCGATTTCGTTCCAATTCACATTCCAAGTAATATTCGGCATGCTAATTACATTGCCGGTTGCCAAATTGCATTATCTCTTATAGTTTCCGAGATATGGACTATCGATAATTTACACCTTAGGCTCTGCTTCTAACTTGGGCCCAAATTGTAAAATGGTCTTATCTATTGGCGATTTCGTTCCAATTCACATTCCAAGTAATATTCGGCATGCTAATTACATTGCCGGTTGCCAAATTGCATTATCTCTTATAGTTTCCGAGATATGGACTATCGATAATTTACACCTTAGGCTCTGCTTCTAACTTGGGCCCAAATTGTAAAATGGTCTTATCTATTGGCGATTTCGTTCCAATTCACATTCCAAGTAATATTCGGCATGCTAATTACATTGCCGGTTGCCAAATTGCATTATCTCTTATAGTTTCCGAGATATGGACTATCGATAATTTACACCTTAGGCTCTGCTTCTAACTTGGGCCCAAATTGTAAAATGGTCTTATCTATTGGCGTTTTCGTTCCAATTCACATTCCAAGTAATATTCGGCATGCTAATTACATTGCCGGTTGCCAAATTGCATTATCTCTTATAGTTTCCGAGATATGGACTATCGATAATTTACACCTTAGGCTCTGCTTCTAACTTGGGCCCAAATTGTAAAATGGTCTTCTCTATTGGCGATTTCGTTCCAATTCACATTCCAAGTAATATTCGGCATGCTAATTACATTGCCGGTTGCCAAATTGCATTATCTCTTATAGTTTCCGAGATATGGACTATCGATAATTTACACCTTAGGCTCTGCTTCTAACTTGGGCCCAAATTGTAAAATGGTCTTATCTATAGGTTCGTCCATCGATCCAATTCACATTCCAAGTAATATTCGGCATGCTAATTACATTGCCGGTTGCCAAATTGCATTATCTCTTATAGTTTCCGAGATATGGACTATCGATAATTTACACCTTAGGCTCTGCTTCTAACTTGGGCCCAAATTGTAAAATGGTCTTCTCTATTGGCGATTTCGTTCCAATTCACATTCCAAGTAATATTCGGCATGCTAATTACATTGCCGCTTGCCAAATTGCATTATCTCTTATAGTTTTCGAGATATGGACTATCGATAATTTACACCTTAGGCTCTGCTTCTAACTTGGGCCCAAATTGTAAAATGGCCTTATCTATTGGCGATTTCGTTCCAATTCACATTCCAAGTAATATTCGACATGCTAATTACATTGCCGGTTGCCAAATTGCATTATCTCTTATAGTTTCCGTGATATGGACTATCGATAATTTACACCTTAGGCTCTGCTTCTAACTTAGGCCCAAATTGTAAAATGGTCTTCTCTATTGGCGATTTCGTCCCAATTCACATTCCAAGTGATATTCGGCATGCTAATTACATTGGCGGTTGCGAAATTGCATTATCTCTTATAGTTTCCGAGATATGGACTATCAATAATTTACACCTTAGGCTTTGCTTCTAACTTGGGCCCAAATTGTAAAATGGTCTTATCTATTGGCGATTTCGTTCCAATTCACATTCCAAGTAATATTCGGCATGCTAATTACATTGCCGGTTGCCAAATTGCATTATCTCTTATAGTTTCCGAGATATGGACTATCGATAATTTACACCTTAGGCTCTGCTTCTAACTTGGGCCCAAATTGTAAAATGGTCTTATCTATTGGCGATTTCGTTCCAATTCACATTCCAAGTAATATTTGGCTTGCTAATTACATTGCCGGTTGCCAAATTGCATTATCTCTTATAGTTTCCGAGATATGGACTATCGATAATTTACACCTTAGGCTCTGCTTCTAACTTGGGGACAAATTGTAAAATGGTCTTATCTATTGGCGATTTAGTTGCAATTCACATTCCAATTAATATTCGGCATGCTAATTACATTGCCGGTTGCCAAATTGCATTATCTCTTATAGTTTCCGAGATATGGACTATCGATAATTTACACCTTAGGCTCTGCTTCTAACTTGGGCCCAAATTGTAAAATGGTCTTATCTATTGGCGATTTCGTTCCAATTCACATTCCAAGTAATATTCGGCATGCTAATTACATTGCCGGTTGCCAAATTGCATTATCTCTTATAGTTTCCGAGATATAGACTATCGATAATTTACACCTTAGGCTCTGCTTCTAACTTGGGCCCAAATTGTAAAATGGTCTTATCTGTTGGCGATTTCGTTCCAATTCACATTCCAAGTAATATTCGGCATGCTAATTACATTGCCGGTTGCCAAATTGCATTATCTCTTATAGTTTCCGAGATATGGACTATCGATAATTTACACCTTAGGCTCTGTTTCTAACTTGGGCCCAAATTGTAAAATGGTCTTATCTATTGGCGATTTCGTTCCAATTCACACTCCAAGTAATATTCGGCATGCTAATTACATTGCCGGTTGCGAAATTGCATTATCTCTTATAGTTTCCGAGATATGGACTATCGATAATTTACACCTTAGGCTCTGCTTCTAACTTGGGCCCAAATTGTAAAATGGTCTTATCTATTGGCGATTTCGTTCCAATTCACATTCCAAGTAATATTCGGCATGCTAATTACATTGCCGGTTGCCAAATTGCATTATCTCTTATAGTTTCCGAGATATGGACTATCGATAATTTACGCCTTAGGCTCTGCTTCTAACTTGGGCCCAAATTGTAAAATGGTCTTATCTATTGGCGATTTCGTTCCAATTCACATTCCAAGTAATATTCGGCATGCTAATTACATTGCCGGTTGCCAAATTGCATTATCTCTTATAGTTTCCGAGATATGGACTATCGATAATTTACACCTTAGGCTCTGCTTCTAACTTGGGCCCAAATTGTAAAATGGTCTTATCTATTGGCGATTTCGTTCCAATTCACATTCCAAGTAATATTCGGCATGCTAATTACATTGCCGGTTCCCAAATTGCATTATCTCTTATAGTTTCCGAGATATGGACTATCGATAATTTACACCTTAGGCTCTGCTTCTAACTTGGGCCCAAATTGTAAAATGGTCTTCTCTATTGGCGATTTCGTTCCAATTCACATTCCAAGTAATATTCGGCATGCTAATTAAATTGCCGGTTGCCAAATTGCATTACCTCTTATAGTTTCCGAGATATGGACTATCGATAATTTACACCTTAGGCTCTGCTTCTAACTTGGGCCCAAATTGTAAAATGGTCTTATCTATTGGCGATTTCGTTCCAATTCACATTCCAAGTAATATTCGGCATGCTAATTACATTGCCGGTTGCCAAATTGCATTATCTCTTATAGTTTCCGAGATATGGACTATCGATAACTTACACCTTAGGCTCTGCTTCTAACTTGGGCCCAAATTGTAAAATGGTCTTCTCTATTGGCGATTTCGTTCCAATTCACATTCCAAGTAATATTCGGCATGCTAATTACATTGCCGGTTGCCAAATTGCATTATCTCTTATAGTTTCCGAGATATGGACTATCAATAATTTACACCTTAGGCTCTGCTTCTAACTTGGGCCCAAATTGTAAAATGGTCTTATCTATTGGCGATTTCGTTCCAATTCACATTCCAAGTAATATTCGGCGTGCTAATTACATTGCCGGTTGCCAAATTGAATTATCTCTTATAGTTTCCGAGATATGGACTATCGATAATTTACACCTTAGGCTCTGCTTCTAACTTGGGCCCAAATTGTAAAATGGTCTTACCTATTGGCGATTTCGTTCCAATTCACATTCTAAGTAATATTCGGCATGCTAATTACATTGCCGGTTGCCAAATTGCATTATCTCTTATAGTTTCCGAGATATGGACTATCGATAATTTACACCTTAGGCTCTGCTTCTAACTTGGGCCCAAATTGTAAAATTGTCTTATCTATTGGCGATTTCGTTCCAATTCACATTCCAAGTAATATTCGGCATGCTAATTACATTGCCGGTTGCCAAATTGAATTATCTCTTATAGTTTCCGAGACATGGACTATCGATAATTTACACCTTAGGCTCTGCTTCTAACTTGGGCCCAAATTGTAAAATGGTCTTACCTATTGGCGATTTCGTTCCAATTCACATTCCAAGTAATATTCGGCATGTTAATTACATTGCCGGTTGCCAAATTGCATTATCTCTTATAGTTTCCGAGATATGTTCTATCGATAATTTACACCTTAGGCTCTGCTTCTAACTTGGGCCCAAATTGTAAAATGGTCTTATCTATTGGCGATTTCGTCCCAATTCACATTCCAAGTGATATTCGGCATGCTAATTACATTGCCGGTTGCGAAATTGCATTATCTCTTATAGTTTCCGAGATATGGACTATCAATAATTTACACCTTAGGCTCTGCTTCTAACTTGGGCCCAAATTGTAAAATGGTCTTATCTATTGGCGATTTCGTTCCAATTCACATTCCAAGTAATATTCGGCATGCTAATTACATTGCCGGTTGCCAAATTGCATTATCTCTTATAGTTTCCGAGATATGGACTATCGATAATTTACACCTTAGGCTCTGCTTCTAACTTGGGCCCAAATTGTAAAATGGTCTTATCTATTGGCGATTTCGTTCCAATTCACATTCCAAGTAATATTCGGCATGCTAATTACATTGCCGGTTGCCAAATTGCATTATCTCTTATAGTTTCCGAGATATGGACTATCGATAATTTACACCTTAGGCTCTGCTTCTAACTTGGGCCCAAATTGTAAAATGGTCTCATCTATTGACGATTTCGTTCCAATTCACATTCCAAGTAATATTCGGCATGCTAATTACATTGCCGGTTGCCAAATTGCATTATCTCTTATAGTTTCCGAGATATGGACTATCGATAATTTACACCTTAGGCTCTGTTTCTAACTTGGGCCCGAATTGTAAAATGGTCTTATCTATTGGCGATTTCGTTCCAATTCACATTCCAAGTAATATTCGGCATGCTAATTACATTGCCGGTTGCCAAATTGCATTATCTCTTATAGTTTTCGAGATATGGACTATCGATAATTTACACCTTAGGCTCTGCTTCTAACTTGGGCCCAAATTGTAAAATGGTCTTATCTATTGGCGATTTCGTTCCAATTCACACTCCAAGTAATATTCGGCATGCTAATTACATTGCCGGTTGCGAAATTGCATTATCTCTTATAGTTTCCGAGATATGGACTATCAATAATTTACACCTTAGGCTCTGCTTCTAACTTGGGCCCAAATTGTAAAATGGTCTCATCTATTGGCGATTTCGTTCCAATTCACATTCCAAGTAATATTCGGCATGCTAATTACATTGCCGGTTGCGAAATTGCATTATCTCTTATAGTTTCCGAGATATGGACTATCGATAATTTACACCTTAGGCTCTGCTTCTAACTTGGGCCCAAATTGTAAAATGGCCTTATCTATTGGAGATTTCGTCCCAATACACACTCCAAGTAATATTCGGCATGCTAATTACATTGCCGGTTGCGAAATTGCATTATCTCTTATAGTTTCAGAGATATGGACTATCGATAATTTACACCTTAGGCTCTGCTTCTAACTTGGGCCCAAATTGTAAAATTGTCTTACCTATTGGCGATTTCGTTCCAATTCACATTCCAAGTAATATTCGGCATGCTAATTACATTGCCGGTTGCCAAATTGCATTATCTCTTATAGTTTCCGAGATATGGACTATCGATAATTTACACCTTAGGCTCTGCTTCTAACTTGGGCCCAAATTGTAAAATGGTCTCATCTATTGACGATTTCGTTCCAATTCACATTCCAAGTAATATTCGGCATGCTAATTACATTGCCGGTTGCCAAATTGCATTATCTCTTATAGTTTCCGAGATATGGACTATCGATAATTTACACCTTAGGCTCTGTTTCTAACTTGGGCCCGAATTGTAAAATGGTCTTATCTATTGGCGATTTCGTTCCAATTCACATTTCAAGTAATATTCGGCATGCTAATTACATTGCCGGTTGCCAAATTGCATTATCTCTTATAGTTTCCGAGATATGGACTATCGATAATTTACACCTTAGGCTCTGCTTCTAACTTGGGCCCAAATTGTAAAATGGTCTTACCTATTGGCGATTTCGTTCCAATTCACACTCCAAGTAATATTCGGCATGCTAATTACATTGCCGGTTGCGAAATTGCATTATCTCTTATAGTTTCCGAGATATGGACTATCAATAATTTACACCTTAGGCTCTGCTTCTAACTTGGGCCCAAATTGTAAAATGGTCTTATCTATTGGCGATTTCGTTCCAATTCACATTCCAAGTAATATTCGGCATGCTAATTACATTGCCGGTTGCCAAATTGCATTATCTCTTATAGTTTCCGAGATAGGGACTATCGATAATTTACACCTTAGGCTCTGCTTCTAACTTGGGCCCAAATTGTAAAATGGTCTTATCTATTGGCGATTTCGTTCCAATTCACATTCCAAGTAATATTCGGCATGCTAATTACATTGCCGGTTGCCAAATTGCATTATCTCTTATAGTTTCCGAGATATGGACTATCGATAATTTACACCTTAGGCTCTGCTTCTAACTTGGGCCCAAATTGTAAAATGGTCTTATCTATTGGCGATTCCGTTCCAATTCACATTCCAAGTAATATTCGGCATGCTAATTACATTGCCGGTTGCCAAATTGCATTATCTCTTATAGTTTCCGAGATATGGACTATCGATAATTTACACCTTAGGCTCTGCTTCTAACTTGGGCCCAAATTGTAAAATGGTCTTATCTATTGGCGATTTCGTTCCAATTCACACTCCAAGTAATATTCGGCATGCTAATTACATTGCCGGTTGCGAAATTGCATTATCTCTTATAGTTTCCGAGATATGGACTATCAATAATTTACACCTTAGGCTCTGCTTCTAACTTGGGCCCAAATTGTAAAATGGTCTTATCTATTGGCGATTTCGTTCCAATTCACATTCCAAGTAATATTCGGCATGCTAATTACATTGCCGGTTGCCAAATTGCATTATCTCTTATAGTTTCCGAGATATGGAATATCGATAATTTACACCATAGGCTCTGCTTCTAACTTGGGCCCAAATTGTAAAATGGTCTTATCTATTGGCGATTTCGTTCCAATTCACATTCCAAGTAATATGCGGCATGCTAATTACATTGCCGGTTGCCAAATTGCATTTTCTCTTATAGTTTCCGAGATATGGACTATCGATAATTTACACCTTAGGCTCTGCTTCTAACTTGGGCCCAAATTGTAAAATGGTCTTATCTATTGGCGATTTCGTTCCAATTCACATTCCAAGTAATATTCGGCATGCTAATTACATTGCCGGTTGCCAAATTGCATTATCTCTTATAGTTTCCGAGATATGGACTATCGATAATTTACACCTTAGGCTCTGCTTCTAACTTGGGCCCAAATTGTAAAATGGTCTTCTCTATTGGCGATTTCGTTCCAATTCACATTCCAAGTAATATTCGGCATGCTAATTACATTGCCGGTTGCCAAATTGCATTACCTCTTATAGTTTCCGAGATATGGACTATCGATAATTTACACCTTAGGCTCTGCTTCTAACTTGGGCCCAAATTGTAAAATGGTCTTATCTATTGGCGATTTCGTTCCAATTCACATTCCAAGTAATATTCGGCATGCTAATTACATTGCCGGTTGCCAAATTGCATTATCTCTTATAGTTTCCGAGATATGGACTATCGATAATTTACACCTTAGGCTCTGCTTCTAACTTGGGCCCAAATTGTAAAATGGTCTTACCTATTGGCGATTTCGTTCCAATTCACATTCCAAGTAATATTCGGCATGCTAATTACATTGCCGGTTGCCAAATTGCATTAACTCTTATAGTTTCCGAGATATGGACTATCGATAATTTACACCTTAGGCTCTACTTCTAACTTGGGCCCAAATTGTAAAATGGTCTTATCTATTGGCGATTTCGTTCCAATTCACATTCCAATTAATATTCGGCATGCTAATTACATTGCCGGTTGCCAAATTGCATTATCTCTTATAGTTTCCGAGATATGGACTATCGATAATTTACACCTTAGGCTCTGCTTCTAACTTGGGCCCAAATTGTAAAATGGTCTTATCTATTGGCGATTTCGTTCCAATTCACATTCCAAGTAATATTCGGCATGCTAATTACATTGCCGGTTGCCAAATTGCATTACCTCTTATAGTTTCCGAGATATGGACTATCGATAATTTACACCTTAGGCTCTGCTTCTAACTTGGGCCCAAATTGTAAAATGGTCTTATCTATTGGAGATTTCGTTCCAATTCACATTCCAAGTAATATTCGGCATGCTAATTACATTGCCGGTTGCCAAATTGCATTATCTCTTATAGTTTCCGAGATATGGACTATCGATAATTTACACCTTAGGCTCTGCTTCTAACTTGGGCCCAAATTGTAAAATGGTCTTATCTATTGGCGATTTCGTTCCAATTCACATTCCAAGTAATATTCGGCATGCTAATTACATTGCCGGTTGCCAAATTGCATTATCTCTTATAGTTTCCGAGATATGGACTATCGATAATTTACACCTTAGGCTCTGCTTCTAACTTGGGCCCAAATTGTAAAATGGTCTTATCTATTGGCGATTTCGTTCCAATTCACACTCCAAGTAATATTCGGCATGCTAATTACATTGCCGGTTGCGAAATTGCATTATCTCTTATAGTTTCCGAGATATGGACTATCAATAATTTACACCTTAGGCTCTGCTTCTAACTTGGGCCCAAATTGTAAAATGGTCTTATCTATTGGCGATTTCGTTCCAATTCACATTCCAAGTAATATTCGGCATGCTAATTACATTGCCGGTTGCCAAATTGCATTATCTCTTATAGTTTCCGAGATATGGACTATCGATAATTTACACCTTAGGCTCTGCTTCTAACTTGGGCCCAAATTGTAAAATGGTCTTATCTATTGGCGATTTCGTTCCAATTCACATTCCAAGTAATATTCGGCATGCTAATTACATTGCCGGTTGCCAAATTGCATTATCTCTTATAGTTTCCGAGATATGGACTATCGATAATTTACACCTTAGGCTCTGCTTCTAACTTGGGCCCAAATTGTAAAATGGTCTTATCTATTGGCGATTTCGTTCCAATTCACATTCCAAGTAATATTCGGCATGCTAATTACATTGCCGGTTGCCAAATTGCATTATCTCTTATAGTTTCCGAGATATGGACTATCGATAATTTACACCTTAGGCTCTGCTTCTAACTTGGGCCCAAATTGTAAAATGGTCTTCTCTATTGGCGATTTCGTTCCAATTCACATTCCAAGTAATATTCGGCATGCTAATTACATTGCCGGTTGCCATATTGCATTACCTCTTATAGTTTCCGAGATATGGACTATCGATAATTTACACCTTAGGCTCTGCTTCTAACTTGGGCCCAAATTGTAAAATGGTCTTATCTATTGGCGATTTCGTTCCAATTCACATTCCAAGTAATATTCGGCATGCTAATTACATTGCCGGTTGCCAAATTGCATTATCTCTTATAGTTTCCGAGATATGGACTATCGATAATTTACACCTTAGGCTCTGCTTCTAACTTGGGCCCAAATTGTAAAATGGTCTTACCTATTGGCGATTTCGTTCCAATTCACATTCCAAGTAATATTCGGCATGCTAATTACATTGCCGGTTGCCAAATTGCATTATCTCTTATAGTTTCCGAGATATGGACTATCGATAATTTACACCTTAGGCTCTACTTCTAACTTGGGCCCAAATTGTAAAATGGTCTTATCTATTGGCGATTTCGTTCCAATTCACATTCCAATTAATATTCGGCATGCTAATTACATTGTCGGTTGCCAAATTGCATTATCTCTTATAGTTTCCGAGATATGGACTATCGATAATTTACACCTTAGGCTCTGCTTCTAACTTGGGCCCAAATTGTAAAATGGTCTTATCTATTGGCGATTTCGTTCCAATTCACATTCCAAGTAATATTCGGCATGCTAATTACATTGCCGGTTGCCAAATTGCATTATCTCTTATAGTTTCCGAGATATGGACTATCGATAATTTACACCTTAGGCTCTGCTTCTAACTTGGGCCCAAATTGTAAAATGGTCTTATCTATTGGCGATTTCGTTCCAATTCACATTCCAAGTAATATTCGGCATGCTAATTACATTGCCGGTTGCCAAATTGCATTATCTCTTATAGTTTCCGAGATATGGACTATCGATAATTTACACCTTAGGCTCTGCTTCTAACTTGGGCCCAAATTGTAAAATGGTCTTATCTATTGGCGATTTCGTTCCAATTCACATTCCAAGTAATATTCGGCATGCTAATTACATTGCCGGTTGCCAAATTGAATCATCTCTTATAGTTTCCGAGATATGGACTATCGATAATTTACACCTTAGGCTCTGCTTCTAACTTGGACCCAAATTGAAAAATGGTCTTACCTATTGGCGATTTCGTTCCAATTCACATTCCAAGTAATATTCGGCATGCTAATTACATTGCCGGTTGCCAAATTGCATTATCTCTTATAGTTTCCGAGATATGGACTATCGATAATTTACACCTTAGGCTCTGCTTCTAACTTGGGCCCAAATTGTAAAATGGTCTTATCTATTGGCGATTTCGTTCCAATTCACATTCCAAGTAATATTCGGCATGCTAATTACATTGCCGGTTGCCAAATTGCATTATCTCTTATAGTTTCCGAGATATGGACTATCGATAATTTACACCTTAGGCTCTGCTTCTAACTTGGGCCCAAATTGTAAAATCGTCTTATCTATGTGCGATTTTGTTCCAATTCACATTCCAAGTAATATTCGGCATGCTAATTACATTGCCGGTTGCCAAATTGCATTATCTCTTATAGTTTCCGAGATATGGACTATCGGTAATTTACACCTTAGGCTCTGCTTCTAACTTGGGCCCAAATTGTGAAATGGTCTTATCTATTGGCGATTTCGTTCCAATTCACATTCCAAGTAATATCCGGCATGCTAATTACATTGCCGGTTGCCAAATTGAATTATCTCTTATAGTTTCCGAGATATGGACTATCGATAATTTACACCTTAGGCTCTGCTTCTAACTTGGGCCCAAATTGTAAAATGGTCTTACCTATTGGCGATTTCGTTCCAATTCACATTCCAAGTAATATCCGGCATGCTAATTACATTGCCGGTTGCCAAATTGCATTATCTCTTATAGTTTCCGAGATATGGACTATAGATAATTTACACCTTAGGTTCTGCTTCTAACTTGGGCCCAAATTGTAAAATGGTCTTATCTATTGGCGATTTCGTTCCAATTCACATTCCAAGTAATATTCGGAATGCTAATTACATTGCCGGTTGCCAAATTGCATTATCTCTTATAGTTTCCGAGATATGGACTATCGATAATTTACATCTTAGGCTCTGCTTCTAACTTGGGCCCAAATTGTAAAATGGTCTTATCTATTGGCGATTTCGTTCCAATTCACACTCCAAGTAATATTCGGCATGCTAATTACATTGCGGGTTGCGAAATTGCATTATCTCTTATAGTTTCCGAGATATGGACTATCAATAATTTACACCTTAGGCTCTGCTTCTAACTTGGGCCCAAATTGTAAAATGGTCTTATCTATTGGCGATTTCGTTCCAATTCACATTCCAAGTAATATTCGGCATGCTAATTACATTGCCGGTTGCCAAATTGCATTATCTCTTATAGTTTCCGAGATATGGACTATCGATAATTTACACCTTAGGCTCTGCTTCTAACTTGGGCCCAAATTGTAAAATGGTCTTCTCTATTGGCGATTTCGTTCCAATTCACATTCCAAGTAATATTCGGCATGCTAATTACATTGCCGGTTGCCAAATTGCATTACGTCTTATAGTTTCCGAGATATGGACTATCGATAATTTACACCTTAGGCTCTGCTTCTAACTTGGGCCCAAATTGTAAAATGGTCTTATCTATTGGCGATTTCGTTCCAATTCACATTCCAAGTAATATTCGGCATGCTAATTACATTGCCGGTTGCCAAATTGCATTATCTCTTATAGTTTCCGAGATATGGACTATCGATAATTTACACCTTAGGCTCTACTTCTAACTTGGGCCCAAATTGTAAAATGGTCTTATCTATTGGCGATTTCGTTCCAATTCACATTCCAAGTAATATTCGGCATGCTAATTACATTGCCGGTTGCCAAATTGCATTATCTCTTATAGTTTCCGAGATATGGACTATCGATAATTTACACCTTAGGCTCTACTTCTAACTTGGGCCCAAATTGTAAAATGGTCTTATCTATTGGCGATTTCGTTCCAATTCACATTCCAAGTAATATTCGGCATGCTAATTACATTGCCGGTTGCCAAATTGCATTATCTCTTATAGTTTCCGAGATATGGACTATCGATAATTTACACCTTAGGCTCTACTTCTAACTTGGGCCCAAATTGTAAAATGGTCTTATCTATTGGCGATTTCGTTCCAATTCACATTCCAAGTAATATTCGGCATGCTAATTACATTGCCGGTTGCCAAATTGCATTATCTCTTATAGTTTCCGAGATATGGACTATCGATAATTTACACCTTAGGCTCTACTTCTAACTTGGGCCCAAATTGTAAAATGGTCTTATCTATTGGCGATTTCGTTCCAATTCACATTCCAAGTAATATTCGGCATGCTAATTACATTGCCGGTTGCCAAATTGCATTATCTCTTATAGTTTCCGAGATATGGACTATCGATAATTTACACCTTAGGCTCTGCTTCTAACTTGGGCCCAAATTGTAAAATGGTCTTATCTATTGGCGATTTCGCTTCAATTCACATTCCAAGTAATATTCGGCATGCTAATTACATTGCCGGTTGCCAAATTGCATTATCTCTTATAGTTTCCGAGATATGGACTATCGATAATTTACACCTTAGGCTCTGCTTCTAACTTGGGCCCAAATTGTAAAATGGTCTTATCTATTGGCGATTTCGTTCCAATTCACATTCCAAGTAATATTCGGCATGCTAATTACATTGCCGGTTGCCAAATTGAATTATCTCTTATAGTTTCCGAGATATGGACTATCGATAATTTACACCTTAGGCTCTGCTTCTAACTTGGGCCCAAATTGTAAAATGGTCTTACCTATTGGCGATTTCGTTCCAATTCACATTCCAAGTAATATTCGGCATGCTAATTACATTGCCGGTTGCCAAATTGCATTATCTCTTATAGTTTCCGAGATATGGACTATCGATAATTTACACCTTAGGCTCTGCTTCTAACTTGGGCCCAAATTGTAAAATGGTCTTATCTATTGGCGATTTCGTTCCAATTCACATTCCAAGTAATATTCGGCATGCTAATTACATTGCCGGTTGCCAAATTGCATTATCTCTTATAGTTTCCGAGATATGGACTATCGATAATTTACACCTTAGGCTCTGCTTCTAACTTGGGCCCAAATTGTAAAATCGTCTTATCTATGTGCGATTTCGTTCCAATTCACATTCCAAGTAATATTCGGCATGCTAATTACATTGCCGGTTGCCAAATTGCATTATCTCTTATAGTTTCCGAGATATGGACTATCGGTAATTTACACCTTAGGCTCTGCTTCTAACTTGGGCCCAAATTGTAAAATTGTCTTATCTATTGGCGATTTCGTTCCAATTCACATTCCAAGTAATATCCGGCATGCTAATTACATTGCCGGTTGCCAAATTGAATTATCTCTTATAGTTTCCGAGATAAGGACTATCGATAATTTACACCTTAGGCTCTGCTTCTAACTTGGGCCCAAATTGTAAAATTGTCTTACCTATTGGCGATTTCGTTCCAATTCACATTCCAAGTAATATTCGGCATGCTAATTACATTGCCGGTTGCCAAATTGCATTATCTCTTATAGTTTCCGAGATATGGACTATCGATAATTTACACCTTAGGCTCTGCTTCTAACTTGGGCCCAAATTGTAAAATGGTCTTATCTATTGGCGATTTCGTTCCAATTCACATTCCAAGTAATATCCGGCATGCTAATTACATTGCCGGTTGCCAAATTGAATTATCTCTTATAGTTTCCGAGATATGGACTATCGATAATTTACACCTTAGGCTCTGCTTCTAACTTGGGCCAAAATTGTAAAATGGTCTTATCTATTGGCGATTTCGTTCCAATTCACATTCCAAGTAATATTCGGCATGCTAATTACATTGCCGGTTGCCAAATTGCATTATCTCTTATAGTTTCCGAGATATGGACTATCGATAATTTACATCTTAGGCTCTGCTTCTAACTTGGGCCCAAATTGTAAAATGGTCTTATCTATTGGCGATTTCGTTCCAGTTCACATTCCAAGTAATATTCGGCATGCTAATTACATTGCCTGTTGCCAAATTGCATTATCTCTTATAGTTTCCGAGATATGGACTATCGATAATTTACACCTTAGGCTCTGCTTCTAACTTGGGCCCAAATTGTAAAATGGTCTTATCTATTGGCGATTTCGTTCCAATTCACACTCCAAGTAATATTCGGCATGCTAATTACATTGCCGGTTGCGAAATTGCATTATCTCTTATAGTTTCCGAGATATGGACTATCAATAATTTACACCTTAGGCTCTGCTTCTAACTTGGGCCCAAATTGTAAAATGGTCTTATCTATTGGCGATTTCGTTCCAATTCACATTCCAAGTAATATTCGGCATGCTAATTACATTGCCGGTTGCCAAATTGCATTATCTCTTATAGTTTCCGAGATATGGACTATCGATAATTTACACCTTAGGCTCTGCTTCTAACTTGGGCCCAAAGTGTAAAATGGTCTTATCTATTGGCGATTTCGTTCCAATTCACATTCCAAGTAATATTCGGCATGCTAATTACATTGCCGGTTGCCAAATTGCATTATCTCTTATAGTTTCCGAGATATGGACTATCGATAATTTACACCTTAGGCTCTGCTTCTAACTTGGGCCCAAATTGTAAAATGGTCATATCTATTGGCGATTTCGTTCCAATTCACATTCCAAGTAATATTCGGCATGCTAATTACATTGCCGGTTGCCAAATTGCATTATCTCTTATAGTTTCCGAGATATGGACTATCGATAATTTACACCTTAGGCTCTGCTTCTAACTTGGGCCCAAATTGTAAAATGGTCTTATCTATTGGCGATTTCGTTCCAATTCACACTCCAAGTAATATTCGGCATGCTAATTACATTGCCGGTTGCGAAATTGCATTATCTCTTATAGTTTCCGAGATATGGACTATCAATAATTTACACCTTAGGCTCTGCTTCTAACTTGGGCCCAAATTGTAAAATGGTCTTATCTATTGGCGATTTCGTTCCAATTCACATTCCAGGTAATATTCGGCATGCTAATTACATTGCCGGTTGCCAAATTGCATTATCTCTTATAGTTTCCGAGATATGGACTATCGATAATTTACACCTTAGGCTCTGCTTCTAACTTGGGCCCAAATTGTAAAATGGTCTTATCTATTGGCGATTTCGTTCCAATTCACATTCCAAGTAATATTCGGCATGCTAATTACATTGCCGGTTGCCAAATTGCATTATCTCTTATAGTTTCCGAGATATGGACTATCGATAATTTACACCTTAGGCTCTGCTTCTAACTTGGGCCCAAATTGTAAAATGGTCTTATCTATTGGCGATTTCGTTCCAATTCACATTCCAAGTAATATTCGGCATGCTAATTACATTGTCGGTTGCCAAATTGCATTATCTCTTATAGTTTCCGAGATATGGACTATCGATAATTTACACCTTAGGCTCTGCTTCTAACTTGGGCCCAAATTGTAAAATGGTCTTCTCTATTGGCGATTTCGTTCCAATTCACATTCCAAGTAATATTCGGCATGCTAATTACATTGCCGGTTGCCAAATTGCATTACCTCTTATAGTTTCCGAGATATGGACTATCGATAATTTACACCTTAGGCTCTGCTTCTAACTTGGGCCCAAATTGTAAAATGGTCTTATCTATTGGCGATTTCGTTCCAATTCACATTCCAAGTAATATTCGGCATGCTAATTACATTGCCGGTTGCCAAATTGCATTATCTCTTATAGTTTCCGAGATATGGACTATCGATAATTTACACCTTAGGCTCTGCTTCTAACTTGGGCCCAAATTGTAAAATGGTCTTACCTATTGGCGATTTCGTTCCAATTCACATTCCAAGGAATATTCGGCATGCTAATTACATTGCCGGTTGCCAAATTGCATTATCTCTTATAGTTTCCGAGATATGGACTATCGATAATTTACACCTTAGGCTCTACTTCTAACTTGGGCCCAAATTGTAAAATGGTCTTATCTATTGGCGATTTCGTTCCAATTCACATTCCAATTAATATTCGGCATGCTAATTACATTGCCGGTTGCCAAATTGAATTATCTCTTATAGTTTCCGAGATATGGACTATCGATAATTTACACCTTAGGCTCTGCTTCTAACTTGGGCCCAAATTGTAAAATGGTCTTATCTATTGGCGATTTCGTTCCAATTCACATTCCAAGTAATATTCGGCATGCTAATTACATTGCCGGTTGCCAAATTGCATTATCTCTTATAGTTTCCGAGATATGGACTATCGATAATTTACACCTTAGGCTCTGCTTCTAACTTGGGCCCAAATTGTAAAATGGTCTTATCTATTGGCGATTTCGTTCCAATTCACATTCCAAGTAATATTCGGCATGTTAATTACATTGCCGGTTGCCAAATTGCATTATCTCTTATAGTTTCCGAGATATGGACTATCGATAATTTACACCTTAGGCTCTGCTTCTAACTTGGGCCCAAATTGTAAAATGGTCTTATCTATTGGCGATTTCGTTCCAATTCACATTCCAAGTAATATTCGGCATGCTAATTACATTGCCGGTTGCCAAATTGCATTATCTCTTATAGTTTCCGAGATATGGACTATCGATAATTTACACCTTAGGCTCTGCTTCTAACTTGGGCCCAAATTGTAAAATCGTCTTATCTATGTGCGATTTTGTTCCAATTCACATTCCAAGTAATATTCGGCATGCTAATTACATTGCCGGTTGCCAAATTGCATTATCTCTTATAGTTTCCGAGATATGGACTATCGGTAATTTACACCTTAGGCTCTGCTTCTAACTTGGGCCCAAATTGTAAAATGGTCTTATCTATTGGCGATTTCGTTCCAATTCACATTCCAAGTAATATTCGGCATGCTAATTACATTGCCGGTTGCCAAATTGCATTATCTCTTATAGTTTCCGAGATATGGACTATCGATAATTTACACCTTAGGCTCTGCTTCTAACTTGGGCCCAAATTGTAAAATGGTCTTATCTATTGGCGATTTCGTTCCAATTCACATTCCAAGTAATATTCGGCATGCTAATTACATTGCCGGTTGCCAAATTGCATTATCTCTTATAGTTTCCGAGATATGGACTATCGAAAATTTACACCTTAGGCTCTGCTTCTAACTTGGGCCCAAATTGTAAAATGGTCTTATCTATTGGCGATTTCGTTCCAATTCACATTCCAAGTAATATTCGGCATGCTAATTACATTGCCGTTTGCCAAATTGCATTATCTCTTATAGTTTCCGAGATATGGACTATCGATAATTTACACCTTAGGCTCTGCTTCTAACTTGGGCTAAAATTGTAAAATGGTCTTATCTATTGGCGATTTCGTTCCAATTCACACTCCAAGTAATATTCGGCATGCTAATTACATTGCCGGTTGCGAAATTGCATTATCTCTTATAGTTTCCGAGATATGGACTATCAATAATTTACACCTTAGGCTCTGCTTCTAACTTGGGCCCAAATTGTAAAATGGTCTTATCTATTGGCGATTTCGTTCCAATTCACATTCCAAGTAATATTCGGCATGCTAATTACATTGCCGGTTGCCAAATTGCATTATCTCTTATAGTTTCCGAGATATGGACTATCGATAATTTACACCTTAGGCTCTGCTTCTAACTTGGGCCCAAATTGTAAAATGGCCTTATCTATTGGCGATTTCGTCCCAATTCACATTCCAAGTAATATTCGGCATGCTAATTACATTGCCGGTTGCGAAATTGCATTATCTCTTATAGTTTCAGAGATATGGACTATCGATAATTTACACCTTAGGCTCTGCTTCTAACTTGGGCCCAAATTGTAAAATGGCCTTATCTATTAGCAATTTCATTCCAATTCACATTCCAAGTAATATTCGGCATGCTAATTACATTGCCGGTTGCCAAATTGCATTATCTCTTATAGTTTCCGAGATATGGACTATCGATAATTTACACCTTAGGCTCTGCTTCTAACTTGGGCCCAAATTGTAAAATGGTCTTATCTATTGGCGATTTCGTCCCAATTCACATTCCAAGTGATATTCGGCATGCTAATTACATTGCCGGTTGCGAAATTGCATTATCTCTTATAGTTTCCGAGATATGGACTATCGATAATTTACACCTTAGGCTCTGCTTCTAACTTGGGCCCAAATTGTAAAATGGTCTTATCTATTGGCGATTTCGTTCCAAATCACATTCCAAGTAATATTCGGCATGCTAATTACATTGCCGGTTGCCAAATTGCATTATCTCTTATAGTTTCCGAGATATGGACTATCGATAATTTACACCTTAGGCTCTGCTTCTAACTTGGGCCCAAATTGTAAAATGGTCTTATCTATTGGGGATTTAGTTGCAATTCACATTCCAAGTAATATTCGGCATGCTAATTACATTGCCGGTTGCCAAATTGCATTATCTCTTATAGTTTCCGAGATATGGACTATCGATAATTTACACCTTAGGCTCTGCTTCTAACTTGGGCCCAAATTGTAAAATGGTCTTATCTATTGGCGATTTCGTTCCAATTCACATTCCAAGTAATATTCGGCATGCTAATTACATTGCCGGTTGCCAAATTGCATTATCTCTTATAGTTTCCGAGATATGGACTATCGATAATTTACACCTTAGGCTCTGCTTCTAACTTGGGCCCAAATTGTAAAATGGTCTTATCAATTGGCGATTTCGTTCCAATTCACATTCCAAGTAATATTCGGCATGCTAATTACATTGCCGGTTGCCAAATTACATTATCTCTTATAGTTTCCGAGATATGGACTATCGATAATTTACACCTTAGGCTCTGCTTCTAACTTGGGCCCTAATTGTAAAATGGTCTAATCTATTGGCGATTTAGTTGCAATTCACATTCCAAGTAATATTCGGCATGCTAATTACATTGCCGGTTGCCAAATTGCATTATCTCTTATAGTTTCCGAGATATGGACTATCGATAATTTACACCTTAGGCTCTGCTTCTAACTTGGGTACAAATTGTAAAATGGTCTTATCTATTGGCGATTTCGTTCCAATTCACATTCCAAGTAATATTGGGCATGCTAACTACATTGCCGGTTGCCAAATTGCATTATCTCTTATAGTTTCCGAGATATGGACTATCGATAATTTACACCTTAGGCTCTGCTTCTAACTTGGGCCCAAATTGTAAAATGGTCTTATCTATTGGCGATTTCGTCCCAATTCACATTCCAAGTGATATTCGGCATGCTAATTACATTGCCGGTTGCGAAATTGCATTATCCCTTATAGTTTCCGAGATATGGACTATCAATAATTTACACCTTAGGCTCTGCTTCTAACTTGGGCCCAAATTGTAAAATGGTCTTATCTATTGGCGATTTCGTTCCAATTCACATTCCAAGTAATATTCGGCATGCTAATTACATTGCCGGTTGCCAAATTGCATTATCTCTTATAGTTTCCGAGATATGGACTATCGATAATTTACACCTTAGGCTCTGCTTCTAACTTGGGCCCAAATTGTAAAATGGTCTTATCTATTGGCGATTTCATTCCAATTCACATTCCAAGTAATATTCGGCATGCTAATTACATTGCCGGTTGCCAAATTGCATTATCTCTTATAGTTTCCGAGATATGGACTATCGATAATTTCACCTTAGGCTCGGCTTCTAACTTGGGCCCAAATTGTAAAATGGTCTTATCTATTGGCGATTTCGTTCCAATTCACATTCCAAGTAATATTCGGCATGCTAATTACATTGCCGGTTGCCAAATTGCATTATCTCTTATAGTTTCCGAGATATGGACTATCGATAATTTACACCTTAGGCTCTGCTTCTAACTTGGGCCCAAATTGTAAAATGGTCTTATCTATTGGCGATTTAGTTGCAATTCACATTCCAAGTAATATTCGGCATGCTAATTACATTGCCGGTTGCCAAATTGCATTATCTCTTATAGTTTCCGAGATATGGACTATCGATAATTTACACCTTAGGCTCTGCTTCTAACTTGGGCTCAAATTGTAAAATGGTCTTATCTATTGGCGATTTCGTTCCAATTCACATTCCAAGTAATATTCGGCATGCTAATTACATTGCCGGTTGCCAAATTGCATTATCTCTTATAGTTTCCGAGATATGGACTATCGATAATTTACACCTTAGGCTGTGCTTCTAACTTGGGCCCAAATTGTAAAATGGTCTTATCTATTGGCGATTTCGTTCCAATTCACATTCCAAGTAATATTCGGCATGCTAATTACATTGCCGGTTGCCAAATTGCATTATCTCTTATAGTTTCCGAGATATGGACTATCGAAAATTTACACCTTAGGCTCTGCTTCTAACTTGGGCCCAAATTGTAAAATGGTCTTATCTATTGGCGATTTCGTTCCAATTCACACTCCAAGTAATATTCGGCATGCTAATTACATTGCCGGTTGCCAAATTGCATTATCTCTTATAGTTTCCGAGATATGGACTATCGATAATTTACACCTTAGGCTCTGCTTCTAACTTGGGCCCAAATTGTAAAATGGTCTTATCTATTGGCGATTTCGTCCCAATTCACATTCCAAGTGATATTCGGCATGCTAATTACATTGCCGGTTGCGAAATTGCATTATCTCTTATAGTTTCCGAGATATGGACTATCAATAATTTGCACCTTAGGCTCTGCTTCTAACTTGGGCCCAAATTGTAAAATGGTCTTATCTATTGGCGATTTCGTTCCAATTCACATTCCAAGTAATATTCGGCATGCTAATTACATTGCCGGTTGCCAAATTGCATTATCTCTTATAGTTTCCGAGATATGGACTATCGATAATTTACACCTTAGGCTCTGCTTCTAACTTGGGCCCAAATTGTAAAATGGTTTTATCTATTGGCGATTTCGTTCCAATTCACATTCCAAGTAATATTCGGCATGCTAATTACATTGCCGGTTGCCAAATTGCATTATCTCTTATAGTTTCCGAGATATGGACTATCGATAATTTACACCTTAGGCTCTGCTTCTAATTTGGGCCCAAATTGTAAAATGGTCTAATCTATTGGCGATTTCGTTCCAATTCACATTCCAAGTAATATTCGGCATGCTAATTACATTGCCGGTTGCCAAATTGCATTATCACTTATAGTTTCCGAGATATGGATTATCAATAATTTACACCTTAGGCTCTGCTTCTAACTTGGGCCCAAATTGTAAAATGGTCTTATCTATTGACGATTTCGTTCCAATTCACATTCCAAGTAATATTCGGCATGCTAATTACATTGCCGGTTGCCAAATTGCATTATCTCTTATAGTTTCCGTGATATGGACTATCGATAATTTACACCTTAGGCTCTGCTTCTAACTTGGGCCCAAATTGTAAAATGGCCTTATCTATTGGCGATTTCGTCCCAATTCACATTCCAAGTAATATTCGGCATGCTAATTACATTGCCGGTTGCGAAATTGCATTATCTTTTATTGTTTCAGAGATATGAACTATCGATAATTTACACCTTAGGCTCTGCTTCTAACTTGGGCCCAAATTGTAAAATGGTCTTATCTATTGACGATTTCGTTCCAATTCACATTCCAAGTAATATTCGGCATGCTAATTACATTGCCGGTTGCCAAATTGCATTATCTCTTATAGTTTCCGAGATATGGACTATCGATAATTTACACCATAGGCTCTGCTTCTAACTTGGGCCCAAATTGTAAAATGGTCTTATCTATTGGCGATTTCGTTCCAATTCACATTCCAAGTAATATTCGGCATGCTAATTACATTGCCGGTTGCCAAATTGCATTATCTCTTATAGTTTCCGAGATATGGACTATCGATAATTTACACCTTAGGCTCTGCTTCTAACTTGGGCCCAAATTGTAAAATGGTCTTATCTATTGGCGATTTCGTTCCAATTCACATTCCAAGTAATATTCGGCATGCTAATTACATTGCCGGTTGCCAAATTGCATTATCTCTTATAGTTTCCGAGATATGGACTATCGATAATTTACACCTTAGGCTCTGCTTCTAATTTGGGCCCAAATTGTAAAATGGTCTTATCTATTGGCGATTTCGTTCCAATTCACATTCCAAGTAATATTCGGCATGCTAATTACATTGCCGGTTGCCAAATTGCATTATCTCTTATATTTTCCGAGATATGGATTATCCATAATTTACACCTTAGGCTCTGCTTCTAACTTGGGCCCAAATTGTAAAATGGTCTTATCTATTGACGATTTCGTTCCAATTCACATTCCAAGTAATATTCGGCATGCTAATTACATTGCCGGTTGCCAAATTGCATTATCTCTTATAGTTTCCGAGATATGGACTATCGATAATTTACACCTTAGGCTCTGCTTCTAACTTGGGCCCAAATTGTAAAATGGCCTTATCTATTGGCGATTTCGTCCCAATTCACATTCCAAGTAATATTCGGCATGCTAATTACATTGCCGGTTGCGAAATTGCATTATCTCTTATAGTTTCAGAGATATGGACTATCGATAATTTACACCTTAGGCTCTGCTTCTAACTTGGGCCTAAATTGTAAAATGATCTTATCTATTGGCAATTTCGTTCCAATTCACATTCCAAGTAATATTCGGCATGCTAATTACATTGCCGGTTGCCAAATTGCATTATCTCTTATAGTTTCCGAGATATGGACTATCGATAATTTACACCTTAGGCTCTGCTTCTAACTTGGGCCCAAATTGTAAAATGGTCTTATCTATTGGCAATTTCGTTCCAATTCACATTCCAAGTAATACTCGGCATGCTAATTACATTGCCGGTTGCCAAATTGCATTATCTCTTATAGTTTCCGAGATATGGACTATCGATAATTTACACCTTAGGCTCTGCTTCTAACTTGGGCCCAAATTGTAAAATGGTCTTATCTATTGGCGATTTCGTTCCAATTCACATTCCAAGTAATATTCGGCATGCTAATTACATTGCCGGTTGCCAAATTGCATTAACTCTTATAGTTTCCGAGATATGGACTATCGATAAATTACACCTTAGGCTCTGCTTCTAACTTGGGCCCAAATTGTAAAATGGTCTTATCTATTGGCGATTTCGTTCCAATTCACATTCCAAGTAATATTCGGCATGCTAATTACATTGCCGGTTGCCAAATTGCATTATCTCTTATAGTTTCCGAGATATGGACTATCGATAATTTACACCATAGGCTCTGCTTCTAACTTGGGCCCAAATTGTAAAATGGTCTTATCTATTGGCGATTTCGTTCCAATTCACATTCCAAGTAATATTCGGCATGCTAATTACATTGCCGGTTGCCAAATTGCATTATCTCTTATAGTTTCCGAGATATGGACTATCGATAATTTACACCTTAGGCTCTGCTTCTAACTTGGGCCCAAATTGTAAAATGGTCTTATCTATTGGCGATTTCGTTCCAATTCACATTCCAAGTAATATTCGGCATGCTAATTACATTGCCGGTTGCCAAATTGCATTATCTCTTATAGTTTCCGAGATATGGACTATCGATAATTTACACCTTAGGCTCTGCTTCTAACTTGGGCCCAAATTGTAAAATGGTCTTATCTATTGGCGATTTCGTTCCAATTCACATTCCAAGTAATATTCGGCATGCTAATTACATTGCCGGTTGCCAAATTGAATTATCTCTTATAGTTTCCGAGATATGGACTATCGATAATTTACACCTTAGGGTCTGCTTCTAACTTGGGCCCAAATTGTAAAATGGTCTTATCTATTGGCGATTTCGTTCCAATTCACATTCCAAGTAATATTCGGCATGCTAATTACATTGCCGGTTGCCAAATTGCATTATCTCTTATAGTTTCCGAGATATGGACTATCGATAATTTACACCTTAGGCTCTGCTTCTAATTTGGGCCCAAATTGTAAAATGGTCTTATCTATTGGCGATTTCGTTCCAATTCACATTCCAAGTAATATTCGGCATGCTAATTACATTGCCGGTTGCCAAATTGCATTATCTCTTATAGTTTCCGAGATATGGATTATCAATAATTTACACCTTAGGCTCTGCTTCTAACTTGGGCCCAAATTGTAAAATGGTCTTATCTATTGACGATTTCGTTCCAATTCACATTCCAAGTAATATTCGGCATGCTAATTACATTGCCGGTTGCCAAATTGCATTATCTCTTATAGTTTCCGAGATATGGACTATCGATAATTTACACCTTAGGCTCTGCTTCTAACTTGGGCCCAAATTGTAAAATGGCCTTATCTATTGGCGATTTCGTCCCAATTCACATTCCAAGTAATATTCGGCATTCTAATTACATTGCCGGTTGCGAAATTGCATTATCTCTTATAGTTTCAGAGATATGGACTATCGATAATTTACACCTTAGGCTCTGCTTCTAACTTGGGCCCAAATTGTAAAATGATCTTATCAATTGGCAATTTCGTTCCAATTCACATTCCAAGTAATATTCGGCATGCTAATTACATTGCCGGTTGCCAAATTGCATTATCTCTTATAGTTTCCGAGATATGGACTATCGATAAATTACACCTTAGGCTCTGCTTCTAACTTGGGCCCAAATTGTAAAATGGTCTTATCTATTGGCGATTTAGTTGCAATTCACATTCCAAGTAATATTCGGCATGCTAATTACATTGCCGATTGCCAAATTGCATTATCTCTTATAGTTTCCGAGATATGGACTATCGATAATTTACACCTTAGGCTCTGCTTCTAACTTGGGCCCAAATTGTAAAATGGTCTTATCTATTGGCGATTTAGTTGCAATTCACATTCCAAGTAATATTCGGCATGCTAATTACATTGCCGGTTGCCAAATTGCATTATCTCTTATAGTTTCCGAGATATGGACTATCGATAATTTACACCTTAGGCTCTGCTTCTAACTTGGGCCCAAATTGTAAAATGGTCTTATCTATTGGCGATTTCGTTCCAATTCACATTCCAAGTAATATTCGGCATGCTAATTACATTGCCGGTTGCCAAATTGCATTATCTCTTATAGTTTCCGAGATATGGACTATCGATAATTTACACCTTAGGCTCTGCTTCTAACTTGGGCCCAAATTGTAAAATGGCCTTATCTATTGGCGATTTCGTCCCAATTCACATTCCAAGTAATATTCGGCATGCTAATTACATTGCCGGTTGCGAAATTGCATTATCTCTTATAGTTTCAGAGATATGGACTATCGATAATTTACACCTTAGGCTCTGCTTCTAACTTGGGCCCAAATTGTAAAATGATCTTATCTATTGGCAATTTCGTTCCAATTCACATTCCAAGTAATATTCGGCATGCTAATTACATTGCCGGTTGCCAAATTGCATTATCTCTTATAGTTTCCGAGATATGGACTATCGATAATTTACACCTTAGGCTCTGCTTCTAACTTGGGCCCAAATTGTAAAATGGTCTTATCTATTGGCGATTTCGTTCCAATTCACATTCCAAGTAATATTCGGCATGCTAATTACATTGCCGGTTGCCAAATTGCATTAACTCTTATAGTTTCCGAGATATGGACTATCGATAAATTACACCTTAGGCTCTGCTTCTAACTTGGGCCCAAATTGTAAAATGGTCTTATCTATTGGCGATTTCGTTCCAATTCACATTCCAAGTAATATTCGGTATGCTAATTACATTGCCGGTTGCCAAATTGCATTATCTCTTATAGTTTCCGAGATATGGACTGTCGATTATTTACACCATAGGCTCTGCTTCTAACTTGGGCCCAAATTGTAAAATGGTCTCATCTATTGGCGATTTCGTTCCAATTCACATTCCAAGTAATATTCGGCATGCTAATTACATTGCCGGTTGCCAAATTGCATTATCTCTCATAGTTTCCGAGATATGGACTATCGATAATTTACACCTTAGGCTCTGCTTCTAACTTGGGCCCAAATTGTAAAATGGTCTTATCTATTGGCGATTTAGTTGCAATTCACATTCCAAGTAATATTCGGCATGCTAATTTCATTGCCGGTTGCCAAATTGCATTATCTCTTATAGTTTCCGAGATATGGACTATCGATAATTTACACCTTAGGCTCTGCTTCTAACTTGGGCCCAAATTGTAAAATGGTCTTATCTATTGGCGATTTAGTTGCAATTCACATTCCAAGTAATATTCGGCATGCTAATTACATTGCCGGTTGCCAAATTGCATTATCTCTTATAGTTTCCGAGATATGGACTATCGATAATTTACACCTTAGGTTCTGCTTCTAACTTGGGCCCAAATTGTAAAATGGTCTTATCTATTGGCGATTTCATTCCAATTCACATTCCAAGTAATATTCGGCATGCTAATTACATTGCCGGTTGCCAAATTGCATTATCTCTTATAGTTTCCGAGATATGGACTATCGATAATTTACACCTTAGGCTCTGCTTCTAACTTGGGCCCAAATTGTAAAATGGTCTTATCTATTGGCGATTTCGTTCCAATTCACATTCCAAGTAATATTCGGCATGCTAATTACATTGCCGGTTGCCAAATTGCATTATCTCTTATAGTTTCCGAGATATGGACTATCGATAATTTACACCTTAGGCTCTGCTTCTAACTTGGGCCCAAATTGTAAAATGGTCTTATCTATTGGCGATTTAGTTGCAATTCACATTCCAAGTAATATTCGGCATGCTAATTACATTGCCGGTTGCCAAATTGCATTATCTCTTATAGTTTCCGAGATATGGACTATCGATAATTTACACCTTAGGCTCTGCTTCTAACTTGGGCCCAAATTGTAAAATGGTCTTATCTATTGGCGATTTCGTTCCAATTCACATTCCAAGTAATATTCGGCATGCTAATTTCATTGCCGGTTGCCAAATTGCATTATCTCTTATAGTTTCCGAGATATGGACTATCGATAATTTACACCTTAGGCTCTGCTTCTAACTTGGGCCCAAATTGTAAAATGGTCTTATCTATTGGCGATTTCGTTCCAATTCACATTCCAAGTAATATTCGGCATGCTAATTACATTGCCGGTTGCCAAATTGCATTATCTCTTATAGTTTTCGAGATATGGACTATCGATAATTTACACCTTAGGCTCTGCTTCTAACTTGGGCCCAAATTGTAAAATGGTCTTATCTATTGGCGATTTCGTTCCAATTCACACTCCAAGTAATATTCGGCATGCTAATTACATTGCCGGTTGCGAAATTGCATTATCTCTTATAGTTTCCGAGATATGGACTATCGATAATTTACACCTTAGGCTCTGCTTCTAACTTGGGCCCAAATTGTAAAATGGTCTTATCTATTGGCGTTTTCGTTCCAATTCACATTCCAAGTAATATTCGGCATGCTAATTACATTGCCGGTTGCCAAATTGCATTATCTCTTATAGTTTCTGAGATATGGACTATCGATAATTTACACCTTAGGCTCTGCTTCTAACTTGGGCCCAAAGTGTAAAATGGTCTTATCTATTGGCGATTTCGTCCCAATTCACATTCCAAGTGATATTCGGCATGCTAATTACATTGCCGGTTGCGAAATTGCATTATCTCTTATAGTTTCCGAGATATGGACTATCAATAATTTACACCTTAGGCTCTGCTTCTAACTTGGGCCCAAATTGTAAAATGGTCTTATCTATTGGCGATTTCGTTCCAATTCACATTCCAAGTAATATTCGGCATGCTAATTACATTGCCGGTTGCCAAATTGCATTATCTCTTATAGTTTCCGAGATATGGACTATCGATAATTTACACCTTAGGCTCTGCTTCTAACTTGGGCCCAAATTGTAAAATGGTCTTATCTATTGGCGATTTCGTTCCAATTCACACTCCAAGATATATTCGGCATGCTAATTACATTGCCGGTTGCGAAATTGCATTATCTCTTATAGTTTCCGAGATATGGACTATCGATAATTTACACATTAGGCTCTGCTTCTAACTTGGGCCCAAATTGTAAAATGGTCTTATCTATTGGCGATTTCGTTCCAATTCACATTCCAAGTAATATTCGGCTTGCTAATTACATTGCCGTTTGCCAAATTGCATTATCTCTTATAGTTTCCGAGATATGGACTATCGATAATTTACACCTTAGGCTCTGCTTCTAACTTGTGCCCAAATTGTAAAATGGTCTTATCTATTGGCGATTTCGTTCCAATTCACATTCCAAGTAATATTCGGCATGCTAATTACATTGCCGGTTGCGAAATTGCATTATCTCTTATAGTTTCCGAGATATGGACTATCAATAATTTACACCTTAGGCTCTGCTTCTAACTTGGGCCCAAATTGTAAAATGGTCTTATCTATTGGCGATTTCGTTCCAATTCACATTCCAAGTAATATTCGGCATGCTAATTACATTGCCGGTTGCCAAATTGCATTATCTCTTATAGTTTCCGAGATATGGACTATCGATAATTTACACCTTAGGCTCTGCTTCTAACTTGGGCCCAAATTGTAAAATGGTCTTATCTATTGGCGATTTCGTTCCAATTCACATTCCAAGTAATATTCGGCATGCTAATTACATTGCCGGTTGCCAAATTGCATTATCTCTTATAGTTTCCGAGATATGGACTATCGATAATTTACACCTTAGGCTCTGCTTCTAACTTGGGCCCAAATTGTAAAATGGTCTTATCTATTGGCGATTTCGTTCCAATTCACATTCCAAGTAATATTCGGCATGCTAATTACATTGCCGGTTGCCAAATTGCATTATCTCTTATAGTTTCCGAGATATGGACTATCGATAATTTACACCTTAGGCTCTGCTTCTAACTTGGGCCCAAATTGTAAAATGGTCTTCTCTATTGGCGATTTCGTTCCAATTCACATTCCAAGTAATATTCGGCATGCTAATTACATTGCCGGTTGCCAAATTGCATTACCTCTTATAGTTTCCGAGATATGGACTATCGATAATTTACACCTTAGGCTCTGCTTCTAACTTGGGCCCAAATTGTAAAATGGTCTTATCTATTGGCGATTTCGTTCCAATTCACATTCCAAGTAATATTCGGCATGCTAATTACATTGCCGGTTGCCAAATTGCATTATCTCTTATAGTTTCCGAGATATGGACTATCGATAATTTACACCTTAGGCTCTGCTTCTAACTTGGGCCCAAATTGTAAAATGGTCTTCTCTATTGGCGATTTCGTTCCAATTCACATTCCAAGTAATATTCGGCATGCTAATTACATTGCCGGTTGCCAAATTGCATTATCTCTTATAGTTTCCGAGATATGGACTATCAATAATTTACACCTTAGGCTCTGCTTCTAACTTGGGCCCAAATTGTAAAATGGCCTTATCTATTGGCGATTTCGTTCCAATTCACATTCCAAGTAATATTCGGCATGCTAATTACATTGCCGGTTGCCAAATTGAATTATCTCTTATAGTTTCCGAGATATGGACTACCGATAATTTACACCTTAGGCTCTGCTTCTAACTTGGGCCCAAATTGTAAAATGGTCTTACCTATTGGCGATTTTGTTCCAATTCACATTCCAAGTAATATTCGGCATGCTAATTACATTGCCGGTTGCCAAATTGCATTATCTCTTATAGTTTCCGAGATATGGACTATCGATAATTTACACCTTAGGCTCTGCTTCTAACTTGGGCCCAAATTGTAAAATGGTCTTATCTATTGGCGATTTCGTTCCAATTCACATTCCAATTAATATTCGGCATGCTAATTACATTGCCGATTGCCAAATTGCATTATCTCTTATAGTTTCCGAGATATGGACTATCGATAATTTACACCTTAGGCTCTGCTTCTAACTTGGGCCCAAATTGTAAAATGGTCTTATCTATTGGCGATTCCGTTCCAATTCACATTCCAAGTAATATTCGGCATGCTAATTACATTGCCGGTTGCCAAATTGCATTATCTCTTATAGTTTCCGAGATATGGACTATCGATAATTTACACCTTAGGCTCTGCTTCTAACTTGGGCCCAAATTGTAAAATGGTCTTATCTATTGGCGATTTCGTTCCAATTCACATTCCAAGTAATATTCGGCATGCTAATTACATTGCCGGTTGCCAAATTGCATTATCTCTTATAGTTTCCGAGATATGGACTATCGATAATTTACACCTTAGGCTCTGCTTCTAACTTGGGCCCAAATTGTAAAATGGTCTTATCTATTGGCGATTTCGTTCCAAATCACATTCCAAGTAATATTCGGCATGCTAATTACAATGCCGGTTGTCAAATTGAATTATCTCTTATAGTTTCCGAGATATGGACTATCGATAATTTACACCTTAGGCTCTGCTTCTAACTTGGGCCCAAATTGTAAAATGGTCTTACCTATTGGCGATTTCGTTCCAATTAACATTCCAAGTAATATTCGGCATGCTAATTACATTGCCGGTTGCCAAATTGCATTATCTCTTATAGTTTCCGAGATATGGACTATCGATAATTTACACCTTAGGCTCTGCTTCTAACTTGGCCCCAAATTATAAAATGGTCTTATATATTGGCGATTTCGTTCCAATTCACATTGCAAGTAATATTCGGCATGCTAATTACATTGCCGGTTGCCAAATTTCATTATCTCTTATAGTTTCCGAGATATGGACTATCGATAATTTACACCTTAGGCTCTGCTTCTAACTTGGGCTCAAATTGTAAAATGGTCTTATCTATTGGCGATTTCGTCCCAATTCACATTCCAAGTGATATTCGGCAAGCTAATTACATTGCCGGTTGCGAAATTGCATTATCTCTTATAGTTTCCGAGATATGGACTATCAATAATTTACACCTTAGGCTCTGCTTCTAACTTGGGCCCAAATTTTAAAATGGTCTTATCTATTGGCGATTTCGTTCCAATTCACATTCCAAGTAATATTCGGCATGCTAATTACATTGCCTGTTGCCAAATTGCATTATTTCTTAGAGTTTCCGAGATATGGACTATCGATAATTTACACCTTAGGCTCTGCTTCTAACTTGGGCCCAAATTGTAAAATGGTCTTATCTATTGGCGATTTCGTTCCAATTCACATTCCAAGTAATATTCGGCATGCTAATTACATTGCCGGTTGCCAAATTGCATTATCTCTTATAGTTTCCGAGATATGGACTATCGATTATTTACACCTTAGGCTCTGCTTCTAACTCGGGCCCAAATTGTAAAATGGTCTTATCTATTGACGATTTCGTTCCAATTCACATTCCAAGTAATATTCGGCATGCTAATTACATTGCCGGTTGCCAAATTGCATTATCTCTTATAGTTTCCGAGATATGGACTATCGATAATTTACACCTTAGGCTCTGCTTCTAACTTGGGCCCAAATTGTAAAATGGTCTTATCTATTGGCGATTTCGTTCCAATTCACATTCCAAGTAATATTCGGCATGCTAATTACATTGCCGGTTGCCAAATTGCATTATCTCTTATAGTTTCCGAGATATGGACTATCGATAATTTACACCTTAGGCTCTGCTTCTAACTTGGGCCCAAATTGTAAAATGGTCTTATCTATTGGCGATTTCGTTCCAATTCACACTCCAAGTAATATTCGGCATGCTAATTACATTGCCGGTTGCGAAATTGCATTATCTCTTATAGTTTCCGAGATATGGACTATCAATAATTTACACCTTAGGCTCTGCTTCTAACTTGGGCCCAAATTGTAAAATGGTCTTATCTATTGGCGATATCGTTCCAATTCACATTCCAAGTAATATTCGGCATGCTAATTACATTGCCGGTTGCCAAATTGCATTATCTCTTATAGTTTCCGAGATATGGACTATCGATAATTTACACCTTAGGCTCTGCTTCTAACTTGGGCCCAAATTGTAAAATGGCGTTATCTATTGGCGATTTCATCCCAATTCACATTCCAAGTAATATTCGGCATGCTAATTACATTGCCGGTTGCGAAATTGCATTATCTCTTATAGTTTCAGAGATATGGACTATCGATAATTTACACCTTAGGCTCTGCTTCTAACTTGGGCCCAAATTGTAAAATGGTCTTACCTATTGGCGATTTCGTTCCAATTCACATTCCAAGTAATATTCGGCATGCTAATTACATTGCCGGTTGCCAAATTGCATTATCTCTTATAGTTTCCGAGATATGGACTATCGATAATTTACACCTTAGGCTCTGCTTCTAACTTGGGCCCAAATTGTAAAATGGTCTTATCTATTGGCGATTTCGTTCCAATTCACATTCCAAGTAATATTCGGCATGCTAATTACATTGCCGGTTGCCAAATTGCATTATCTCTTATAGTTTCCGAGATATGGACTATCGATAATTTACATCTTAGGTTCTGCTTCTAACTTGGGCCCAAATTGTAAAATCGTCTTATCTATTGGCGATTTCGTTCCAATTCACATTCCAAGTAATATTCGGCATGCTAATTACATTGCCGGTTGCCAAATTGCATTATCTCTTATAGTTTCCGAGATATGGACTATCGATAATTTACACCTTAGGCTCTGCTTCTAACTTGGGCCCAAATTGTAAAATGGTCTTATCTATTGGCGATTTCGTTCCAATTCACATTCCAAGTAATATCCGGCATGCTAATTACATTGCCGGTTGCCAAATAGAATTATCTCTTATAGTTTCCGAGATATGGTCTATCGATAATTTACACCTTAGGCTCTGCTTCTAACTTGGGCCCAAATTGTAAAATGGTCTTATCTATTGGCGATTTCGTTCCAATTCACATTCCAAGTAATATTCGGCATGCTAATTACATTGCCGGTTGCCAAATTGCATTATCTCTTATAGTTTCCGAGATATGGACTATCGATAATTTACACCTTAGGCTCTGCTTCTAACTTGGGCCCAAATTGTAAAATGGTCTTATCTATTGGCGATTTCGTTCCAATTCACATTCCAAGTAATATTCGGCATGCTAATTACATTGCCGGTTGCCAAATTGCATTATCTCTTATAGTTTCCGAGATATGGACTATCGATAATTTACACCTTAGGCTCTGCTTCTAACTTGGGCCCAAATTGTAAAATGGTCTTCTCTATTGGCGATTTCGTTCCAATTCACATTCCAAGTAATATTCGGCATGCTAATTACATTGCCGGTTGCCAAATTGCATTACCTCTTATAGTTTCCGAGATATGGACTATCGATAATTTACACCTTAGGCTCTGCTTCTAACTTGGGCCCAAATTGTAAAATGGTCTTATCTATTGGCGATTTCGTTCCAATTCACATTCCAAGTAATATTCGGCATGCTAATTACATTGCCGGTTGCCAAATTGCATTATCTCTTATAGTTTCCGAGATATGGACTATCGATAATTTACACCTTAGGCTCTGCTTCTAACTTGGGCCCAAATTGTAAAATGGTCTTCTCTATTGGCGATTTCGTTCCAATTCACATTCCAAGTAATATTCGGCATGCTAATTACATTGCCGGTTGCCAAATTGCATTATCTCTTATAGTTTCCGAGATATGGACTATCAATAATTTACACCTTAGGCTCTGCTTCTAACTTGGGCCCAAATTGTAAAATGGCCTTATCTATTGGCGATTTCGTTCCAATTCACATTCCAAGTAATATTCGGCATGCTAATTACATTGCCGGTTGCCAAATTGAATTATCTCTTATAGTTTCCGAGATATGGACTACCGATAATTTACACCTTAGGCTCTGCTTCTAACTTGGGCCCAAATTGTAAAATGGTCTTACCTATTGGCGATTTCGTTCCAATTCACATTCCAAGTAATATTCGGCATGCTAATTACATTGCCGGTTGCCAAATTGCATTATCTCTTATAGTTTCCGAGATATGGACTATCGATAATTTACACCTTAGGCTCTGCTTCTAACTTGGGCCCAAATTGTAAAATGGTCTTATCTATTGGCGATTTCGTTCCAATTCACATTCCAATTAATATTCGGCATGCTAATTACATTGCCGGTTGCCAAATTGCATTATCTCTTATAGTTTCCGAGATATGGACTATCGATAATTTACACCTTAGGCTCTGCTTCTAACTTGGGCCCAAATTGTAAAATGGTCTTATCTATTGGCGATTCCGTTCCAATTCACATTCCAAGTAATATTCGGCATGCTAATTACATTGCCGGTTGCCAAATTGCATTATCTCTTATAGTTTCCGAGATATGGACTATCGATAATTTACACCTTAGGCTCTGCTTCTAACTTGGGCCCAAATTGTAAAATGGTCTTATCTATTGGCGATTTCGTTCCAATTCACATTCCAAGTAATATTCGGCATGCTAATTACATTGCCGGTTGCCAAATTGCATTATCTCTTATAGTTTCCGAGATATGGACTATCGATAATTTACACCTTAGGCTCTGCTTCTAACTTGGGCCCAAATTGTAAAATGGTCTTATCTATTGGCGATTTCGTTCCAAATCACATTCCAAGTAATATTCGGCATGCTAATTACAATGCCGGTTGTCAAATTGAATTATCTCTTATAGTTTCCGAGATATGGACTATCGATAATTTACACCTTAGGCTCTGCTTCTAACTTGGGCCCAAATTGTAAAATGGTCTTACCTATTGGCGATTTCGTTCCAATTAACATTCCAAGTAATATTCGGCATGCTAATTACATTGCCGGTTGCCAAATTGCATTATCTCTTATAGTTTCCGAGATATGGACTATCGATAATTTACACCTTAGGCTCTGCTTCTAACTTGGCCCCAAATTATAAAATGGTCTTATATATTGGCGATTTCGTTCCAATTCACATTGCAAGTAATATTCGGCATGCTAATTACATTGCCGGTTGCCAAATTTCATTATCTCTTATAGTTTCCGAGATATGGACTATCGATAATTTACACCTTAGGCTCTGCTTCTAACTTGGGCTCAAATTGTAAAATGGTCTTATCTATTGGCGATTTCGTCCCAATTCACATTCCAAGTGATATTCGGCAAGCTAATTACATTGCCGGTTGCGAAATTGCATTATCTCTTATAGTTTCCGAGATATGGACTATCAATAATTTACACCTTAGGCTCTGCTTCTAACTTGGGCCCAAATTTTAAAATGGTCTTATCTATTGGCGATTTCGTTCCAATTCACATTCCAAGTAATATTCGGCATGCTAATTACATTGCCGGTTGCCAAATTGCATTATTTCTTAGAGTTTCCGAGATATGGACTATCGATAATTTACACCTTAGGCTCTGCTTCTAACTTGGGCCCAAATTGTAAAATGGTCTTATCTATTGGCGATTTCGTTCCAATTCACATTCCAAGTAATATTCGGCATGCTAATTACATTGCCGGTTGCCAAATTGCATTATCTCTTATAGTTTCCGAGATATGGACTATCGATTATTTACACCTTAGGCTCTGCTTCTAACTCGGGCCCAAATTGTAAAATGGTCTTATCTATTGGCGATTTCGTTCCAATTCACATTCCAAGTAATATTCGGCATGCTAATTACATTGCCGGTTGCCAAATTGCATTATCTCTTATAGTTTCCGAGATATGGACTATCGATAATTTACACCTTAGGCTCTGCTTCTAACTTGGGCCCAAATTGTAAAATGGTCTTATCTATTGGCGATTTCGTTCCAATTCACACTCCAAGTAATATTCGGCATGCTAATTACATTGCCGGTTGCGAAATTGCATTATCTCTTATAGTTTCCGAGATATGGACTATCAATAATTTACACCTTAGGCTCTGCTTCTAACTTGGGCCCAAATTGTAAAATGGTCTTATCTATTGGCGATATCGTTCCAATTCACATTCCAAGTAATATTCGGCATGCTAATTACATTGCCGGTTGCCAAATTGCATTATCTCTTATAGTTTCCGAGATATGGACTATCGATAATTTACACCTTAGGCTCTGCTTCTAACTTGGGCCCAAATTGTAAAATGGCGTTATCTATTGGCGATTTCATCCCAATTCACATTCCAAGTAATATTCGGCATGCTAATTACATTGCCGGTTGCGAAATTGCATTATCTCTTATAGTTTCAGAGATATGGACTATCGATAATTTACACCTTAGGCTCTGCTTCTAACTTGGGCCCAAATTGTAAAATGGTCTTACCTATTGGCGATTTCGTTCCAATTCACATTCCAAGTAATATTCGGCATGCTAATTACATTGCCGGTTGCCAAATTGCATTATCTCTTATAGTTTCCGAGATATGGACTATCGATAATTTACACCTTAGGCTCTGCTTCTAACTTGGGCCCAAATTGTAAAATGGTCTTATCTATTGGCGATTTCGTTCCAATTCACATTCCAAGTAATATTCGGCATGCTAATTACATTGCCGGTTGCCAAATTGCATTATCTCTTATAGTTTCCGAGATATGGACTATCGATAATTTACATCTTAGGTTCTGCTTCTAACTTGGGCCCAAATTGTAAAATCGTCTTATCTATTGGCGATTTCGTTCCAATTCACATTCCAAGTAATATTCGGCATGCTAATTACATTGCCGGTTGCCAAATTGCATTATCTCTTATAGTTTCCGAGATATGGACTATCGATAATTTACACCTTAGGCTCTGCTTCTAACTTGGGCCCAAATTGTAAAATGGTCTTATCTATTGGCGATTTCGTTCCAATTCACATTCCAAGTAATATCCGGCATGCTAATTACATTGCCGGTTGCCAAATAGAATTATCTCTTATAGTTTCCGAGATATGGTCTATCGATAATTTACACCTTAGGCTCTGCTTCTAACTTGGGCCCAAATTGTAAAATGGTCTTATCTATTGGCGATTTCGTTCCAATTCACATTCCAAGTAATATTCGGCATGCTAATTACATTGCCGGTTGCCAAATTGCATTATCTCTTATAGTTTCCGAGATATGGACTATCGATAATTTACACCTTAGGCTCTGCTTCTAACTTGGGCCCAAATTGTAAAATGGTCTTCTCTATTGGCGATTTCGTTCCAATTCACATTCCAAGTAATATTCGGCATGCTAATTACATTGCCGGTTGCCAAATTGCATTATCTCTTATAGTTTCCGAGATATGGACTATCGATAATTTACACCTTAGGCTCTGCTTCTAACTTGGGCCCAAATTGTAAAATGGTCTTATCTATTGGCGATTTCGTTCCAATTCACATTCCAAGTAATATTCGGCATGCTAATTACATTGCCGGTTGCCAAATTGCATTATCTCTTATAGTTTCCGAGATATGGACTATCGATAATTTACACCTTAGGCTCTGCTTCTAACTTGGGCCCAAATTGTAAAATGGTCTTATCTATTGGCGATTTCGTTCCAATTCACATTCCAAGTAATATTCGGCATGCTAATTACATTACCGGTTGCCAAATTGCATTATCTCTTATAGTTTCCGAGATATGGACTATCGATAATTTACACCTTAGGCTCTGCTTCTAACTTGGGCCCAAATTGTAAAATGGTCTTCTCTATTGGCGATTTCGTTCCAATTCACATTCCAAGTAATATTCGGCATGCTAATTACATTGCCGGTTGCCAAATTGCATTACCTCTTATAGTTTCCGAGATATGGACTATCGATAATTTACACCTTAGGCTCTGCTTCTAACTTGGGCCCAAATTGTAAAATGGTCTTATCTATTGGCGATTTCGTTCCAATTCACATTCCAAGTAATATTCGGCATGCTAATTACATTGCCGGTTGCCAAATTGCATTATCTCTTATAGTTTCCGAGATATGGACTATCGATAATTTACACCTTAGGCTCTGCTTCTAACTTGGGCCCAAATTGTAAAATGGTCTTCTCTATTGGCGATTTCGTTCCAATTCACATTCCAAGTAATATTCGGCATGCTAATTACATTGCCGGTTGCCAAATTGCATTATCTCTTATAGTTTCCGAGATATGGACTATCAATAATTTACACCTTAGGCTCTGCTTCTAACTTGGGCCCAAATTGTAAAATGGCCTTATCTATTGGCGATTTCGTTCCAATTCACATTTCAAGTAATATTCGGCATGCTAATTACATTGCCGGTTGCCAAATTGAATTATCTCTTATAGTTTCCGAGATATGGACTACCGATAATTTACACCTTAGGCTCTGCTTCTAACTTGGGCCCAAATTGTAAAATGGTCTTACCTATTGGCGATTTCGTTCCAATTCACATTCCAAGTAATATTCGGCATGCTAATTACATTGCCGGTTGCCAAATTGCATTATCTCTTATAGTTTCCGAGATATGGACTATCGATAATTTACACCTTAGGCTCTGCTTCTAACTTGGGCCCAAATTGTAAAATGGTCTTATCTATTGGCGATTTCGTTCCAATTCACATTCCAATTAATATTCGGCATGCTAATTACATTGCCGGTTGCCAAATTGCATTATCTCTTATAGTTTCCGAGATATGGACTATCGATAATTTACACCTTAGGCTCTGCTTCTAACTTGGGCCCAAATTGTAAAATGGTCTTATCTATTGGCGATTCCGTTCCAATTCACATTCCAAGTAATATTCGGCATGCTAATTACATTGCCGGTTGCCAAATTGCATTATCTCTTATAGTTTCCGAGATATGGACTATCGATAATTTACACCTTAGGCTCTGCTTCTAACTTGGGCCCAAATTGTAAAATGGTCTTATCTATTGGCGATTTCGTTCCAATTCACATTCCAAGTAATATTCGGCATGCTAATTACATTGCCGGTTGCCAAATTGCATTATCTCTTATAGTTTCCGAGATATGGACTATCGATAATTTACACCTTAGGCTCTGCTTCTAACTTGGGCCCAAATTGTAAAATGGTCTTATCTATTGGCGATTTCGTTCCAAATCACATTCCAAGTAATATTCGGCATGCTAATTACAATGCCGGTTGTCAAATTGAATTATCTCTTATAGTTTCCGAGATATGGACTATCGATAATTTACACCTTAGGCTCTGCTTCTAACTTGGGCCCAAATTGTAAAATGGTCTTACCTATCGGCGATTTCGTTCCAATTAACATTCCAAGTAATATTCGGCATGCTAATTACATTGCCGGTTGCCAAATTGCATTATCTCTTATAGTTTCCGAGATATGGACTATCGATAATTTACACCTTAGGCTCTGCTTCTAACTTGGCCCCAAATTATAAAATGGTCTTATATATTGGCGATTTCGTTCCAATTCACATTGCAAGTAATATTCGGCATGCTAATTACATTGCCGGTTGCCAAATTTCATTATCTCTTATAGTTTCCGAGATATGGACTATCGATAATTTACACCTTAGGCTCTGCTTCTAACTTGGGCTCAAATTGTAAAATGGTCTTATCTATTGGCGATTTCGTCCCAATTCACATTCCAAGTGATATTCGGCAAGCTAATTACATTGCCGGTTGCGAAATTGCATTATTTCTTATAGTTTCCGAGATATGGACTATCAATAATTTACACCTTAGGCTCTGCTTCTAACTTGGGCCCAAATTTTAAAATGGTCTTATCTATTGGCGATTTCGTTCCAATTCACATTCCAAGTAATATTCGGCATGCTAATTACATTGCCGGTTGCCAAATTGCATTATTTCTTAGAGTTTCCGAGATATGGACTATCGATAATTTACACCTTAGGCTCTGCTTCTAACTTGGGCCCAAATTGTAAAATGGTCTTATCTATTGGCGATTTCGTTCCAATTCACATTCCAAGTAATATTCGGCATGCTAATTACATTGCCGGTTGCCAAATTGCATTATCTCTTATAGTTTCCGAGATATGGACTATCGATTATTTACACCTTAGGCTCTGCTTCTAACTTGGGCCCAAATTGTAAAATGGTCTTATCTATTGACGATTTCGTTCCAATTCACATTCCAAGTAATATTCGGCATGCTAATTACATTGCCGGTTGCCAAATTGCATTATCTCTTATAGTTTCCGAGATATGGACTATCGATAATTTACACCTTAGGCTCTGCTTCTAACTTGGGCCCAAATTGTAAAATGGTCTTATCTATTGGCGATTTCGTTCCAATTCACATTCCAAGTAATATTCGGCATGCTAATTACATTGCCGGTTGCCAAATTGCATTATCTCTTATAGTTTCCGAGATATGGACTATCGATAATTTACACCTTAGGCTCTGCTTCTAACTTGGGCCCAAATTGTAAAATGGTCTTATCTATTGGCGATTTCGTTCCAATTCACACTCCAAGTAATATTCGGCATGCTAATTACATTGCCGGTTGCGAAATTGCATTATCTCTTATAGTTTCCGAGATATGGACTATCAATAATTTACACCTTAGGCTCTGCTTCTAACTTGGGCCCAAATTGTAAAATGGTCTTATCTATTGGCGATATCGTTCCAATTCACATTCCAAGTAATATTCGGCATGCTAATTACATTGCCGGTTGCCAAATTGCATTATCTCTTATAGTTTCCGAGATATGGACTATCGATAATTTACACCTTAGGCTCTGCTTCTAACTTGGGCCCAAATTGTAAAATGGCGTTATCTATTGGCGATTTCATCCCAATTCACATTCCAAGTAATATTCGGCATGCTAATTACATTGCCGGTTGCGAAATTGCATTATCTCTTATAGTTTCAGAGATATGGACTATCGATAATTTACACCTTAGGCTCTGCTTCTAACTTGGGCCCAAATTGTAAAATGGTCTTACCTATTGGCGATTTCGTTCCAATTCACATTCCAAGTAATATTCGGCATGCTAATTACATTGCCGGTTGCCAAATTGCATTATCTCTTATAGTTTCCGAGATATGGACTATCGATAATTTACACCTTAGGCTCTGCTTCTAACTTGGGCCCAAATTGTAAAATGGTCTTATCTATTGGCGATTTCGTTCCAATTCACATTCCAAGTAATATTCGGCATGCTAATTACATTGCCGGTTGCCAAATTGCATTATCTCTTATAGTTTCCGAGATATGGACTATCGATAATTTACATCTTAGGTTCTGCTTCTAACTTGGGCCCAAATTGTAAAATCGTCTTATCTATTGGCGATTTCGTTCCAATTCACATTCCAAGTAATATTCGGCATGCTAATTACATTGCCGGTTGCCAAATTGCATTATCTCTTATAGTTTCCGAGATATGGACTATCGATAATTTACACCTTAGGCTCTGCTTCTAACTTGGGCCCAAATTGTAAAATGGTCTTATCTATTGGCGATTTCGTTCCAATTCACATTCCAAGTAATATCCGGCATGCTAATTACATTGCCGGTTGCCAAATAGAATTATCTCTTATAGTTTCCGAGATATGGACTATCGATAATTTACACCTTAGGCTCTGCTTCTAACTTGGGCCCAAATTGTAAAATGGTCTTATCTATTGGCGATTTCGTTCCAATTCACATTCCAAGTAATATTCGGCATGCTAATTACATTGCCGGTTGCCAAATTGCATTATCTCTTATAGTTTCCGAGATATGGACTATCGATAATTTACACCTTAGGCTCTGCTTCTAACTTGGGCCCAAATTGTAAAATGGTCTTCTCTATTGGCGATTTCGTTCCAATTCACATTCCAAGTAATATTCGGCATGCTAATTACATTGCCGGTTGCCAAATTGCATTATCTCTTATAGTTTCCGAGATATGGACTATCGATAATTTACACCTTAGGCTCTGCTTCTAACTTGGGCCCAAATTGTAAAATGGTCTTATCTATTGGCGATTTCGTTCCAATTCACATTCCAAGTAATATTCGGCATGCTAATTACATTGCCGGTTGCCAAATTGCATTATCTCTTATAGTTTCCGAGATATGGACTATCGATAATTTACACCTTAGGCTCTGCTTCTAACTTGGGCCCAAATTGTAAAATGGTCTTATCTATTGGCGATTTCGTTCCAATTCACATTCCAAGTAATATTCGGCATGCTAATTACATTGCCGGTTGCCAAATTGCATTATCTCTTATAGTTTCCGAGATATGGACTATCGATAATTTACACCTTAGGCTCTGCTTCTAACTTGGGCCCAAATTGTAAAATGGTCTTATCTATTGGCGATTTCGTTCCAATTCACATTCCAAGTAATATTCGGCATGCTAATTACATTACCGGTTGCCAAATTGCATTATCTCTTATAGTTTCCGAGATATGGACTATCGATAATTTACACCTTAGGCTCTGCTTCTAACTTGGGCCCAAATTGTAAAATGGTCTTATCTATTGGCGATTTCGTTCCAATTCACATTCCAAGTAATATTCGGCATGCTAATTACATTGCCGGTTGCCAAATTGCATTATCTCTTATAGTTTCCGAGATATGGACTATCGAAAATTTACACCTTAGGCTCTGCTTCTAACTTGGGCCCAAATTGTAAAATGGTCTTATCTATTGGCTATTTCGTTCCAATTCACATTCCAAGTAATATTCGGCATGCTAATTACATTGCCGGTTGCCAAATTGCATTATCTCTTATAGTTTCCGAGATATAGACTATCGATAATTTACACCTTAGGCTCTGCTTCTAACTTGGGCCCAAATTGTAAAATGGTCTTATCTATTGGCGATTTCGTTCCAATTCACATTCCAAGTAATATTCGGCATGCTAATTACATTGCCGGTTGCCAAATTGCATTATCTCTTATAGTTTCCGAGATATGGACTACCGATAATTTACACCTTAGGCTCTGCTTCTAATTTGGGCCCAAATTGTAAAATGGTCTTATCTATTGGCGATTTCGTTCCAATTCACATTCCAAGTAATATTCGGCATACTAATTACATTGCCGGTTGCCAAATTGCATGATCTCTTATAGTTTCCGAGATATGGATTATCAATAATTTACACCTTAGGCTCTGCTTCTAACTTGGGCCCAAATTGTAAAATGGTCTTATCTATTGACGATTTCGTTCCAATTCACATTCCAAGTAATATTCGGCATGCTAATTACATTGCCGGTTACCAAATTGCATTATCTCTTATAGTTTCCGAGATATGGACTATCGATAATTTACACCTTAGGCTCTGCTTCTAACTTGGGCCCAAATTGTAAAATGGCCTTATCTATTGGCGATTTCGTCCCAATTCACATTCCAAGTAATATTCGGCATGCTAATTACATTGCCGGTTGCGAAATTGCATTATCTCTTATAGTTTCAGAGATATGGACTATCGATAATTTACACCTTAGGCTCTGCTTCTAACTTGGGCCCAAATTGTAAAATGGTCTTATCTATTGGCAATTTCGTTCCAATTCACATTCCAAGTAATATTCGGCATGCTAATTACATTGCCGGTTGCCAAATTGCATTATCTCTTATAGTTTCCGAGATATGGACTATCGATAATTTACACCTTAGGCTCTGCTTCTAACTTGGGCCCAAATTGTAAAATGGTCTTATCTATTGGCGATTTCGTTCCAATTCACATTCCAAGTAATATTCGGCATGCTAATTGCATTGCCGGTTGCCAAATTGCATTAACTCTTATAGTTTCCGAGATATGGACTATCGATAAATTACACCATAGGCTCTGCTTCTAACTTGGGCCCAAATTGTAAAATGGTCTTATCTATTGGCGATTTCGTTCCAATTCACATTCCAAGTAATATTCGGCATGCTAATTACATTGCCGGTTGCCAAATTGCATTATCTCTTATAGTTTCCGAGATATGGACTATCGATAATTTACACCATAGGCTCTGCTTCTAACTTGGGCCCAAATTGTAAAATGGTCTTATCTATTGGCGATTTCGTTCCAATTCACATTCCAAGTAATATTCGGCATGCTAATTACATTGCCGGTTGCCAAATTGCATTATATCTTATAGTTTCCGAGATATGGACTATCGATAATTTACACCTTAGGCTCTGCTTCTAACTTGGGCCCAAATTGTAAAATGGTCTTATCTATTGGCGATTTCGTTCCAATTCACATTCCAAGTAATATTCGGCATGCTAATTACATTGCCGGTTGCCAAATTGCATTATCTCTTATAGTTTCCGAGATATGGACTATCGATAATTTACACCTTAGGCTCTGCTTCTAACTTGGGCCCAAATTGTAAAATGGTCTTACCTATTGGCGATTTCGTTCCAATTCACATTCCAAGTAATATTCGGCATGCTAATTACATTGCCGGTTGCCAAATTGCATTATCTATTATAGTTTCCGAGATATGGACTATCGATAATTTACACCTTAGGCTCTGCTTCTAACTTGGGCCCAAATTGTAAAATGGTCTTATCTATTGGCGATTTAGTTGCAATTCACATTCCAAGTAATATTCGGCATGCTAATTACATTGCCGGTTGCCAAATTGCATTATCTCTTATAGTTTCCGAGATATGGACTATCGATAATTTACACCTTAGGCTCTGCTTCTAACTTGGGCCCAAATTGTAAAATGGTCTTATCTATTGGCGATTTCGTTCCAATTCACACTCCAAGTAATATTCGGCATGCTAATTACATTGCCGGTTGCGAAATTGCATTATCTCTTATAGTTTCCGAGATATGGACTATCGATAATTTACACCTTAGGCTCTGCTTCTAACTTGGGCCCAAATTGTAAAATGGTCTTATCTATTGGCGTTTTCGTTCCAATTCACATTCCAAGTAATATTCGGCATGCTAATTACATTGCCGGTTGCCAAATTGCATTATCTCTTATAGTTTCCGAGATATGGACTATCGATAATTTACACCTTAGGCTCTGCTTCTAACTTGGGCCCAAATTGTAAAATGGTCTTATCTATTGGCGATTTCGTCCCAATTCACATTCCAAGTGATATTCGGCATGCTAATTACATTGCCGGTTGCGAAATTGCATTATCTCTTATAGTTTCCGAGATATGGACTATCAATAATTTACACCTTAGGCTCTGCTTCTAACTTGGGCCCAAATTGTAAAATGGTCTTATCTATTGGCGATTTCGTTCCTATTCACATTCCAAGTAATATTCGGCATGCTAATTACATTGCCGGTTGCCAAATTGCATTATCTCTTATAGTTTCCGAGGTATGGACTATCGATAATTTACACCTTAGGCTCTGCTTCTAACTTGGGCCCAAATTGTAAAATGGTCTTATCTATTGGCGATTTCGTTCCAATTCACATTCCAAGTAATATTTGGCTTGCTAATTACATTGCCGGTTGCCAAATTGCATTATCTCTTATAGTTTCCGAGATATGGACTATCGATAATTTACACCTTAGGCTCTGCTTCTAACTTGGGCCCAAATTGTAAAATGGTCTTATCTATTGGCGATTTAGTTGCAATTCACATTCCAAGTAATATTCGGCATGCTAATTACATTGCCGGTTGCCAAATTGCATTATCTCTTATAGTTTCCGAGATATGGACTATCGATAATTTACACCTTAGGCTCTGCTTCTAACTTGGGCCCAAATTGTAAAATGGTCTTATCTATTGGCGATTTCGTTCCAATTCACATTCCAAGTAATATTCGGCATGCTAATTACATTGCCGGTTGCCAAATTGCATTATCTCTTATAGTTTCCGAGATATGGACTATCGATAATTTACACCTTAGGCTCTGCTTCTAACTTGGGCCCAAATTGTAAAATGGTCTTATCTATTGGCGATTTCGTTCCAATTCACATTCCAAGTAATATTCGGCATGCTAATTACATTGCCGGTTGCCAAATTGCATTATCTCTTATAGTTTCCGAGATATGGACTATCGATAATTTACACCTTAGGCTCTGCTTCTAACTTGGGCCCAAATTGTAAAATGGTCTTATCTATTGGCGTTTTCGTTCCTATTCACATTCCAAGTAATATTCGGCATGCTAATTACATTGCCGGTTGCCAAATTGCATTATCTCTTATAGTTTCCGAGATATGGACTATCGATAATTTACACCTTAGGCTCTGCTTCTAACTTGGGCCCAAATTGTAAAATGGTCTTATCTATTGGCGATTTCGTCCCAATTCACATTCCAAGTGATATTCGGCATGCTAATTACATTGCCGGTTGCGAAATTGCATTATCTCTTATAGTTTCCGAGATATGGACTATCAATAATTTACACCTTAGGCTCTGCTTCTAACTTGGGCCCAAATTGTAAAATGGTCTTATCTATTGGCGATTTCGTTCCAATTCACACTCCAAGTAATATTCGGCATGCTAATTACATTGCCGGTTGCGAAATTGCATTATCTCTTATAGTTTCCGAGATATGGACTATCGATAATTTACACCTTAGGCTCTGCTTCTAACTTGGGCCCAAATTGTAAAATGGTCTTATCTATTGGCGATTTCGTTCCAATTCACATTCCAAGTAATATTCGGCATGCTAATTACATTGCCGGTTGCCAAATTGCATTATCTCTTATAGTTTCCGAGATATGGACTATCGATAATTTACACCTTAGGCTCTGCTTCTAACTTGGGCCCAAATTATAAAATGGTCTTATCTATTGGCGATTTCGTCCCAATTCACATTCCAAGTGATATTCGGCATGCTAATTACATTGCCGGTTGCGAAATTGCATTATCTCTTATAGTTTCCGAGATATGGACTATCAATAATTTACACCTTAGGCTCTGCTTCTAACTTGGCCCAAATTGTAAAATGGTCTTATCTATTGGCGATTTCGTTCCAATTCACATTCCAAGTAATATTCGGCATGCTAATTACATTGCCGGTTGCCAAATTGCATTATCTCTTATAGTTTCCGAGATATGGACTATCGATAATTTACACCTTAGGCTCTGCTTCTAACTTGGGCCCAAATTGTAAAATGGTCTTATCTATTGGCGATTTCGTTCCAATTCACATTCCAAGTAATATTCGGCATGCTAATTACATTGCCGGTTGCCAAATTGCATTATCTCTTATAGTTTCTGAGATATGGACTATCGATAATTTACACCTTAGGCTCTGCTTCTAACTTGGGCCCAAATTGTAAAATGGTCTTATCTATTGGCGATTTCGTTCCAATTCACATTCCAAGTAATATTCGGCATGCTAATTACATTGCCGGTTGCCAAATTGCATTATCTCTTATAGTTTCCGAGATATGGACTATCGATAATTTACACCTTAGGCTCTGCTTCTAACTTGGGCCCAAATCGTAAAATGGTCTTCTCTATTGGCGATTTCGTTCCAATTCACATTCCAAGTAATATTCGGCATGCTAATTACATTGCCGGTTGCCAAATTGCATTACCTCTTATAGTTTCCGAGATATGGACTATCGATAATTTACACCTTAGGCTCTGCTTCTAACTTGGGCCCAAATTGTAAAATGGTCTTATCTATTGGCGATTTCGTTCCAATTCACATTCCAAGTAATATTCGTCATGCTAATTACATTGCCGGTTGCCAAATTGCATTATCTCTTATAGTTTCCGAGATATGGACTATCGATAATTTACACCTTAGGCTCTGCTTCTAACTTGGGCCCAAATTGTAAAATGGTCTTCTCTATTGGCGATTTCGTTCCAATTCACATTCCAAGTAATATTCGGCATGATAATTACATTGCCGGTTGCCAAATTGCATTATCTCTTATAGTTTCAGAGATATGGACTATCGATAATTTACACCTTAGGCTCTGCTTCTAACTTGGGCCCAAATTGTAAAATGGTCTTATCTATTGGCAATTTCATTCCAATTCACATTCCGAGTAATATTCGGCATGCTAATTACATTGCCGGTTGCCAAATTGCATTATCTCTTATAGTTTCCGAGATATGGACTATCGATAATTTACACCTTAGGCTCTGCTTCTAACTTGGGCCCAAATTGTAAAATGGTCTTATCTATTGGCGATTTCGTCCCAATTCACATTCCAAGTAATATTCGGCATGCTAATTACATTGCCGGTTGCCAAATTGCATTATCTCTTATAGTTTCCGAGATATGGACTATCGAAAATTTACACCTTAGGCTCTGCTTCTAACTTGGGCCCAAATTGTATAATGGTCTTATCTATTGGCGATTTCGTTCCAATTCACACTCCAAGTAATATTCGGCATGCTAATTACATTGCCGGTTGCGAAATTGCATTATCTCTTATAGTTCCCAAGATATGGACTATCGATAATTTACACCTTAGGCTCTGCTTCTAACTTGGGCCCAAATTGTAAAATGGTCTTATCTATTGGCGATATCGTTCCAATTCACATTCCAAGTAATATTCGGCATGCTAATTACATTGCCGGTTGCCAAATTGCATTATCTCTTATAGTTTCCGAGATATGGACTATCGATAATTTACACCTTAGGCTCTGCTTCTAACTTGGGCCCAAATTGTAAAATGGTCTTATCTATTGGCGATTTCGTTCCAATTCACATTCCAAGTAATATTCGGCATGCTAATTACATTGCCGGTTGCCAAATTGCATTATCTCTTATAGTTTCCGAGATATGGACTATCGATAATTTACACCTTAGGCTCTGCTTCTAACTTGGGCCCAAATTGTAAAATGGCCTTATCTATTGGCGATTTCGTCCCAATTCACATTCCAAGTAATATTCGGCATGCTAATTACATTGCCGGTTGCGAAATTGCATTATCTCTTATAGTTTCAGAGATATGGACTATCGATAATTTACACCTTAGGCTCTGCTTCTAACTTGGGCCCAAATTGTAAAATGGTCTTATCTATTGGCAATTTCATTCCAATTCACATTCCGAGTAATATTCGGCATGCTAATTACATTGCCGGTTGCCAAATTGCATTATCTCTTATAGTTTCCGAGATATGGACTATCGATAATTTACACCTTAGGCTCTGCTTCTAACTTGGGCCCAAATTGTAAAATGGTCTTATCTATTGGCGATTTCGTCCCAATTCACATTCCAAGTGATATTCGGCATGCTAATTACATTGCCGGTTGCGAAATTGCGTTATCTCTTATAGTTTCCGAGATATGGACTATCGATAATTTACACCTTAGGCTCTGCTTCTAACTTGGGCGCAAATTGTAAAATGGTCTTATCTATTGGCGATTTCGTTCCAAATCACATTCCAAGTAATATTCGGCATGCTAATTACATTGCCGGTTGCCAAATTGCATTATCTCTTATAGTTTCCGAGATATGGACTATCGATAATTTACAGCTTAGGCTCTGCTTCTAACTTGGGCCCAAATTGTAAAATGGTCTTATCTATTGGCGATTTAGTTGCAATTCACATTTCAAGTAATATTCGGCATGCTAATTACATTGCCGGTTGCCAAATTGCATTATCTCTTATAGTTTCCGAGATATGGACTATCGATAATTTACACCTTAGGCTCTGCTTCTAACTTGGGCCCAAATTGTAAAATGGTCTTATCTATTGGCGATTTCGTTCCAATTCACATTCCAAGTAATATTCGGCATGCTAATTACATTGCCGGTTGCCAAATTGCATTATCTCTTATAGTTTCCGAGATATGGACTATCGATAATTTACACCTTAGGCTCTGCTTCTAACTTGGGCCCAAATTATAAAATGGTCTTATCTATTGGCGATTTCGTCCCAATTCACATTCCAAGTGATATTCGGCATGCTAATTACATTGCCGGTTGCGAAATTGCATTATCTCTTATAGTTTCCGAGATATGGACTATCAATAATTTACACCTTAGGCTCTGCTTCTAACTTGGCCCAAATTGTAAAATGGTCTTATCTATTGGCGATTTCGTTCCAATTCACATTCCAAGTAATATTCGGCATGCTAATTACATTGCCGGTTGCCAAATTGCATTATCTCTTATAGTTTCCGAGATATGGACTATCGATAATTTACACCTTAGGCTCTGCTTCTAACTTGGGCCCAAATTGTAAAATGGTCTTATCTATTGGCGATTTCGTTCCAATTCACATTCCAAGTAATATTCGGCATGCTAATTACATTGCCGGTTGCCAAATTGCATTATCTCTTATAGTTTCCGAGATATGGACTATCGATAATTTACACCTTAGGCTCTGCTTCTAACTTGGGCCCAAATTGTAAAATGGTCTTATCTATTGGCGATTTCGTTCCAATTCACATTCCAAGTAATATTCGGCATGCTAATTACATTGCCGGTTGCCAAATTGCATTATCTCTTATAGTTTCCGAGATATGGACTATCGATAATTTACACCTTAGGCTCTGCTTCTAACTTGGGCCCAAATCGTAAAATGGTCTTCTCTATTGGCGATTTCGTTCCAATTCACATTCCAAGTAATATTCGGCATGCTAATTACATTGCCGGTTGCCAAATTGCATTACCTCTTATAGTTTCCGAGATATGGACTATCGATAATTTACACCTTAGGCTCTGCTTCTAACTTGGGCCCAAATTGTAAAATGGTCTTATCTATTGGCGATTTCGTTCCAATTCACATTCCAAGTAATATTCGTCATGCTAATTACATTGCCGGTTGCCAAATTGCATTATCTCTTATAGTTTCCGAGATATGGACTATCGATAATTTACACCTTAGGCTCTGCTTCTAACTTGGGCCCAAATTGTAAAATGGTCTTCTCTATTGGCGATTTCGTTCCAATTCACATTCCAAGTAATATTCGGCATGATAATTACATTGCCGGTTGCCAAATTGCATTACCTCTTATAGTTTCAGAGATATGGACTATCGATAATTTACACCTTAGGCTCTGCTTCTAACTTGGGCCCAAATTGTAAAATGGTCTTATCTATTGGCAATTTCATTCCAATTCACATTCCGAGTAATATTCGGCATGCTAATTACATTGCCGGTTGCCAAATTGCATTATCTCTTATAGTTTCCGAGATATGGACTATCGATAATTTACACCTTAGGCTCTGCTTCTAACTTGGGCCCAAATTGTAAAATGGTCTTATCTATTGGCGATTTCGTCCCAATTCACATTCCAAGTAATATTCGGCATGCTAATTACATTGCCGGTTGCCAAATTGCATTATCTCTTATAGTTTCCGAGATATGGACTATCGAAAATTTACACCTTAGGCTCTGCTTCTAACTTGGGCCCAAATTGTATAATGGTCTTATCTATTGGCGATTTCGTTCCAATTCACACTCCAAGTAATATTCGGCATGCTAATTACATTGCCGGTTGCGAAATTGCATTATCTCTTATAGTTCCCAAGATATGGACTATCGATAATTTACACCTTAGGCTCTGCTTCTAACTTGGGCCCAAATTGTAAAATGGTCTTATCTATTGGCGATATCGTTCCAATTCACATTCCAAGTAATATTCGGCATGCTAATTACATTGCCGGTTGCCAAATTGCATTATCTCTTATAGTTTCCGAGATATGGACTATCGATAATTTACACCTTAGGCTCTGCTTCTAACTTGGGCCCAAATTGTAAAATGGTCTTATCTATTGGCGATTTCGTTCCAATTCACATTCCAAGTAATATTCGGCATGCTAATTACATTGCCGGTTGCCAAATTGCATTATCTCTTATAGTTTCCGAGATATGGACTATCGATAATTTACACCTTAGGCTCTGCTTCTAACTTGGGCCCAAATTGTAAAATGGCCTTATCTATTGGCGATTTCGTCCCAATTCACATTCCAAGTAATATTCGGCATGCTAATTACATTGCCGGTTGCGAAATTGCATTATCTCTTATAGTTTCAGAGATATGGACTATCGATAATTTACACCTTAGGCTCTGCTTCTAACTTGGGCCCAAATTGTAAAATGGTCTTATCTATTGGCAATTTCATTCCAATTCACATTCCGAGTAATATTCGGCATGCTAATTACATTGCCGGTTGCCAAATTGCATTATCTCTTATAGTTTCCGAGATATGGACTATCGATAATTTACACCTTAGGCTCTGCTTCTAACTTGGGCCCAAATTGTAAAATGGTCTTATCTATTGGCGATTTCGTCCCAATTCACATTCCAAGTGATATTCGGCATGCTAATTACATTGCCGGTTGCGAAATTGCGTTATCTCTTATAGTTTCCGAGATATGGACTATCGATAATTTACACCTTAGGCTCTGCTTCTAACTTGGGCGCAAATTGTAAAATGGTCTTATCTATTGGCGATTTCGTTCCAAATCACATTCCAAGTAATATTCGGCATGCTAATTACATTGCCGGTTGCCAAATTGCATTATCTCTTATAGTTTCCGAGATATGGACTATCGATAATTTACAGCTTAGGCTCTGCTTCTAACTTGGGCCCAAATTGTAAAATGGTCTTATCTATTGGCGATTTAGTTGCAATTCACATTCCAAGTAATATTCGGCATGCTAATTACATTGCCGGTTGCCAAATTGCATTATCTCTTATAGTTTCCGAGATATGGACTATCGATAATTTACACCTTAGGCTCTGCTTCTAACTTGGGCCCAAATTGTAAAATGGTCTTATCTATTGGCGATTTCGTTCCAATTCACATTCCAAGTAATATTCGGCATGCTAATTACATTGCCGGTTGCCAAATTGCATTATCTCTTATAGTTTCCGAGATATGGACTATCGATAATTTACACCTTAGGCTCTGCTTCTAACTTGGGCCCAAATTGTAAAATGGTCTTATCTATTGGCGATTTAGTTGCAATTCACATTCCAAGTAATATTCGGCATGCTAATTACATTGCCGGTTGCCAAATTGCATTATCTCTTATAGTTTCCGAGATATGGACTATGGATAATTTACACCTTAGGCTCTGCTTCTAACTTGGGCCCAAATTGTAAAATGGTCTTATCTATTGGCGATTTCGTTCCAATTCACATTCCAAATAATATTCGGCATGCTAATTACATTGCCGGTTGCCAAATTGCATTATCTCTTATAGTTTCCGAGATATGGACTATCGATAATTTACACCTTAGGCTCTGCTTCTAACTTGGGCCCAAATTGTAAAATGGTCTTATCTATTGGCGATTTCGTTCCAATTCACACTCCAAGTAATATTCGGCATGCTAGTTACATTGCCGGTTGCGAAATTGCATTATCTCTTATAGTTTCCGAGATATGGACTATCAATAATTTACACCTTAGGCTCTGCTTCTAACTTGGGCCCAAATTGTAAAATGGTCTTATCTATTGGCGATTTCGTTCCAATTCACATTCCAAGTAATATTCGACATGCTAATTACATTGCCGGTTGCCAAATTGCATTATCTCTTATAGTTTCCGAGATATGGACTATCGATAATTTACACCTTAGGCTCTGCTTCTAACTTGGGCCCAAATTGTAAAATCTTCTTATCTATTGGCGATTTCGTTCCAATTCACATTCCAAGTAATATTCGGCATGCTAATTACATTGCCGGTTGCCAAATTGCATTATCTCTTATAGTTTCCGAGATATGGACTATCGATAATTTACACCTTAGGCTCTGCTTCTAACTTGGGCCCAAATTGTAAAATGGTCTTATCTATTGGCGATTTCGTTCCAATTCACATTCCAAGTAATATTCGGCATGCTAATTACATTGCCGGTTGCCAAATTGCATTATCTCTTATAGTTTGCGAGATATGGACTATCGATAATTTACACCTTAGGCTCTGCTTCTAACTTGGGCCCAAATTGTAAAATGGTCTTATCTATTGGCGATTTCGTTCCAATTCACATTCCAAGTAATATTCGGCATGCTAATTACACTACCGGTTGCCAAATTGCATTATCTCTTATAGTTTCCGAGATATGGACTATCGATAATTTACACCTTAGGCTCTGCTTCTAATTTGGGCCCAAATTGTAAAATGGTCTTATCTATTGGCGATTTCGTTCCAATTCACATTCCAAGTAATATTCGGCATGCTAATTACATTGCCGGTTGCCAAATTGCATTATCTCTTATAGTTTCCGAGATATGGACTATCGAAAATTTACACCTTAGGCTCTGCTTCTAACTTGGGCCCAAATTGTAAAATGGTCTTATCTATTGGCGATTTCGTTCCAATTCACACTCCAAGTAATATTCGGCATGCTAATTACATTGCCGGTTGCGAAATTGCATTATCTCTTATAGTTTCCGAGATATGGACTATCGATAATTTACACCTTAGGCTCTGCTTCTAACTTGGGCCCAAATTGTAAAATGGTCTTATCTATTGGCGATATCGTTCCAATTCACATTCCAAGTAATATTCGGCATGCTAATTACATTGCCGGTTGCCAAATTGCATTATCTCTTATAGTTTCCGAGATATGGACTATCGATAATTTACACCTTAGGCTCTGCTTCTAACTTGGGCCCAAATTGTAAAATGGTCTTATCTATTGGCGATTTCGTCCCAATTCACATTCCAAGTGATATTCGGCATGCTAATTACATTGCCGGTTGCGAAATTGCATTATCTCTTATAGTTTCCGAGATATGGACTATCAATAATTTGCACCTTAGGCTCTGCTTCTAACTTGGGCCCAAATTGTAAAATGGTCTTATCTATTGGCGATTTCGTTCCAATTCACATTCCAAGTAATATTCGGCATGCTAATTACATTGCCGGTTGCCAAATTGCATTATCTCTTATAGTTTCCGAGATATAGACTATCGATAATTTACACCTTAGGCTCTGCTTCTAACTTGGGCCCAAATTGTAAAATGGTCTTATCTATTGGCGATTTCGTTCCAATTCACATTCCAAGTAATATTCGGCATGCTAATTACATTGCCGGTTGCCAAATTGCATTATCTCTTATAGTTTCCGAGATATGGACTATCGATAATTTACACCTTAGGCTCTGCTTCTAATTTGGGCCCAAATTGTAAAATGGTCTTATCTATTGGCGATTTCGTTCCAATTCACATTCCAAGTAATATTCGGCATACTAATTACATTGCCGGTTGCCAAATTGCATTATCTCTTATAGTTTCCGAGATATGGATTATCAATAATTTACACCTTAGGCTCTGCTTCTAACTTGGGCCCAAATTGTAAAATGGTCTTATCTATTGACGATTTCGTTCCAATTCACATTCCAAGTAATATTCGGCATGCTAATTACATTGCCGGTTACCAAATTGCATTATCTCTTATAGTTTCCGAGATATGGACTATCGATAATTTACACCTTAGGCTCTGCTTCTAACTTGGGCCCAAATTGTAAAATGGCCTTATCTATTGGCGATTTCGTCCCAATTCACATTCCAAGTAATATTCGGCATGCTAATTACATTGCCGGTTGCGAAATTGCATTATCTCTTATAGTTTCAGAGATATGGACAATCGATAATTTACACCTTAGGCTCTGCTTCTAACTTGGGCCCAAATTGTAAAATGGTCTTATCTATTGGCAATTTCGTTCCAATTCACATTCCAAGTAATATTCGGCATGCTAATTACATTGCCGGTTGCCAAATTGCATTATCTCTTATAGTTTCCGAGATATGGACTATCGATAATTTACACCTTAGGCTCTGCTTCTAACTTGGGCCCAAATTGTAAAATGGTCTTATCTATTGGCGATTTCGTTCCAATTCACATTCCAAGTAATATTCGGCATGCTAATTGCATTGCCGGTTGCCAAATTGCATTAACTCTTATAGTTTCCGAGATATGGACTATCGATAAATTACACCATAGGCTCTGCTTCTAACTTGGGCCCAAATTGTAAAATGGTCTTATCTATTGGCGATTTCGTTCCAATTCACATTCCAAGTAATATTCGGCATGCTAATTACATTGCCGGTTGCCAAATTGCATTATCTCTTATAGTTTCCGAGATATGGACTATCGATAATTTACACCATAGGCTCTGCTTCTAACTTGGGCCCAAATTGTAAAATGGTCTTATCTATTGGCGATTTCGTTCCAATTCACATTCCAAGTAATATTCGGCATGCTAATTACATTGCCGGTTGCCAAATTGCATTATATCTTATAGTTTCCGAGATATGGACTATCGATAATTTACACCTTAGGCTCTGCTTCTAACTTGGGCCCAAATTGTAAAATGGTCTTATCTATTGGCGATTTCGTTCCAATTCACATTCCAAGTAATATTCGGCATGCTAATTACATTGCCGGTTGCCAAATTGCATTATCTCTTATAGTTTCCGAGATATGGACTATCGATAATTTACACCTTAGGCTCTGCTTCTAACTTGGGCCCAAAGTGTAAAATGGTCTTACCTATTGGCGATTTCGTTCCAATTCACATTCCAAGTAATATTCGGCATGCTAATTACATTGCCGGTTGCCAAATTGCATTATCTATTATAGTTTCCGAGTATTGGACTATCGATAATTTACACCTTAGGCTCTGCTTCTAACTTGGGCCCAAATTGTAAAATGGTCTTATCTATTGGCGATTTAGTTGCAATTCACATTCCAAGTAATATTCGGCATGCTAATTACATTGCCGGTTGCCAAATTGCATTATCTCTTATAGTTTCCGAGATATGGACTATCGATAATTTACACCTTAGGCTCTGCTTCTAACTTGGGCCCAAATTGTAAAATGGTCTTATCTATTGGCGATTTCGTTCCAATTCACACTCCAAGTAATATTCGGCATGCTAATTACATTGCCGGTTGCGAAATTGCATTATCTCTTATAGTTTCCGAGATATGGACTATCGGTAATTTACACCTTAGGCTCTGCTTCTAACTTGGGCCCAAATTGTAAAATGGTCTTATCTATTGGCGTTTTCGTTCCAATTCACATTCCAAGTAATATTCGGCATGCTAATTACATTGCCGGTTGCCAAATTGCATTATCTCTTATAGTTTCCGAGATATGGACTATCGATAATTTACACCTTAGGCTCTGCTTCTAACTTGGGCCCAAATTGTAAAATGGTCTTATCTATTGGCGATTTCGTCCCAATTCACATTCCAAGTGATATTCGGCATGCTAATTACATTGCCGGTTGCGAAATTGCATTATCTCTTATAGTTTCCGAGATATGGACTATCAATAATTTACACCTTAGGCTCTGCTTCTAACTTGGGCCCAAATTGTAAAATGGTCTTATCTATTGGCGATTTCGTTCCTATTCACATTCCAAGTAATATTCGGCATGCTAATTACATTGCCGGTTCCCAAATTGCATTATCTCTTATAGTTTCCGAGGTATGGACTATCGATAATTTACACCTTAGGCTCTGCTTCTAACTTGGGCCCAAATTGTAAAATGGTCTTATCTATTGGCGATTTCGTTCCAATTCACATTCCAAGTAATATTCGGCATGCTAATTACATTGCCGGTTGCCAAATTGCATTATCTCTTATAGTCTCCGAGATATGGACTATCGATAATTTACACCTTAGGCTCTGCTTCTAACTTGGGCCCAAATTGTAAAATGGTCTTATCTATTGGCGATTTCGTCCCAATTCACATTCCAAGTGATATTCGGCATGCTAATTACATTGCCGGTTGCGAAATTGCATTATCTCTTATAGTTTCCGAGATATGGACTATCAATAATTTACACCTTAGGCTCTGCTTCTAACTTGGTCCAAATTGTAAAATGGTCTTATCTATTGGCGATTTCGTTCCAATTCACATTCCAAGTAATATTCGGCATGCTAATTACATTGCCGGTTGCCAAATTGCATTATCTCTTATAGTTTCCGAGATATGGACTATCGATAATTTACACCTTAGGCTCTGCTTCTAACTTGGGCCCAAATTGTAAAATGGTCTTATCTATTGGCGATTTCGTTCCAATTCACATTCCAAGTAATATTCGGCATGCTAATTACATTGCCGGTTGCCAAATTGCATTATCTCTTATAGTTTCCGAGATATGGACTATCGATAATTTACACCTTAGGCTCTGCTTCTAACTTGGGCCCAAATTGTAAAATGGTCTTATCTATTGGCGATTTCGTTCCAATTCACATTCCAAGTAATATTCGGCATGCTAATTACATTGCCGGTTGCCAAATTGCATTATCTCTTATAGTTTCCGAGATATGGACTATCGATAATTTACACCTTAGGCTCTGCTTCTAACTTGGGCCCAAATCGTAAAATGGTCTTCTCTATTGGCGATTTCGTTCCAATTCACATTCCAAGTAATATTCGGCATGCTAATTACATTGCCGGTTGCCAAATTGCATTACCTCTTATAGTTTCCGAGATATGGACTATCGATAATTTACACCTTAGGCTCTGCTTCTAACTTGGGCCCAAATTGTAAAATGGTCTTATCTATTGGCGATTTCGTTCCAATTCACATTCCAAGTAATATTCGTCATGCTAATTACATTGCCGGTTGCCAAATTGCATTATCTCTTATAGTTTCCGAGATATGGACTATCGATAATTTACACCTTAGGCTCTGCTTCTAACTTGGGCCCAAATTGTAAAATGGTCTTATCTATTGGCGATTTCGTTCCAATTCACATTCCAAGTAATATTCGGCATGCTAATTACATTGCCGGTTGCCAAATTGCATTATCTCTTATAGTTTCCGAGATATGGACTATCGATAATTTACACCTTAGGCTCTGCTTCTAACTTGGGCCCAAATCGTAAAATGGTCTTCTCTATTGGCGATTTCGTTCCAATTCACATTCCAAGTAATATTCGGCATGCTAATTACATTGCCGGTTGCCAAATTGCATTACCTCTTATAGTTTCCGAGATATGGACTATCGATAATTTACACCTTAGGCTCTGCTTCTAACTTGGGCCCAAATTGTAAAATGGTCTTATCTATTGGCGATTTCGTTCCAATTCACATTCCAAGTAATATTCGTCATGCTAATTACATTGCCGGTTGCCAAATTGCATTATCTCTTATAGTTTCCGAGATATGGACTATCGATAATTTACACCTTAGGCTCTGCTTCTAACTTGGGCCCAAATTGTAAAATGGTCTTCTCTATTGGCGATTTCGTTCCAATTCACATTCCAAGTAATATTCGGCATGATAATTACATTGCCGGTTGCCAAATTGCATTATCTCTTATAGTTTCCGAGATATGGACTATCAATAATTTACACCTTAGGCTCTGCTTCTAACTTGGGCCCAAATTGTAAAATGGTCTTATCTATTGGCGATTTCGTTCCAATTCACATCAAAAGTAATATTCGGCATGCTAATTACATTGCCGGTTGCCAAATTGAATTATCTTTTATAGTTTCCGAGATATGGACTATCGATAATTTACACCTTAGGCTCTGCTTCTAACTTGGGCCCAAATTGTAAAATGGTCTTACCTATTGGCGATTTCGTTCCAATTCACATTCCAAGTAATATTCGGCATGCTAATTACATTGCCGGTTGCCAAATTGCATTATCTCTTATAGTTTCCGAGATATGGACTATCGATAATTTACACCTTAGGCTCTGCTTCTAACTTGGGCCCAAATTGTAAAATGGTCTTATCTATTGGCGATTTCGTTCCAATTCACATTCCAAGTAATATTCGGCATGCTAATTACATTGCCGGTTGCCAAATTGCATTATCTCTTATAGTTTCCGAGATATGGACTATCGATAATTTACACCTTAGGCTCTGCTTCTAACTTGGGCCCAAATTGTAAAATGGTCTTCTCTATTGGCGATTTCGTTCCAATTCACATTCCAAGTAATATTCGGCATGCTAATTACATTGCCGGTTGCCAAATTGCATTATCTCTTATAGTTTCCGAGATATGGACTATCGATAATTTACACCTTAGGCTCTGCTTCTAACTTGGGCCCAAATTGTAAAATGGTCTTCTCTATTGGCGATTTCGTTCCAATTCACATTCCAAGTAATATTCGGCATGCTAATTACATTGCCGGTTGCCAAATTGCATTATCTCTTATAGTTTCCGAGATATGGACTATCAATAATTTACACCTTAGGCTCTGCTTCTAACTTGGGCCCAAATTGTAAAATGGTCTTATCTATTGGCGATTTCGTTCCAATTCACATTCCAAGTAATATTCGGCATGCTAATTACATTGCCGGTTGCCAAATTGAATTATCTCTTATAGTTTCCGAGATATGGACTATCGATAATTTACACCTTAGGCTCTGCTTCTAACTTGGGCCCAAATTGTAAAATGGTCTTACCTATTGGCGATTTCGTTCCAATTCACATTCCAAGTAATATTCGGCATGCTAATTACATTGCCGGTTGCCAAATTGCATTATCTCTTATAGTTTCCGAGATATGGACTATCGATAATTTACACCTTAGGCTCTGCTTCTAACTTGGGCCCAAATTGTAAAATGGTCTTATCTATTGGCGATTTCGTTCCAATTCACATTCCAAGTAATATTCGGCATGCTAATTACATTGCCGGTTGCCAAATTGCATTATCTCTTATAGTTTCCGAGATATGGACTATCGATAATTTACACCTTAGGCTCTGCTTCTAACTTGGGCCCAAATTGTAAAATGGTCTTCTCTATTGGCGATTTCGTTCCAATTCACATTCCAAGTAATATTCGGCATGCTAATTACATTGCCGGTTGCCAAATTGCATTACCTCTTATAGTTTCCGAGATATGGACTATCGATAATTTACACCTTAGGCTCTGCTTCTAACTTGGGCCCAAATTGTAAAATGGTCTTATCTATTGGCGATTTCGTTCCAATTCACATTCCAAGTAATATTCGGCATGCTAATTACATTGCCGGTTGCCAAATTGCATTATCTCTTATAGTTTCCGAGATATGGACTATCGATAATTTACACCTTAGGCTCTGCTTCTAACTTGGGCCCAAATTGTAAAATGGTCTTCTCTATTGGCGATTTCGTTCCAATTCACATTCCAAGTAATATTCGGCATGCTAATTACATTGCCGGTTGCCAAATTGCATTATCTCTTATAGTTTCCGAGATATGGACTATCGATAATTTACACCTTAGGCTCTGCTTCTAACTTGGGCCCTAATTGTAAAATGGTCTTATCTATTGGCGATTTCGTTCCAATTCACATTCCAAGTAATATTCGGCATGCTAATTACATTGCCGGTTGCCAAATTGAATTATCTCTTATAGTTTCCGAGATATGGACTATCGATAATTTACACCTTAGGCTCTGCTTCTGACTTGGGCCCAAATTGTAAAATGGTCTTACCTATTGGCGATTTCGTTCCAATTCACATTCCGAGTAATATTCGGCATGCTAATTACATTGCCGGTTGCCAAATTGCATTATCTCTTATAGTTTCCGAGATATGGTCTATCGATAATTTACACCTTAGGCTCTGCTTCTAACTTGGGCCCAAATTGTAAAATGGTCTTATCTATTGGCGATTTCGTTCCAATTCACATTGCAAGTAATATTCGGCATGCTAATTACATTGCCGGTTGCCAAATTGCATTATCTCTTATAGTTTCCGAGATATGGACTATCGATAATTTACACCTTAGGCTCTGCTTCTAACTTGGGCCCAAATTGTAAAGTGGTCTTATCTATTGGCGATTTCGTTCCAATTCACATTCCAAGTAATATCCGGCATGCTAATTACATTGCCGGTTGCCAAATTGAATTATCTCTTATAGTTTCCGAGATATGGACTATCGATAATTTACACCTTAGGCTCTGCTTCTAACTTGGGCCCAAATTGTAAAATGGTCTTATCTATTGGCGATTTCGTTCCAATTCATATTGCAAGTAATATTCGGCATGCTAATTACATTGCCGGTTGCCAAATTGCATTATCTCTTATAGTTTCCGAGATATGGACTATCGATAATTTACACCTTAGGCTCTGCTTCTAACTTGGGCCCAAATTGTAAAGTGGTCTTATCTATTGGCGATTTCGTTCCAATTCACATTCCAAGTAATATTCGGCATGCTAATTACATTGCCGGTTGCCAAATTGCATTATCTCTTATAGTTTCCGAGATATGGACTATCGATAATTTACATCTTAGGCTCTGCTTCTAACTTGGGCCCAAATTGTAAAATGGTCTTATCTATTGGCGATTTCGTTCCAATTCACATTCCAAGTAATATTCGGCATGCTAATTACATTACCGGTTGCCAAATTGCATTATCTCTTATAGTTTCCGAGATATGGACTATCGATAATTTACACCTTAGGCTCTGCTTCTAACTTGGGCCCAAATAGTAAAATGGTCTTATCTATTGGCGATTTCGTCCCAATTCACATTCCAAGTGATATTCGGCATGCTAATTACATTGCCGGTTGCGAAATTGCATTATCTCTTATAGTTTCCGAGATATGGACTATCAATAATTTACACCTTAGGCTCTGCTTCTAACTTGGGCCCAAATTGTAAAATGGTCTTATCTATTGGCGATTTCGTTCCAATTCACATTCCAAGTAATATTCGGCATGCTAATTACATTGCCGGTTGCCAAATTGCATTATCTCTTATAGTTTCCGAGATATGGACTATCGATAATTTACACCTTAGGCTCTGCTTCTAACTTGGGCCCAAATTGTAAAATGGTCTTCTCTATTGGCGATTTCGTTCCAATTCACATTCCAAGTAATATTCGGCATGCTAATTACATTGCCGGTTGCCAAATTGCATTATCTCTTATAGTTTTCGAGATATGGACTATCGATAATTTACACCTTAGGCTCTGCTTCTAACTTGGGCCCAAATTGTAAAATGGTCTTATCTATTGGCGATTTCGTTCCAATTCACATTCCAAGTAATATTCGACATGCTAATTACATTGCCGGTTGCCAAATTGCATTATCTCTTATAGTTTCCGTGATATGGACTATCGATAATTTACACCTTAGGCTCTGCTTCTAACTTAGGCCCAAATTGTAAAATGGTCTTCTCTATTGGCGATTTCGTTCCAATTCACACTCCAAGTAATATTCGGCATGCTAATTACATTGCCGGTTGCCAAATTGCATTATCTCTTATAGTTTCCGAGATATGGACTATCGATAATTTACACCTTAGGCTCTGCTTCTAACTTGGGCCCAAATTGTAAAATGGTCTTATCTATTGGCGTTTTCGTTCCAATTCACATTCCAAGTAATATTCGGCATGCTAATTACATTGCCGGTTACCAAATTGCATTATCTCTTATAGTTTCCGAGATATGGACTATCGATAATTTACACCTTAGGCTCTGCTTCTAACTTGGGCCCAAATTGTAAAATGGTCTTATCTATTGGCGATTTCGTCCCAATTCACATTCCAAGTGATATTCGGCATGCTAATTACATTGCCGGTTGCGAAATTGCATTATCTCTTATAGTTTCCGAGATATGGACTATCAATAATTTACACCTTAGGCTTTGCTTCTAACTTGGGCCCAAATTGTAAAATGGTCTTATCTATTGGCGATTTCGTTCCAATTCACATTCCAAGTAATATTCGGCATGCTAATTACATTGCCGGTTGCCAAATTGCATTATCTCTTATAGTTTCCGAGATATGGACTATCGATAATTTACACCTTAGGCTCTGCTTCTAACTTGGGCCCAAATTGTAAAATGGTCTTATCTATTGGCGATTTCGTTCCAATTCACATTCCAAGTAATATTTGGCTTGCTAATTACATTGCCGGTTGCCAAATTGCATTATCTCTTATAGTTTCCGAGATATGGACTATCGATAATTTACACCTTAGGCTCTGCTTCTAACTTGGGGACAAATTGTAAAATGGTCTTATCTATTGGCGATTTAGTTGCAATTCACATTCCAATTAATATTCGGCATGCTAATTACATTGCCGGTTGCCAAATTGCATTATCTCTTATAGTTTCCGAGATATAAACTATCGATAATTTACACCTTAGGCTCTGCTTCTAACTTGGGCCCAAATTGTAAAATGGTCTTATCTATTGGCGATTTCGTTCCAATTCACATTCCAAGTAATATTCGGCATGCTAATTACATTGCCGGTTGCCAAATTGCATTATCTCTTATAGTTTCCGAGATATGGACTATCGATAATTTACACCTTAGGCTCTGCTTCTAACTTGGGCCCAAATTGTAAAATGGTCTTATCTGTTGGCGATTTCGTTCCAATTCACATTCCAAGTAATATTCGGCATGCTAATTACATTGCCGGTTGCCAAATTGCATTATCTCTTATAGTTTCCGAGATATGGACTATCGATAATTTACACCTTAGGCTCTGCTTCTAACTTGGGCCCAAATTGTAAAATGGTCTTATCTATTGGCGATTTCGTTCCAATTCACACTCCAAGTAATATTCGGCATGCTAATTACATTGCCGGTTGCGAAATTGCATTATCTCTTATAGTTTCCGAGATATGGACTATCGATAATTTACACCTTAGGCTCTGCTTCTAACTTGGGCCCAAATTGTAAAATGGTCTTATCTATTGGCGATTTCGTTCCAATTCACATTCCAAGTAATATTCGGCATGCTAATTACATTGCCGGTTGCCAAATTGCATTATCTCTTATAGTTTCCGAGATATGGACTATCGATAATTTACACCTTAGGCTCTGCTTCTAACTTGGGCCCAAATTGTAAAATGGTCTTATCTATTGGCGATTTCGTCCCAATTCACATTCCAAGTGATATTCGGCATGCTAATTACATTGCCGGTTGCGAAATTGCATTATCTCTTATAGTTTCCGAGATATGGACTATCAATAATTTACACCTTAGGCTCTGCTTCTAACTTGGCCCAAATTGTAAAATGGTCTTATCTATTGGCGATTTCGTTCCAATTCACATTCCAAGTAATATTCGGCATGCTAATTACATTGCCGGTTGCCAAATTGCATTATCTCTTATAGTTTCCGAGATATGGACTATCGATAATTTACACCTTAGGCTCTGCTTCTAACTTGGGCCCAAATTGTAAAATGGTCTTATCTATTGGCGATTTCGTTCCAATTCACATTCCAAGTAATATTCGGCATGCTAATTACATTGCCGGTTGCCAAATTGCATTATCTCTTATAGTTTCCGAGATATGGACTATCGATAATTTACACCTTAGGCTCTGCTTCTAACTTGGGCCCAAATTGTAAAATGGTCTTATCTATTGGCGATTTCGTTCCAATTCACATTCCAAGTAATATTCGGCATGCTAATTACATTGCCGGTTGCCAAATTGCATTATCTCTTATAGTTTCCGAGATATGGACTATCGATAATTTACACCTTAGGCTCTGCTTCTAACTTGGGCCCAAATCGTAAAATGGTCTTCTCTATTGGCGATTTCGTTCCAATTCACATTCCAAGTAATATTCGGCATGCTAATTACATTGCCGGTTGCCAAATTGCATTACCTCTTATAGTTTCCGAGATATGGACTATCGATAATTTACACCTTAGGCTCTGCTTCTAACTTGGGCCCAAATTGTAAAATGGTCTTATCTATTGGCGATTTCGTTCCAATTCACATTCCAAGTAATATTCGTCATGCTAATTACATTGCCGGTTGCCAAATTGCATTATCTCTTATAGTTTCCGAGATATGGACTATCGATAATTTACACCTTAGGCTCTGCTTCTAACTTGGGCCCAAATTGTAAAATGGTCTTCTCTATTGGCGATTTCGTTCCTATTCACATTCCAAGTAATATTCGGCATGATAATTACATTGCCGGTTGCCAAATTGCATTATCTCTTATAGTTTCCGAGATATGGACTATCAATAATTTACACCTTAGGCTCTGCTTCTAACTTGGGCCCAAATTGTAAAATGGTCTTATCTATTGGCGATTTCGTTCCAATTCACATCAAAAGTAATATTCGGCATGCTAATTACATTGCCGGTTGCCAAATTGAATTATCTCTTATAGTTTCCGAGATATGGACTATCGATAATTTACACCTTAGGCTCTGCTTCTAACTTGGGCCCAAATTGTAAAATGGTCTTACCTATTGGCGATTTCGTTCCAATTCACATTCCAAGTAATATTCGGCATGCTAATTACATTGCCGGTTGCCAAATTGCATTATCTCTTATAGTTTCCGAGATATGGACTATCGATAATTTACACCTTAAGCTCTGCTTCTAACTTGGGCCCAAATTGTAAAATGGTCTTATCTATTGGCGATTTCGTTCCAATTCACATTCCAAGTAATATTCGGCATGCTAATTACATTGCCGGTTGCCAAATTGCACTATCTCTTATAGTTTCCGAGATATGGACTATCGATAATTTACACCTTAGGCTCTGCTTCTAACTTGGGCCCAAATTGTAAAATGGTCTTCTCTATTGGCGATTTCGTTCCAATTCACATTCCAAGTAATATTCGGCATGCTAATTACATTGCCGGTTGCCAAATTGCATTACCTCTTATAGTTTCCGAGATATGGACTATCGATAATTTACACCTTAGGCTCTGCTTCTAACTTGGGCCCAAATTGTAAAATGGTCTTATCTATTGGCGATTTCGTTCCAATTCACATTCCAAGTAATATTCGGCATGCTAATTACATTGCCGGTTGCCAAATTGCATTATCTCTTATAGTTTCCGAGATATGGACTATCGATAATTTACACCTTAGGCTCTGCTTCTAACTTGGGCCCAAATTGTAAAATGGTCTTCTCTATTGGCGATTTCGTTCCAATTCACATTCCAAGTAATATTCGGCATGCTAATTACATTGCCGGTTGACAAATTGCATTATCTCTTATAGTTTCCGAGATATGGACTATCAATAATTTACACCTTAGGCTCTGCTTCTAACTTGGGCCCAAATTGTAAAATGGTCTTATCTATTGGCGATTTCGTTCCAATTCACATTCCAAGTAATATTCGGCATGCTAATTACATTGCCGGTTGCCAAATTGAATTATCTCTTATAGTTTCCGAGATATGGACTATCGATAATTTACACCTTAGGCTCTGCTTCTAACTTGGGCCCAAATTGTAAAATGGTCTTACCTATTGGCGATTTCGTTCCAATTCACATTCCAAGTAATATTCGGCATGCTAATTACATTGCCGGTTGCCAAATTGCATTATCTCTTATAGTTTCCGAGATATGGACTATCGATAATTTACACCTTAGGCTCTGCTTCTAACTTGGGCCCAAATTGTAAAATGGTCTTATCTATTGGCGATTTCGTTCCAATTCACATTCCAAGTAATATTCGGCATGCTAATTACATTGCCGGTTGCCAAATTGCATTATCTCTTATAGTTTCCGAGATATGGACTATCGATAATTTACACCTTAGGCTCTGCTTCTAACTTGGGCCCAAATTGTAAAATGGTCTTCTCTATTGGCGATTTCGTTCCAATTCACATTCCAAGTAATATTCGGCATGCTAATTACATTGCCGGTTGCCAAATTGCATTACCTCTTATAGTTTCCGAGATATGGACTATCGATAATTTACACCTTAGGCTCTGCTTCTAACTTGGGCCCAAATTGTAAAATGGTCTTATCTATTGGCGATTTCGTTCCAATTCACATTCCAAGTAATATTCGGCATGCTAATTACATTGCCGGTTGCCAAATTGCATTATCTCTTATAGTTTCCGAGATATGGACTATCGATAATTTACACCTTAGGCTCTGCTTCTAACTTGGGCCCAAATTGTAAAATGGTCTTCTCTATTGACGATTTCGTTCCAATTCACATTCCAAGTAATATTCGGCATGCTAATTACATTGCCGGTTGCCAAATTGCATTATCTCTTATAGTTTCCGAGATATGGACTATCAATAATTTACACCTTAGGCTCTGCTTCTAACTTGGGCCCAAATTGTAAAATAGTCTTATCTATTGGCAATTTCGTTCCAATTCACATTCCAAGTAATATTCGGCATGCTAATTACATTGCCGGTTGCCAAATTGAATTATCTCTTATAGTTTCCGAGATATGGACTATCGATAATTTACACCTTAGGCTCTGCTTCTAACTTGGGCCCAAATTGTAAAATGGTCTTACCTATTGGCGATTTCGTTCCAATTCACATTCCAAGTAATATTCGGCATGCTAATTACATTGCCGGTTGCCAAATTGCATTATCTCTTATAGTTTCCGAGATATGGACTATCGATAATTTACACCTTAGGCTCTGCTTCTAACTTGGGCCCTAATTGTAAAATGGTCTTATCTATTGGCGATTTCGTTCCAATTCACATTCCAAGTAATATTCGGCATGCTAATTACATTGCCGGTTGCCAAATTGAATTATCTCTTATAGTTTCCGAGATATGGACTATCGATAATTTACACCTTAGGCTCTGCTTCTGACTTGGGCCCAAATTGTAAAATGGTCTTACCTATTGGCGATTTCGTTCCAATTCACATTCCAAGTAATATTCGGCATGCTAATTACATTGCCGGTTGCCAAATTGCATTATCTCTTATAGTTTCCGAGATATGGTCTATCGATAATTTACACCTTAGGCTCTGCTTCTAACTTGGGCCCAAATTGTAAAATGGTCTTATCTATTGGCGATTTCGTTCCAATTCACATTGCAAGTAATATTCGGCATGCTAATTACATTGCCGGTTGCCAAATTGCATTATCTCTTATAGTTTCCGAGATATGGACTATCGATAATTTACACCTTAGGCTCTGCTTCTAACTTGGGCCCAAATTGTAAAGTGGTCTTATCTATTGGCGATTTCGTTCCAATTCACATTCCAAGTAATATCCGGCATGCTAATTACATTGCCGGTTGCCAAATTGAATTATCTCTTATAGTTTCCGAGATATGGACTATCGATAATTTACACCTTAGGCTCTGCTTCTAACTTGGGCCCAAATTGTAAAATGGTCTTATCTATTGGCGATTTCGTTCCAATTCACATTCCAAGTAATATTCGGCATGCTAATTACATTGCCGGTTGCCAAATTGCATTATCTCTTATAGTTTCCGAGATATGGACTATCGATAATTTACATCTTAGGCTCTGCTTCTAACTTGGGCCCAAATTGTAAAATGGTCTTATCTATTGGCGATTTCGTTCCAATTCACATTCCAAGTAATATTCGGCATGCTAATTACATTACCGGTTGCCAAATTGCATTATCTCTTATAGTTTCCGAGATATGGACTATCGATAATTTACACCTTAGGCTCTGCTTCTAACTTGGGCCCAAATTGTAAAATGGTCTTATCTATTGGCGATTTCGTCCCAATTCACATTCCAAGTGATATTCGGCATGCTAATTACATTGCCGGTTGCGAAATTGCATTATCTCTTATAGTTTCCGAGATATGGACTATCAATAATTTACACCTTAGGCTCTGCTTCTAACTTGGGCCCAAATTGTAAAATGGTCTTATCTATTGGCGATTTCGTTCCAATTCACATTCCAAGTAATATTCGGCATGCTAATTACATTGCCGGTTGCCAAATTGCATTATCTCTTATAGTTTCCGAGATATGGACTATCGATAATTTACACCTTAGGCTCTGCTTCTAACTTGGGCCCAAATTGTAAAATGGTCTTATCTATTGGCGATTTCGTTCCAATTCACATTCCAAGTAATATTCGGCATGCTAATTACATTGCCGGTTGCCAAATTGCATTATCTCTTATAGTTTCCGAGATATGGACTATCGATAATTTACACCTTAGGCTCTGCTTCTAACTTGGGCCCAAATTGTAAAATGGTCTTATCTATTGGCGATTTCGTTCCAATTCACATTCCAAGTAATATTCGGCATGCTAATTACATTGCCGGTTGCCAAATTGCATTATCTCTTATAGTTTCCGAGATATGGACTATCGATAATTTACACCTTAGGCTCTGCTTCTAACTTGGGCCCAAATTGTAAAATGGTCTTATCTATTGGCGTTTTCGTTCCAATTCACATTCCAAGTAATATTCGGCATGCTAATTACATTGCCGGTTGCCAAATTGCATTATCTCTTATAGTTTCCGAGATATGGACTATCGATAATTTACACCTTAGGCTCTGCTTCTAACTTGGGCCCAAATTGTAAAATGGTCTTCTCTATTGGCGATTTCGTTCCAATTCACATTCCAAGTAATATTCGGCATGCTAATTACATTGCCGGTTGCCAAATTGCATTATCTCTTATAGTTTCCGAGATATGGACTATCGATAATTTACACCTTAGGCTCTGCTTCTAACTTGGGCCCAAATTGTAAAATGGTCTTATCTATTGGCGATTTCGATCCAATTCACATTCCAAGTAATATTCGGCATGCTAATTACATTGCCGGTTGCCAAATTGCATTATCTCTTATAGTTTCCGAGATATGGACTATCGATAATTTACACCTTAGGCTCTGCTTCTAACTTGGGCCCAAATTGTAAAATGGTCTTCTCTATTGGCGATTTCGTTCCAATTCACATTCCAAGTAATATTCGGCATGCTAATTACATTGCCGCTTGCCAAATTGCATTATCTCTTATAGTTTTCGAGATATGGACTATCGATAATTTACACCTTAGGCTCTGCTTCTAACTTGGGCCCAAATTGTAAAATGGTCTTATCTATTGGCGATTTCGTTCCAATTCACATTCCAAGTAATATTCGACATGCTAATTACATTGCCGGTTGCCAAATTGCATTATCTCTTATAGTTTCCGTGATATGGACTATCGATAATTTACACCTTAGGCTCTGCTTCTAACTTAGGCCCAAATTGTAAAATGGTCTTCTCTATTGGCGATTTCGTCCCAATTCACATTCCAAGTGATATTCGGCATGCTAATTACATTGGCGGTTGCGAAATTGCATTATCTCTTATAGTTTCCGAGATATGGACTATCAATAATTTACACCTTAGGCTTTGCTTCTAACTTGGGCCCAAATTGTAAAATGGTCTTATCTATTGGCGATTTCGTTCCAATTCACATTCCAAGTAATATTCGGCATGCTAATTACATTGCCGGTTGCCAAATTGCATTATCTCTTATAGTTTCCGAGATATGGACTATCGATAATTTACACCTTAGGCTCTGCTTCTAACTTGGGCCCAAATTGTAAAATGGTCTTATCTATTGGCGATTTCGTTCCAATTCACATTCCAAGTAATATTTGGCTTGCTAATTACATTGCCGGTTGCCAAATTGCATTATCTCTTATAGTTTCCGAGATATGGACTATCGATAATTTACACCTTAGGCTCTGCTTCTAACTTGGGGACAAATTGTAAAATGGTCTTATCTATTGGCGATTTAGTTGCAATTCACATTCCAATTAATATTCGGCATGCTAATTACATTGCCGGTTGCCAAATTGCATTATCTCTTATAGTTTCCGAGATATGGACTATCGATAATTTACACCTTAGGCTCTGCTTCTAACTTGGGCCCAAATTGTAAAATGGTCTTATCTATTGGCGATTTCGTTCCAATTCACATTCCAAGTAATATTCGGCATGCTAATTACATTGCCGGTTGCCAAATTGCATTATCTCTTATAGTTTCCGAGATATGGACTATCGATAATTTACACCTTAGGCTCTGCTTCTAACTTGGGCCCAAATTGTAAAATGGTCTTATCTGTTGGCGATTTCGTTCCAATTCACATTCCAAGTAATATTCGGCATGCTAATTACATTGCCGGTTGCCAAATTGCATTATCTCTTATAGTTTCCGAGATATGGACTATCGATAATTTACACCTTAGGCTCTGTTTCTAACTTGGGCCCAAATTGTAAAATGGTCTTATCTATTGGCGATTTCGTTCCAATTCACACTCCAAGTAATATTCGGCATGCTAATTACATTGCCGGTTGCGAAATTGCATTATCTCTTATAGTTTCCGAGATATGGACTATCGATAATTTACACCTTAGGCTCTGCTTCTAACTTGGGCCCAAATTGTAAAATGGTCTTATCTATTGGCGATTTCGTTCCAATTCACATTCCAAGTAATATTCGGCATGCTAATTACATTGCCGGTTGCCAAATTGCATTATCTCTTATAGTTTCCGAGATATGGACTATCGATAATTTACGCCTTAGGCTCTGCTTCTAACTTGGGCCCAAATTGTAAAATGGTCTTATCTATTGGCGATTTCGTTCCAATTCACATTCCAAGTAATATTCGGCATGCTAATTACATTGCCGGTTGCCAAATTGCATTATCTCTTATAGTTTCCGAGATATGGACTATCGATAATTTACACCTTAGGCTCTGCTTCTAACTTGGGCCCAAATTGTAAAATGGTCTTATCTATTGGCGATTTCGTTCCAATTCACATTCCAAGTAATATTCGGCATGCTAATTACATTGCCGGTTCCCAAATTGCATTATCTCTTATAGTTTCCGAGATATGGACTATCGATAATTTACACCTTAGGCTCTGCTTCTAACTTGGGCCCAAATTGTAAAATGGTCTTCTCTATTGGCGATTTCGTTCCAATTCACATTCCAAGTAATATTCGGCATGCTAATTAAATTGCCGGTTGCCAAATTGCATTACCTCTTATAGTTTCCGAGATATGGACTATCGATAATTTACACCTTAGGCTCTGCTTCTAACTTGGGCCCAAATTGTAAAATGGTCTTATCTATTGGCGATTTCGTTCCAATTCACATTCCAAGTAATATTCGGCATGCTAATTACATTGCCGGTTGCCAAATTGCATTATCTCTTATAGTTTCCGAGATATGGACTATCGATAATTTACACCTTAGGCTCTGCTTCTAACTTGGGCCCAAATTGTAAAATGGTCTTCTCTATTGGCGATTTCGTTCCAATTCACATTCCAAGTAATATTCGGCATGCTAATTACATTGCCGGTTGCCAAATTGCATTATCTCTTATAGTTTCCGAGATATGGACTATCAATAATTTACACCTTAGGCTCTGCTTCTAACTTGGGCCCAAATTGTAAAATGGTCTTATCTATTGGCGATTTCGTTCCAATTCACATTCCAAGTAATATTCGGCGTGCTAATTACATTGCCGGTTGCCAAATTGAATTATCTCTTATAGTTTCCGAGATATGGACTATCGATAATTTACACCTTAGGCTCTGCTTCTAACTTGGGCCCAAATTGTAAAATGGCCTTATCTATTGGAGATTTCGTCCCAATACACACTCCAAGTAATATTCGGCATGCTAATTACATTGCCGGTTGCGAAATTGCATTATCTCTTATAGTTTCCGAGATATGGACTATCGATAATTTACACCTTAGGCTCTGCTTCTAACTTGGGCCCAAATTGTAAAATTGTCTTATCTATTGGCGATTTCGTTCCAATTCACATTCCAAGTAATATTCGGCATGCTAATTACATTGCCGGTTGCCAAATTGAATTATCTCTTATAGTTTCCGAGACATGGACTATCGATAATTTACACCTTAGGCTCTGCTTCTAACTTGGGCCCAAATTGTAAAATGGTCTTACCTATTGGCGATTTCGTTCCAATTCACATTCCAAGTAATATTCGGCATGTTAATTACATTGCCGGTTGCCAAATTGCATTATCTCTTATAGTTTCCGAGATATGGTCTATCGATAATTTACACCTTAGGCTCTGCTTCTAACTTGGGCCCAAATTGTAAAATGGTCTTATCTATTGGCGATTTCTTCCCAATTCACATTCCAAGTGATATTCGGCATGCTAATTACATTGCCGGTTGCGAAATTGCATTATCTCTTATAGTTTCCGAGATATGGACTATCAATAATTTACACCTTAGGCTCTGCTTCTAACTTGGGCCCAAATTGTAAAATTGTCTTATCTATTGGCGATTTCGTTCCAATTCACATTCCAAGTAATATTCGGCATGCTAATTACATTGCCGGTTGCCAAATTGCATTATCTCTTATAGTTTCCGAGATATGGACTATCGATAATTTACACCTTAGGCTCTGCTTCTAACTTGGGCCCAAATTGTAAAATGGTCTTATCTATTGGCGATTTCGTTCCAATTCACATTCCAAGTAATATTCGGCATGCTAATTACATTGCCGGTTGCCAAATTGCATTATCTCTTATAGTTTCCGAGATATGGACTATCGATAATTTACACCTTAGGCTCTGCTTCTAACTTGGGCCCAAATTGTAAAATGGTCTCATCTATTGACGATTTCGTTCCAATTCACATTCCAAGTAATATTCGGCATGCTAATTACATTGCCGGTTGCCAAATTGCATTATCTCTTATAGTTTCCGAGATATGGACTATCGATAATTTACACCTTAGGCTCTGTTTCTAACTTGGGCCCGAATTGTAAAATGGTCTTATCTATTGGCGATTTCGTTCCAATTCACATTCCAAGTAATATTCGGCATGCTAATTACATTGCCGGTTGCCAAATTGCATTATCTCTTATAGTTTTCGAGATATGGACTATCGATAATTTACACCTTAGGCTCTGCTTCTAACTTGGGCCCAAATTGTAAAATGGTCTTATCTATTGGCGATTTCGTTCCAATTCACACTCCAAGTAATATTCGGCATGCTAATTACATTGCCGGTTGCGAAATTGCATTATCTCTTATAGTTTCCGAGATATGGACTATCAATAATTTACACCTTAGGCTCTGCTTCTAACTTGGGCCCAAATTGTAAAATGGTCTCATCTATTGGCGATTTCGTTCCAATTCACATTCCAAGTAATATTCGGCATGCTAATTACATTGCCGGTTGCGAAATTGCATTATCTCTTATAGTTTCCGAGATATGGACTATCGATAATTTACACCTTAGGCTCTGCTTCTAACTTGGGCCCAAATTGTAAAATGGCCTTATCTATTGGAGATTTCGTCCCAATACACACTCCAAGTAATATTCGGCATGCTAATTACATTGCCGGTTGCGAAATTGCATTATCTCTTATAGTTTCAGAGATATGGACTATCGATAATTTACACCTTAGGCTCTGCTTCTAACTTGGGCCCAAATTGTAAAATTGTCTTACCTATTGGCGATTTCGTTCCAATTCACATTCCAAGTAATATTCGGCATGCTAATTACATTGCCGGTTGCCAAATTGCATTATCTCTTATAGTTTCCGAGATATGGACTATCGATAATTTACACCTTAGGCTCTGCTTCTAACTTGGGCCCAAATTGTAAAATGGTCTCATCTATTGACGATTTCGTTCCAATTCACATTCCAAGTAATATTCGGCATGCTAATTACATTGCCGGTTGCCAAATTGCATTATCTCTTATAGTTTCCGAGATATGGACTATCGATAATTTACACCTTAGGCTCTGTTTCTAACTTGGGCCCGAATTGTAAAATGGTCTTATCTATTGGCGATTTCGTTCCAATTCACATTCCAAGTAATATTCGGCATGCTAATTACATTGCCGGTTGCCAAATTACATTATCTCTTATAGTTTCCGAGATATGGACTATCGATAATTTACACCTTAGGCTCTGCTTCTAACTTGGGCCCAAATTGTAAAATGGTCTTACCTATTGGCGATTTCGTTCCAATTCACACTCCAAGTAATATTCGGCATGCTAATTACATTGCCGGTTGCGAAATTGCATTATCTCTTATAGTTTCCGAGATATGGACTATCAATAATTTACACCTTAGGCTCTGCTTCTAACTTGGGCCCAAATTGTAAAATGGTCTTATCTATTGGCGATTTCGTTCCAATTCACATTCCAAGTAATATTCGGCATGCTAATTACATTGCCGGTTGCCAAATTGCATTATCTCTTATAGTTTCCGAGATAGGGACTATCGATAATTTACACCTTAGGCTCTGCTTCTAACTTGGGCCCAAATTGTAAAATGGTCTTATCTATTGGCGATTTCGTTCCAATTCACATTCCAAGTAATATTCGGCATGCTAATTACATTGCCGGTTGCCAAATTGCATTATCTCTTATAGTTTCCGAGATATGGACTATCGATAATTTACACCTTAGGCTCTGCTTCTAACTTGGGCCCAAATTGTAAAATGGTCTTATCTATTGGCGATTTCGTTCCAATTCACATTCCAAGTAATATTCGGCATGCTAATTACATTGCCGGTTGCCAAATTGCATTATCTCTTATAGTTTCCGAGATATGGACTATCGATAATTTACACCTTAGGCTCTGCTTCTAACTTGGGCCCAAATTGTAAAATGGTCTTATCTATTGGCGATTTCGTTCCAATTCACACTCCAAGTAATATTCGGCATGCTAATTACATTGCCGGTTGCGAAATTGCATTATCTCTTATAGTTTCCGAGATATGGACTATCAATAATTTACACCTTAGGCTCTGCTTCTAACTTGGGCCCAAATTGTAAAATGGTCTTATCTATTGGCGATTTCGTTCCAATTCACATTCCAAGTAATATTCGGCATGCTAATTACATTGCCGGTTGCCAAATTGCATTATCTCTTATAGTTTCCGAGATATGGAATATCGATAATTTACACCTTAGGCTCTGCTTCTAACTTGGGCCCAAATTGTAAAATGGTCTTATCTATTGGCGATTTCGTTCCAATTCACATTCCAAGTAATATGCGGCATGCTAATTACATTGCCGGTTGCCAAATTGCATTATCTCTTATAGTTTCCGAGATATGGACTATCGATAATTTACACCTTAGGCTCTGCTTCTAACTTGGGCCCAAATTGTAAAATGGTCTTATCTATTGGCGATTTCGTTCCAATTTACATTCCAAGTAATATTCGGCATGCTAATTACATTGCCGGTTGCCAAATTGCATTATCTCTTATAGTTTCCGAGATATGGACTATCGATAATTTACACCTTAGGCTCTGCTTCTAACTTGGGCCCAAATTGTAAAATGGTCTTCTCTATTGGCGATTTCGTTCCAATTCACATTCCAAGTAATATTCGGCATGCTAATTACATTGCCGGTTGCCAAATTGCATTACCTCTTATAGTTTCCGAGATATGGACTATCGATAATTTACACCTTAGGCTCTGCTTCTAACTTGGGCCCAAATTGTAAAATGGTCTTATCTATTGGCGATTTCGTTCCAATTCACATTCCAAGTAATATTCGGCATGCTAATTACATTGCCGGTTGCCAAATTGCATTATCTCTTATAGTTTCCGAGATATGGACTATCGATAATTTACACCTTAGGCTCTGCTTCTAACTTGGGCCCAAATTGTAAAATGGTCTTACCTATTGGCGATTTCGTTCCAATTCACATTCCAAGTAATATTCGGCATGCTAATTACATTGCCGGTTGCCAAATTGCATTAACTCTTATAGTTTCCGAGATATGGACTATCGATAATTTACACCTTAGGCTCTACTTCTAACTTGGGCCCAAATTGTAAAATGGTCTTATCTATTGGCGATTTCGTTCCAATTCACATTCCAATTAATATTCGGCATGCTAATTACATTGCCGGTTGCCAAATTGCATTATCTCTTATAGTTTCCGAGATATGGACTATCGATAATTTACACCTTAGGCTCTGCTTCTAACTTGGGCCCAAATTGTAAAATGGTCTTATCTATTGGCGATTTCGTTCCAATTCACATTCCAAGTAATATTCGGCATGCTAATTACATTGCCGGTTGCCAAATTGCATTACCTCTTATAGTTTCCGAGATATGGACTATCGATAATTTACACCTTAGGCTCTGCTTCTAACTTGGGCCCAAATTGTAAAATGGTCTTATCTATTGGAGATTTCGTTCCAATTCACATTCCAAGTAATATTCGGCATGCTAATTACATTGCCGGTTGCCAAATTGCATTATCTCTTATAGTTTCCGAGATATGGACTATCGATAATTTACACCTTAGGCTCTGCTTCTAACTTGGGCCCAAATTGTAAAATGGTCTTATCTATTGGCGATTTCGTTCCAATTCACATTCCAAGTAATATTCGGCATGCTAATTACATTGCCGGTTGCCAAATTGCATTATCTCTTATAGTTTCCGAGATATGGACTATCGATAATTTACACCTTAGGCTCTGCTTCTAACTTGGGCCCAAATTGTAAAATGGTCTTATCTATTGGCGATTTCGTTCCAATTCACACTCCAAGTAATATTCGGCATGCTAATTACATTGCCGGTTGCGAAATTGCATTATCTCTTATAGTTTCCGAGATATGGACTATCAATAATTTACACCTTAGGCTCTGCTTCTAACTTGGGCCCAAATTGTAAAATGGTCTTATCTATTGGCGATTTCGTTCCAATTCACATTCCAAGTAATATTCGGCATGCTAATTACATTGCCGGTTGCCAAATTGCATTATCTCTTATAGTTTCCGAGATATGGACTATCGATAATTTACACCTTAGGCTCTGCTTCTAACTTGGGCCCAAATTGTAAAATGGTCTTATCTATTGGCGATTTCGTTCCAATTCACATTCCAAGTAATATTCGGCATGCTAATTACATTGCCGGTTGCCAAATTGCATTATCTCTTATAGTTTCCGAGATATGGACTATCGATAATTTACACCTTAGGCTCTGCTTCTAACTTGGGCCCAAATTGTAAAATGGTCTTATCTATTGGCGATTTCGTTCCAATTCACATTCCAAGTAATATTCGGCATGCTAATTACATTGCCGGTTGCCAAATTGCATTATCTCTTATAGTTTCCGAGATATGGACTATCGATAATTTACACCTTAGGCTCTGCTTCTAACTTGGGCCCAAATTGTAAAATGGTCTTCTCTATTGGCGATTTCGTTCCAATTCACATTCCAAGTAATATTCGGCATGCTAATTACATTGCCGGTTGCCATATTGCATTACCTCTTATAGTTTCCGAGATATGGACTATCGATAATTTACACCTTAGGCTCTGCTTCTAACTTGGGCCCAAATTTTAAAATGGTCTTATCTATTGGCGATTTCGTTCCAATTCACATTCCAAGTAATATTCGGCATGCTAATTACATTGCCGGTTGCCAAATTGCATTATCTCTTATAGTTTCCGAGACATGGACTATCGATAATTTACACCTTAGGCTCTGCTTCTAACTTGGGCCCAAATTGTAAAATGGTCTTACCTATTGGCGATTTCGTTCCAATTCACATTCCAAGTAATATTCGGCATGTTAATTACATTGCCGGTTCCCAAATTGCAATATCTCTTATAGTTTCCGAGATATGGTCTATCGATAATTTACACCTTAGGCTCTGCTTCTAACTTGGGCCCAAATTGTAAAATGGTCTTATCTATTGGCGATTTCGTCCCAATTCACATTCCAAGTGATATTCGGCATGCTAATTACATTGCCGGTTGCGAAATTGCATTATCTCTTATAGTTTCCGAGATATGGACTATCAATAATTTACACCTTAGGCTCTGCTTCTAACTTGGGCCCAAATTGTAAAATTGTCTTATCTATTGGCGATTTCGTTCCAATTCACATTCCAAGTAATATTCGGCATGCTAATTACATTGCCGGTTGCCAAATTGCATTATCTCTTATAGTTTCCGAGATATGGACTATCGATAATTTACACCTTAGGCTCTGCTTCTAACTTGGGCCCAAATTGTAAAATGGTCTTATCTATTGGCGATTTCGTTCCAATTCACATTCCAAGTAATATTCGGCATGCTAATTACATTGCCGGTTGCCAAATTGCATTATCTCTTATAGTTTCCGAGATATGGACTATCGATAATTTACACCTTAGGCTCTGCTTCTAACTTGGGCCCAAATTGTAAAATGGTCTCATCTATTGACGATTTCGTTCCAATTCACATTCCAAGTAATATTCGGCATGCTAATTACATTGCCGGTTGCCAAATTGCATTATCTCTTATAGTTTCCGAGATATGGACTATCGATAATTTACACCTTAGGCTCTGTTTCTAACTTGGGCCCGAATTGTAAAATGGTCTTATCTATTGGCGATTTCGTTCCAATTCACATTCCAAGTAATATTCGGCATGCTAATTACATTGCCGGTTGCCAAATTGCATTATCTCTTATAGTTTTCGAGATATGGACTATCGATAATTTACACCTTAGGCTCTGCTTCTAACTTGGGCCCAAATTGTAAAATGGTCTTATCTATTGGCGATTTCGTTCCAATTCACACTCCAAGTAATATTCGGCATGCTAATTACATTGCCGGTTGCGAAATTGCATTATCTCTTATAGTTTCCGAGATATGGACTATCAATAATTTACACCTTAGGCTCTGCTTCTAACTTGGGCCCAAATTGTAAAATGGTCTCATCTATTGGCGATTTCGTTCCAATTCACATTCCAAGTAATATTCGGCATGCTAATTACATTGCCGGTTGCGAAATTGCATTATCTCTTATAGTTTCCGAGATATGGACTATCGATAATTTACACCTTAGGCTCTGCTTCTAACTTGGGCCCAAATTGTAAAATGGCCTTATCTATTGGAGATTTCGTCCCAATACACACTCCAAGTAATATTCGGCATGCTAATTACATTGCCGGTTGCGAAATTGCATTATCTCTTATAGTTTCAGAGATATGGACTATCGATAATTTACACCTTAGGCTCTGCTTCTAACTTGGGCCCAAATTGTAAAATGGTCTTACCTATTGGCGATTTCGTTCCAATTCACACTCCAAGTAATATTCGGCATGCTAATTACATTGCCGGTTGCCAAATTGCATTATCTCTTATAGTTTCCGAGATATGGACTATCGATAATTTACACCTTAGGTTCTGCTTCTAACTTGGGCCCAAATTGTAAAATGGTCTTACCTATTGGCGATTTCGTTCCAATTCACATTCCAAGTAATATTCGGCATGCTAATTACATTGCCGGTTGCCAAATTGCATTATCTCTTATAGTTTCCGAGATATGGACTATCGATAATTTACACCTTAGGCTCTGCTTCTAACTTGGGCCCAAATTGTAAAATGGTCTTATCTATTGGCGATTTCGTTCCAATTCACATTCCAAGTAATATTCGGCATGCTAATTACATTGCCGGTTGCCAAATTGCATTATCTCTTATAGTTTCCGAGATATGGACTATCGATAATTTACACCTTAGGCTCTGCTTCTAACTTGGGCCCAAATTGTAAAATGGTCTCATCTATTGACGATTTCGTTCCAATTCACATTCCAAGTAATATTCGGCATGCTAATTACATTGCCGGTTGCCAAATTGCATTATCTCTTATAGTTTCCGAGATATGGACTATCGATAATTTACACCTTAGGCTCTGTTTCTAACTTGGGCCCGAATTGTAAAATGGTCTTATCTATTGGCGATTTCGTTCCAATTCACATTCCAAGTAATATTCGGCATGCTAATTACATTGCCGGTTGCCAAATTGCATTATCTCTTATAGTTTTCGAGATATGGACTATCGATAATTTACACCTTAGGCTCTGCTTCTAACTTGGGCCCAAATTGTAAAATGGTCTTATCTATTGGCGATTTCGTTCCAATTCACACTCCAAGTAATATTCGGCATGCTAATTACATTGCCGGTTGCGAAATTGCATTATCTCTTATAGTTTCCGAGATATGGACTATCAATAATTTACACCTTAGGCTCTGCTTCTAACTTGGGCCCAAATTGTAAAATGGTCTCATCTATTGGCGATTTCGTTCCAATTCACATTCCAAGTAATATTCGGCATGCTAATTACATTGCCGGTTGCGAAATTGCATTATCTCTTATAGTTTCCGAGATATGGACTATCGATAATTTACACCTTAGGCTCTGCTTCTAACTTGGGCCCAAATTGTAAAATGGCCTTATCTATTGGAGATTTCGTCCCAATACACACTCCAAGTAATATTCGGCATGCTAATTACATTGCCGGTTGCGAAATTGCATTATCTCTTATAGTTTCAGAGATATGGACTATCGATAATTTACACCTTAGGCTCTGCTTCTAACTTGGGCCCAAATTGTAAAATTGTCTTACCTATTGGCGATTTCGTTCCAATTTACATTCCAAGTAATATTCGGCATGCTAATTACATTGCCGGTTGCCAAATTGCATTATCTCTTATAGTTTCCGAGATATGGACTATCGATAATTTACACCTTAGGCTCTGCTTCTAACTTGGGCCCAAATTGTAAAATGGTCTCATCTATTGACGATTTCGTTCCAATTCACATTCCAAGTAATATTCGGCATGCTAATTACATTGCCGGTTGCCAAATTGCATTATCTCTTATAGTTTCCGAGATATGGACTATCGATAATTTACACCTTAGGCTCTGTTTCTAACTTGGGCCCGAATTGTAAAATGGTCTTATCTATTGGCGATTTCGTTCCAATTCACATTCCAAGTAATATTCGGCATGCTAATTACATTGCCGGTTGCCAAATTGCATTATCTCTTATAGTTTCCGAGATATGGACTATCGATAATTTACACCTTAGGCTCTGCTTCTAACTTGGGCCCAAATTGTAAAATGGTCTTACCTATTGGCGATTTCGTTCCAATTCACACTCCAAGTAATATTCGGCATGCTAATTACATTGCCGGTTGCGAAATTGCATTATCTCTTATAGTTTCCGAGATATGGACTATCAATAATTTACACCTTAGGCTCTGCTTCTAACTTGGGCCCAAATTGTAAAATGGTCTTATCTATTGGCGATTTCGTTCCAATTCACATTCCAAGTAATATTCGGCATGCTAATTACATTGCCGGTTGCCAAATTGCATTATCTCTTATAGTTTCCGAGATAGGGACTATCGATAATTTACACCTTAGGCTCTGCTTCTAACTTGGGCCCAAATTGTAAAATGGTCTTATCTATTGGCGATTTCGTTCCAATTCACATTCCAAGTAATATTCGGCATGCTAATTACATTGCCGGTTGCCAAATTGCATTATCTCTTATAGTTTCCGAGATATGGACTATCCATAATTTACACCTTAGGCTCTGCTTCTAACTTGGGCCCAAATTGTAAAATGGTCTTATCTATTGGCGATTTCGTTCCAATTCACATTCCAAGTAATATTCGGCATGCTAATTACATTGCCGGTTGCCAAATTGCATTATCTCTTATAGTTTCCGAGATATGGACTATCGATAATTTACACCTTAGGCTCTGCTTCTAACTTGGGCCCAAATTGTAAAATGGTCTTATCTATTGGCGATTTCGTTCCAATTCACACTCCAAGTAATATTCGGCATGCTAATTACATTGCCGGTTGCGAAATTGCATTATCTCTTATAGTTTCCGAGATATGGACTATCAATAATTTACACCTTAGGCTCTGCTTCTAACTTGGGCCCAAATTGTAAAATGGTCTTATCTATTGGCGATTTCGTTCCAATTCACATTCCAAGTAATATTCGGCATGCTAATTACATTGCCGGTTGCCAAATTGCATTATCTCTTATAGTTTCCGAGATATGGAATATCGATAATTTACACCTTAGGCTCTGCTTCTAACTTGGGCCCAAATTGTAAAATGGTCTTATCTATTGGCGATTTCGTTCCAATTCACATTCCAAGTAATATGCGGCATGCTAATTACATTGCCGGTTGCCAAATTGCATTATCTCTTATAGTTTCCGAGATATGGACTATCGATAATTTACACCTTAGGCTCTGCTTCTAACTTGGGCCCAAATTGTAAAATGGTCTTATCTATTGGCGATTTCGTTCCAATTCACATTCCAAGTAATATTCGGCATGCTAATTACATTGCCGGTTGCCAAATTGCATTATCTCTTATAGTTTCCGAGATATGGACTATCGATAATTTACACCTTAGGCTCTGCTTCTAACTTGGGCCCAAATTGTAAAATGGTCTTCTCTATTGGCGATTTCGTTCCAATTCACATTCCAAGTAATATTCGGCATGCTAATTACATTGCCGGTTGCCAAATTGCATTACCTCTTATAGTTTCCGAGATATGGACTATCGATAATTTACACCTTAGGCTCTGCTTCTAACTTGGGCCCAAATTGTAAAATGGTCTTATCTATTGGCGATTTCGTTCCAATTCACATTCCAAGTAATATTCGGCATGCTAATTACATTGCCGGTTGCCAAATTGCATTATCTCTTATAGTTTCCGAGATATGGACTATCGATAATTTACACCTTAGGCTCTGCTTCTAACTTGGGCCCAAATTGTAAAATGGTCTTACCTATTGGCGATTTCGTTCCAATTCACATTCCAAGTAATATTCGGCATGCTAATTACATTGCCGGTTGCCAAATTGCATTAACTCTTATAGTTTCCGAGATATGGACTATCGATAATTTACACCTTAGGCTCTACTTCTAACTTGGGCCCAAATTGTAAAATGGTCTTATCTATTGGCGATTTCGTTCCAATTCACATTCCAATTAATATTCGGCATGCTAATTACATTGCCGGTTGCCAAATTGCATTATCTCTTATAGTTTCCGAGATATGGACTATCGATAATTTACACCTTAGGCTCTGCTTCTAACTTGGGCCCAAATTGTAAAATGGTCTCATCTATTGGCGATTTCTTTCCAATTCACATTCCAAGTAATATTCGGCATGCTAATTACATTGCCGGTTGCCAAATTGCATTATCTCTTATAGTTTCCGAGATATGGACTATCGATAATTTACACCTTAGGCTCTGCTTCTAACTTGGGCCCAAATTGTAAAATGGTCTCATCTATTGGCGATTTCGTTCCAATTCACATTCCAAGTAATATTCGGCATGCTAATTACATTGCCGGTTGCGAAATTGCATTATCTCTTATAGTTTCCGAGATATGGACTATCGATAATTTACACCTTAGGCTCTGCTTCTAACTTGGGCCCAAATTGTAAAATGGCCTTATCTATTGGAGATTTCGTCCCAATACACACTCCAAGTAATATTCGGCATGCTAATTACATTGCCGGTTGCGAAATTGCATTATCTCTTATAGTTTCAGAGATATGGACTATCGATAATTTACACCTTAGGCTCTGCTTCTAACTTGGGCCCAAATTGTAAAATTGTCTTACCTATTGGCGATTTCGTTCCAATTCACATTCCAAGTAATATTCGGCATGCTAATTACATTGCCGGTTGCCAAATTGCATTATCTCTTATAGTTTCCGAGATATGGACTATCGATAATTTACACCTTAGGCTCTGCTTCTAACTTGGGCCCAAATTGTAAAATGGTCTCATCTATTGACGATTTCGTTCCAATTCACATTCCAAGTAATATTCGGCATGCTAATTACATTGCCGGTTGCCAAATTGCATTATCTCTTATAGTTTCCGAGATATGGACTATCGATAATTTACACCTTAGGCTCTGTTTCTAACTTGGGCCCGAATTGTAAAATGGTCTTATCTATTGGCGATTTCGTTCCAATTCACATTCCAAGTAATATTCGGCATGCTAATTACATTGCCGGTTGCCAAATTGCATTATCTCTTATAGTTTCCGAGATATGGACTATCGATAATTTACACCTTAGGCTCTGCTTCTAACTTGGGCCCAAATTGTAAAATGGTCTTACCTATTGGCGATTTCGTTCCAATTCACACTCCAAGTAATATTCGGCATGCTAATTACATTGCCGGTTGCGAAATTGCATTATCTCTTATAGTTTCCGAGATATGGACTATCAATAATTTACACCTTAGGCTCTGCTTCTAACTTGGGCCCAAATTGTAAAATGGTCTTATCTATTGGCGATTTCGTTCCAATTCACATTCCAAGTAATATTCGGCATGCTAATTACATTGCCGGTTGCCAAATTGCATTATCTCTTATAGTTTCCGAGATAGGGACTATCGATAATTTACACCTTAGGCTCTGCTTCTAACTTGGGCCCAAATTGTAAAATGGTCTTATCTATTGGCGATTTCGTTCCAATTCACATTCCAAGTAATATTCGGCATGCTAATTACATTGCCGGTTGCCAAATTGCATTATCTCTTATAGTTTCCGAGATATGGACTATCGATAATTTACACCTTAGGCTCTGCTTCTAACTTGGGCCCAAATTGTAAAATGGTCTTATCTATTGGCGATTTCGTTCCAATTCACATTCCAAGTAATATTCGGCATGCTAATTACATTGCCGGTTGCCAAATTGCATTATCTCTTATAGTTTCCGAGATATGGACTATCGATAATTTACACCTTAGGCTCTGCTTCTAACTTGGGCCCAAATTGTAAAATGGTCTTATCTATTGGCGATTTCGTTCCAATTCACACTCCAAGTAATATTCGGCATGCTAATTACATTGCCGGTTGCGAAATTGCATTATCTCTTATAGTTTCCGAGATATGGACTATCAATAATTTACACCTTAGGCTCTGCTTCTAACTTGGGCCCAAATTGTAAAATGGTCTTATCTATTGGCGATTTCGTTCCAATTCACATTCCAAGTAATATTCGGCATGCTAATTACATTGCCGGTTGCCAAATTGCATTATCTCTTATAGTTTCCGAGATATGGAATATCGATAATTTACACCTTAGGCTCTGCTTCTAACTTGGGCCCAAATTGTAAAATGGTCTTATCTATTGGCGATTTCGTTCCAATTCACATTCCAAGTAATATGCGGCATGCTAATTACATTGCCGGTTGCCAAATTGCATTATCTCTTATAGTTTCCGAGATATGGACTATCGATAATTTACACCTTAGGCTCTGCTTCTAACTTGGGCCCAAATTGTAAAATGGTCTTATCTATTGGCGATTTCGTTCCAATTCACATTCCAAGTAATATTCGGCATGCTAATTACATTGCCGGTTGCCAAATTGCATTATCTCTTATAGTTTCCGAGATATGGACTATCGATAATTTACACCTTAGGCTCTGCTTCTAACTTGGGCCCAAATTGTAAAATGGTCTTCTCTATTGGCGATTTCGTTCCAATTCACATTCCAAGTAATATTCGGCATGCTAATTACATTGCCGGTTGCCAAATTGCATTACCTCTTATAGTTTCCGAGATATGGACTATCGATAATTTACACCTTAGGCTCTGCTTCTAACTTGGGCCCAAATTGTAAAATGGTCTTATCTATTGGCGATTTCGTTCCAATTCACATTCCAAGTAATATTCGGCATGCTAATTACATTGCCGGTTGCCAAATTGCATTATCTCTTATAGTTTCCGAGATATGGACTATCGATAATTTACACCTTAGGCTCTGCTTCTAACTTGGGCCCAAATTGTAAAATGGTCTTACCTATTGGCGATTTCGTTCCAATTCACATTCCAAGTAATATTCGGCATGCTAATTACATTGCCGGTTGCCAAATTGCATTAACTCTTATAGTTTCCGAGATATGGACTATCGATAATTTACACCTTAGGCTCTACTTCTAACTTGGGCCCAAATTGTAAAATGGTCTTATCTATTGGCGATTTCGTTCCAATTCACATTCCAATTAATATTCGGCATGCTAATTACATTGCCGGTTGCCAAATTGCATTATCTCTTATAGTTTCCGAGATATGGACTATCGATAATTTACACCTTAGGCTCTGCTTCTAACTTGGGCCCAAATTGTAAAATGGTCTTATCTATTGGCGATTTCGTTCCAATTCACATTCCAAGTAATATTCGGCATGCTAATTACATTGCCGGTTGCCAAATTGCATTACCTCTTATAGTTTCCGAGATATGGACTATCGATAATTTACACCTTAGGCTCTGCTTCTAACTTGGGCCCAAATTGTAAAATGGTCTTATCTATTGGAGATTTCGTTCCAATTCACATTCCAAGTAATATTCGGCATGCTAATTACATTGCCGGTTGCCAAATTGCATTATCTCTTATAGTTTCCGAGATATGGACTATCGATAATTTACACCTTAGGCTCTGCTTCTAACTTGGGCCCAAATTGTAAAATGGTCTTATCTATTGGCGATTTCGTTCCAATTCACATTCCAAGTAATATTCGGCATGCTAATTACATTGCCGGTTGCCAAATTGCATTATCTCTTATAGTTTCCGAGATATGGACTATCGATAATTTACACCTTAGGCTCTGCTTCTAACTTGGGCCCAAATTGTAAAATGGTCTTATCTATTGGCGATTTCGTTCCAATTCACACTCCAAGTAATATTCGGCATGCTAATTACATTGCCGGTTGCGAAATTGCATTATCTCTTATAGTTTCCGAGATATGGACTATCAATAATTTACACCTTAGGCTCTGCTTCTAACTTGGGCCCAAATTGTAAAATGGTCTTATCTATTGGCGATTTCGTTCCAATTCACATTCCAAGTAATATTCGGCATGCTAATTACATTGCCGGTTGCCAAATTGCATTATCTCTTATAGTTTCCGAGATATGGACTATCGATAATTTACACCTTAGGCTCTGCTTCTAACTTGGGCCCAAATTGTAAAATGGTCTTATCTATTGGCGATTTCGTTCCAATTCACATTCCAAGTAATATTCGGCATGCTAATTACATTGCCGGTTGCCAAATTGCATTATCTCTTATAGTTTCCGAGATATGGACTATCGATAATTTACACCTTAGGCTCTGCTTCTAACTTGGGCCCAAATTGTAAAATGGTCTTATCTATTGGCGATTTCGTTCCAATTCACATTCCAAGTAATATTCGGCATGCTAATTACATTGCCGGTTGCCAAATTGCATTATCTCTTATAGTTTCCGAGATATGGACTATCGATAATTTACACCTTAGGCTCTGCTTCTAACTTGGGCCCAAATTGTAAAATGGTCTTCTCTATTGGCGATTTCGTTCCAATTCACATTCCAAGTAATATTCGGCATGCTAATTACATTGCCGGTTGCCATATTGCATTACCTCTTATAGTTTCCGAGATATGGACTATCGATAATTTACACCTTAGGCTCTGCTTCTAACTTGGGCCCAAATTTTAAAATGGTCTTATCTATTGGCGATTTCGTTCCAATTCACATTCCAAGTAATATTCGGCATGCTAATTACATTGCCGGTTGCCAAATTGCATTATCTCTTATAGTTTCCGAGATATGGACTATCGATAATTTACACCTTAGGCTCTGCTTCTAACTTGGGCCCAAATTGTAAAATGGTCTTACCTATTGGCGATTTCGTTCCAATTCACATTCCAAGTAATATTCGGCATGCTAATTACATTGCCGGTTGCCAAATTGCATTATCTCTTATAGTTTCCGAGATATGGACTATCGATAATTTACACCTTAGGCTCTACTTCTAACTTGGGCCCAAATTGTAAAATGGTCTTATCTATTGGCGATTTCGTTCCAATTCACATTCCAATTAATATTCGGCATGCTAATTACATTGTCGGTTGCCAAATTGCATTATCTCTTATAGTTTCCGAGATATGGACTATCGATAATTTACACCTTAGGCTCTGCTTCTAACTTGGGCCCAAATTGTAAAATGGTCTTATCTATTGGCGATTTCGTTCCAATTCACATTCCAAGTAATATTCGGCATGCTAATTACATTGCCGGTTGCCAAATTGCATTATCTCTTATAGTTTCCGAGATATGGACTATCGATAATTTACACCTTAGGCTCTGCTTCTAACTTGGGCCCAAATTGTAAAATGGTCTTATCTATTGGCGATTTCGTTCCAATTCACATTCCAAGTAATATTCGGCATGCTAATTACATTGCCGGTTGCCAAAATTGCATTATCTCTTATAGTTTCCGAGATATGGACTATCGATAATTTACACCTTAGGCTCTGCTTCTAACTTGGGCCCAAATTGTAAAATGGTCTTATCTATTGGCGATTTCGTTCCAATTCACATTCCAAGTAATATTCGGCATGCTAATTACATTGCCGGTTGCCAAATTGAATCATCTCTTATAGTTTCCGAGATATGGACTATCGATAATTTACACCTTAGGCTCTGCTTCTAACTTGGGCCCAAATTGAAAAATGGTCTTACCTATTGGCGATTTCGTTCCAATTCACATTCCAAGTAATATTCGGCATGCTAATTACATTGCCGGTTGCCAAATTGCATTATCTCTTATAGTTTCCGAGATATGGACTATCGATAATTTACACCTTAGGCTCTGCTTCTAACTTGGGCCCAAATTGTAAAATGGTCTTATCTATTGGCGATTTCGTTCCAATTCACATTCCAAGTAATATTCGGCATGCTAATTACATTGCCGGTTGCCAAATTGCATTATCTCTTATAGTTTCCGAGATATGGACTATCGATAATTTACACCTTAGGCTCTGCTTCTAACTTGGGCCCAAATTGTAAAATCGTCTTATCTATGTGCGATTTTGTTCCAATTCACATTCCAAGTAATATTCGGCATGCTAATTACATTGCCGGTTGCCAAATTGCATTATCTCTTATAGTTTCCGAGATATGGACTATCGGTAATTTACACCTTAGGCTCTGCTTCTAACTTGGGCCCAAATTGTGAAATGGTCTTATCTATTGGCGATTTCGTTCCAATTCACATTCCAAGTAATATCCGGCATGCTAATTACATTGCCGGTTGCCAAATTGAATTATCTCTTATAGTTTCCGAGATATGGACTATCGATAATTTACACCTTAGGCTCTGCTTCTAACTTGGGCCCAAATTGTAAAATGGTCTTACCTATTGGCGATTTCGTTCCAATTCACATTCCAAGTAATATCCGGCATGCTAATTACATTGCCGGTTGCCAAATTGCATTATCTCTTATAGTTTCCGAGATATGGACTATAGATAATTTACACCTTAGGTTCTGCTTCTAACTTGGGCCCAAATTGTAAAATGGTCTTATCTATTGGCGATTTCGTTCCAATTCACATTCCAAGTAATATTCGGCATGCTAATTACATTGCCGGTTGCCAAATTGCATTATCTCTTATAGTTTCCGAGATATGGACTATCGATAATTTACATCTTAGGCTCTGCTTCTAACTTGGGCCCAAATTGTAAAATGGTCTTATCTATTGGCGATTTCGTTCCAATTCACACTCCAAGTAATATTCGGCATGCTAATTACATTGCGGGTTGCGAAATTGCATTATCTCTTATAGTTTCCGAGATATGGACTATCAATAATTTACACCTTAGGCTCTGCTTCTAACTTGGGCCCAAATTGTAAAATGGTCTTATCTATTGGCGATTTCGTTCCAATTCACATTCCAAGTAATATTCGGCATGCTAATTACATTGCCGGTTGCCAAATTGCATTATCTCTTATAGTTTCCGAGATATGGACTATCGATAATTTACACCTTAGGCTCTGCTTCTAACTAGGGGCCCAAATTGTAAAATGATCTTCTCTATTGGCGATTTCGTTCCAATTCACATTCCAAGTAATATTCGGCATGCTAATTACATTGCCGGTTGCCAAATTGCATTACCTCTTATAGTTTCCGAGATATGGACTATCGATAATTTACACCTTAGGCTCTGCTTCTAACTTGGGCCCAAATTGTAAAATGGTCTTATCTATTGGCGATTTCGTTCCAATTCACATTCCAAGTAATATTCGGCATGCTAATTACATTGCCGGTTGCCAAATTGCATTATCTCTTATAGTTTCCGAGATATGGACTATCGATAATTTACACCTTAGGCTCTGCTTCTAACTTGGGCCCAAATTGTAAAATGGTCTTACCTATTGGCGATATCGTTCCAATTCACATTCCAAGTAATATTCGGCATGCTAATTACATTGCCGGTTGCCAAATTGCATTATCTCTTATAGTTTCCGAGATATGGACTATCGATAATTTACACCTTAGGCTCTACTTCTAACTTGGGCCCAAATTATAAAATGGTCTTATCTATTGGCGATTTCGTTCCAATTCACATTCCAAGTAATATTCGGCATGCTAATTACATTGCCGGTTGCCAAATTGCATTATCTCTTATAGTTTCCGAGATATGGACTATCGATAATTTACACCTTAGGCTCTGCTTCTAACTTGGGCCCAAATTGTAAAATGGTCTTATCTATTGGCGATTTCGCTTCAATTCACATTCCAAGTAATATTCGGCATGCTAATTACATTGCCGGTTGCCAAATTGCATTATCTCTTATAGTTTCCGAGATATGTACTATCGATAATTTACACCTTAGGCTCTGCTTCTAACTTGGGCCCAAATTGTAAAATGGTCTTATCTATTGGCGATTTCGTTCCAATTCACATTCCAAGTAATATTCGGCATGCTAATTACATTGCCGGTTGCCAAATTGAATTATCTCTTATAGTTTCCGAGATATGGACTATCGATAATTTACACCTTAGGCTCTGCTTCTAACTTGGGCCCAAATTGTAAAATGGTCTTACCTATTGGCGATTTCGTTCCAATTCACATTCCAAGTAATATTCGGCATGCTAATTACATTGCCGGTTGCCAAATTGCATTATCTCTTATAGTTTCCAAGATATGGACTATCGATAATTTACACCTTAGGCTCTGCTTCTAACTTGGGCCCAAATTGTAAAATGGTCTTATCTATTGGCGATTTCGTTCCAATTCACATTCCAAGTAATATTCGGCATGCTAATTACATTGCCGGTTGCCAAATTGCATTATCTCTTATAGTTTCCGAGATATGGACTATCGATAATTTACACCTTAGGCTCTGCTTCTAACTTGGGCCCAAATTGTAAAATCGTCTTATCTATGTGCGATTTCGTTCCAATTCACATTCCAAGTAATATTCGGCATGCTAATTACATTGCCGGTTGCCAAATTGCATTATCTCTTATAGTTTCCGAGATATGGACTATCGGTAATTTACACCTTAGGCTCTGCTTCTAACTTGGGCCCAAATTGTAAAATTGTCTTATCTATTGGCGATTTCGTTCCAATTCACATTCCAAGTAATATCCGGCATGCTAATTACATTGCCGGTTGCCAAATTGAATTATCTCTTATAGTTTCCGAGATAAGGACTATCGATAATTTACACCTTAGGCTCTGCTTCTAACTTGGGCCCAAATTGTAAAATTGTCTTACCTATTGGCGATTTCGTTCCAATTCACATTCCAAGTAATATTCGGCATGCTAATTACATTGCCGGTTGCCAAATTGCATTATCTCTTATAGTTTCCGAGATATGGACTATCGATAATTTACACCTTAGGCTCTGCTTCTAACTTGGGCCCAAATTGTAAAATGGTCTTATCTATTGGCGATTTCGTTCCAATTCACATTCCAAGTAATATCCGGCATGCTAATTACATTGCCGGTTGCCAAATTGAATTATCTCTTATAGTTTCCGAGATATGGACTATCGATAATTTACACCTTAGGCTCTGCTTCTAACTTGGGCCAAAATTGTAAAATGGTCTTATCTATTGGCGATTTCGTTCCAATTCACATTCCAAGTAATATTCGGCATGCTAATTACATTGCCGGTTGCCAAATTGCATTATCTCTTATAGTTTCCGAGATATGGACTATCGATAATTTACATCTTAGGCTCTGCTTCTAACTTGGGCCCAAATTGTAAAATGGTCTTATCTATTGGCGATTTCGTTCCAGTTCACATTCCAAGTAATATTCGGCATGCTAATTACATTGCCTGTTGCCAAATTGCATTATCTCTTATAGTTTCCGAGATATGGACTATCGAGAATTTACACCTTAGGCTCTGCTTCTAACTTGGGCCCAAATTGTAAAATGGTCTTATCTATTGGCGATTTCGTTCCAATTCACACTCCAAGTAATATTCGGCATGCTAATTACATTGCCGGTTGCGAAATTGCATTATCTCTTATAGTTTCCGAGATATGGACTATCAATAATTTACACCTTAGGCTCTGCTTCTAACTTGGGCCCAAATTGTAAAATGGTCTTATCTATTGGCGATTTCGTTCCAATTCACATTCCAAGTAATATTCGGCATGCTAATTACATTGCCGGTTGCCAAATTGCATTATCTCTTATAGTTTCTGAGATATGGACTATCGATAATTTACACCTTAGGCTCTGCTTCTAACTTGGGCCCAAAGTGTAAAATGGTCTTATCTATTGGCGATTTCGTTCCAATTCACATTCCAAGTAATATTCGGCATGCTAATTACATTGCCGGTTGCCAAATTGCATTATCTCTTATAGTTTCCGAGATATGGACTATCGATAATTTACACCTTAGGCTCTGCTTCTAACTTGGGCCCAAATTGTAAAATGGTCTTATCTATTGGCGATTTCGTTCCAATTCACATTCCAAGTAATATTCGGCATGCTAATTACATTGCCGGTTGCCAAATTGCATTATCTCTTATAGTTTCCGAGATATGGACTATCGATAATTTACACCTTAGGCTCTGCTTCTAACTTGGGCCCAAATTGTAAAATGGTCTTACCTATTGGCGATATCGTTCCAATTCACATTCCAAGTAATATTCGGCATGCTAATTACATTGCCGGTTGCCAAATTGCATTATCTCTTATAGTTTCCGAGATATGGACTATCGATAATTTACACCTTAGGCTCTACTTCTAACTTGGGCCCAAATTATAAAATGGTCTTATCTATTGGCGATTTCGTTCCAATTCACATTCCAAGTAATATTCGGCATGCTAATTACATTGCCGGTTGCCAAATTGCATTATCTCTTATAGTTTCCGAGATATGGACTATCGATAATTTACACCTTAGGCTCTGCTTCTAACTTGGGCCCAAATTGTAAAATGGTCTTATCTATTGGCGATTTCGCTTCAATTCACATTCCAAGTAATATTCGGCATGCTAATTACATTGCCGGTTGCCAAATTGCATTATCTCTTATAGTTTCCGAGATATGGACTATCGATAATTTACACCTTAGGCTCTGCTTCTAACTTGGGCCCAAATTGTAAAATGGTCTTATCTATTGGCGATTTCGTTCCAATTCACATTCCAAGTAATATTCGGCATGCTAATTACATTGCCGGTTGCCAAATTGAATTATCTCTTATAGTTTCCGAGATATGGACTATCGATAATTTACACCTTAGGCTCTGCTTCTAACTTGGGCCCAAATTGTAAAATGGTCTTACCTATTGGCGATTTCATTCCAATTCACATTCCAAGTAATATTCGGCATGCTAATTACATTGCCGGTTGCCAAATTGCATTATCTCTTATAGTTTCCAAGATATGGACTATCGATAATTTACACCTTAGGCTCTGCTTCTAACTTGGGCCCAAATTGTAAAATGGTCTTATCTATTGGCGATTTCGTTCCAATTCACATTCCAAGTAATATTTCGGCATGCTAATTTACATTGCCGGTTGCCAAATTGCATTATCTCTTATAGTTTTCCGAGATATGGACTATCGATAATTTACACCTTAGGCTCTGCTTCTAACTTGGGCCCAAATTGTAAAATCGTCTTATCTATGTGCGATTTCGTTCCAATTCACATTCCAAGTAATATTCGGCATGCTAATTACATTGCCGGTTTGCCAAATTGCATTATCTCTTATAGTTTCCGAGATATGGACTATCGGTAATTTACACCTTAGGCTCTGCTTCTAACTTGGGCCCAAATTGT